>NC_056688.1:44627678-44937142 GCF_018350215.1 Panthera leo | reverse complement strand
CAGAGTTGCACAACACAAAATTAACATACAGAAATCTGTTTTGTTTCTTTACAATAATAATGGAAAAACTAAAAACGAAATTTAGAAAACACACCCATTTACAACGCACCAAAACATCTAGGAAAAATTTTAACCCAGGTGGTCAAAGACGTATACACTGAAAACTTTAAGACATTGATGAAAGAAATTGAAGACAACACAAAAACATTAAGTTATTCCATGCTGATGAATTGGAAGAAATGTTGTTAAAATGTTGTTAAAACTACCCAAAGCAATATACAGATTCAATACAATCCCTATCAAAATACCAACAGTATTTTTCACAGAACTAGAACTAATAATCCTAAAATGTTATGGACCCACAAAGACCTTGAATATCCCAAGCACTCTAAGAATAAAGCTGAGGGTAACGTAATCCCAGATTAAGATATACTAAAAAGCTATAGTTATGAAAACAGAATGGTACTGGCACAAGTATAGACCCAAATCAATGGAACAGAACAAAGAGCCCAGAAATAAACCTATGATCATATGATCAATTAATCTAAAACAAAGGAGGCAAAAATACACAACGGTAACAGACAGTATTCTCAACACATGGTGCTGACATAATGGCACAGCAACATGTAAAAGAATGAAACTGGGCCACTTTCTTACACCATCCACATAAATAAACCCAAAATGGATTAAAGTTGAGACCTGAAATGATAAAAATCCTAAAAGAATATGTAACCATTAATCTCTTAGACATTTGTCTTAACAATGTTTTTCTAGATATGTCTCCTCAGGCCAAGGAAACAAAAGCAAAGGTGAACTGTGGAACTACACCAAAATAAAAAGCTTTTGCAGAGCAAAGAAAACCATCAACAAAAGGAAAAAGGCAACCTAATGAATGGAAGAAAAATTTGCAATTTATATATTCAACAAGGAGTTAATTTCCAAAATACATAAAGAACTTATGCAAGTCAACACAAAAAATAAGTATAATTAAAAAGTGGGTGAATGACCTAAAAAGACTTTTTTTTTCCCAGAGAAAACATACAGATAACCCACAGATACACGAAAAGATGTTCATTACTAGTCTCCAGGGAAATGCAAATCAAAACCACAATATGGCACCAGTTCACACCAGTCAGAGTAATTAGTATCAAAAAGACAGTAAGTATAGAGGAGCCAAGATGGTGGAACAGCATGGAAGTTTTTTGTATGTCTTGCATTCATGAAATACAGCCAGACCAACACTAAACCATCCTGCACACCTAGAAAACCGATCTGAGGATTAACACAACAATTTGCACAACCTGAACCATAGAATTCAGCAGGTATGCAGCATGGAGAGGTGAACTTGGGGAGACAGAAGTCACGGAGGGCAGGGAGCCACTTTTGCCGGCAGAGAGAGGACAGAGACGGGATGGGGGGAGAATATGGGAAAAGCACACCTCCCCAAAAGCAGCTGGAGAGAAAGTGGAAAATTGGAAACAGCCACAGGGACTGAACTAAAACGGGAGAAAGGAGAGGGTTTAAATTCCATTAAGACTGTAAACAAGGGGAGTTCAGAGCCTGAAACTCTGCAGCTCAACCTGGTGGTGCTCTGGTGGGAAGGGTGAATCCCCAGGAACAGAGTAGGGTCTGGGAGGTTCTTGGGCCATACAGGGAGAAGTGGTTCCACTGCTGGAAGGACATTTGGTAGCGGTTGTGAGGCCACCTTGGCCCAGTAGACCCCCAGAGAATGGCCACATGTGCTGGTGCTGGAACAAGGTCATTGGGGGTGCCAGATGTGTGTTATGATTTTCCATAATCCCTGAAGTGCTGCTCCTACACTGTCTTGTGAACTTTTTCTGGGGCAGGCTGGCACCTGGCTGCAGTCTCTGGGCATCCGCAGCAGCACAGTCCCACGAACTTTCCTGGGTGTGGCCGGCATTCAACCATTGCTCCGTGAGACCCTCCTCAGAGGGGAGGAGTGGGTCAAAGCTGCAGTCCCTCAGAAGTGGGGGGCCAGGGAAAGCAGCCACATCTGAGACAAAACTCAGGAGGGAGGTGTAGCCTGGGCCTTGGTCACAGACAGTGTGGAAGCAGGGAATGGACGGAAGCTGAAGACAAAGGATGGGTGTGCAACTGTTGATTGGGGACAACAGAGTTCCAATACTAGAGACTGGGTAGCTGGGTGACACCATTTTCACCGCTCCCCTGCATACACCTACAAGCGCCACAACAATCCACCCCAGAAGGCTAGCAGCACCATGTTGTGGAGAATGGAGCTGTTACACTAAGCCCCACCAAACTGTGCCAACCTTGCTCTTCAAGAACACAAGTTTCACTGCCTGCTTAGTATATGGACTATAAAGCGCTTCATGGTCTGACTTCTAGGGGAAAATGAAGTAATTTCAGTCATATTTCAGTCTGTTAGCCAGTCCATTTGTTCAGTTTTCTTTATTTCTTTTTTTTCTCTTTCGTTTCTTTTTCTTGAATACAGAAAGACAAAAAATTCATTTTTATTTTCAATTTTTATTAAAAATATTTTTCTTTAATTTTTCTACTATATTTTTTACTTTTGTGTAAATTTGTTCAAATTCTATTTTAGTTCCATCATTTTATTTTAGTCTATATCAGTGTATTCATTTTTTCAAATTTTAATGATTTCCTTTTTCCTTTTTTTCCTGTTTTTTCTCTATTTATCAAGCCACCATCAACACCCAGACCAAAACATACCTAGGATCTAGCATCATTTATTCATTTTTGTGTGTGTGTGTTTTTAATTTTTTAATTTTATTTTTTTACCCCATTAATTCCTTTTCTCCCTTCAAAATGACAAAACGAAGGAATTCACCCCAAAAGAAAGAGCAGGAAGAAATGATAGCCAGGGATTTAACCAACACAGATACAAGCAAAATGTGTGAACTAGAATGTAGAATCACGATAATAAGATTACTAGCTGGTGTCAAAAATAGATTAGAATCCCTTTCGTCAGAGATAAGAGAAGTAAAAGCTAGTCAGGATGAAATTAAAAATGCTGTCACTGAGCTGCAATCTCGAATGGATGCCTCAGCGGCAAAGATGGATGAGGCAGAACAGAGAATCAGCGATATAGAAGACAAACTTATAGAGAATAATGAAACAGAAAAAAAGAGGGATATTAGCACAAAAGAGCACGATTTAAGAATTAGAGAAATCAGTGACTCATTAAAAAGGAACAACAGCAGAATCATAGGGGTCCCAGAAGAGGAAGAAAGAGAAATAGGGGAAGAAGGGTTATGTGAGCAAATCATAGCGGAAAACTTTTCTAACCTGGGGAAAGACACAGACATCAAAATCCAGGAAGCACAGAGGACTCCCATTAGATTCAACAAAAACCAACCATCAACAAGGCATATCATAGTCAAATTCACAAAATACTCAGACAAGGAGAGAATCATGAAAGCAGCAAGGGAAAAAAAGTCCCTACCCTACAAGGGAAGACAGATCAGGTTTGCAGCTGACCTATCCACAGAAACTTGGCAGGCCAAAAGGAGTGGCAGGGTATATTCAATGTGCTGAATCAGAAAAATATGCAGCCAAGAATTCTTTATCCAGCAAAGCTGGCATTCAAAATGGAGGGAGAGATAAAAAGTTTCCCAGACAAACAAAAATTAAAGGAGTTTGTGACCACTAAACCAGGCCTGTAAGAAATTTTAAGGGACTCTCTGAGGGGAGAAAAGATGAAAAATAATACATACATACATACATACATACATACATACATACCAAAACCAACAGAGATTATAAAGGACCAGAGAACACCACCAGAAACTCCAACTCTACAAGCATCATGATGACAATAAATTCATATATTTCAGTACTCACTCTAAACGTCAATGGACTCAATGCTCCAATCAAAAGACATAGGGTAACAGAATGGATAAGAAACAATATCTATCTATATGCTGTTTACAAGAGACCCACTTTAGACCTAAAGACACGTTCAGATTGAAAATAAGGGGATGGAGAATGATGTATCATGCTAATGGTCAACAAAAAAGCCAGAGTAGCCATACTTACATCAGACAATCTAGGCTTTAAAATAAAAACTGTATCAAGAGATGCAGAAGGGCATTATATCATAACTAAGGGGTCTATCCACCAAGAAGACCTACAATTTTAAACATTTATGTGCCAAATGTGGGGGAACCCAAATATATAAATCAGCTAATCACAAACATAAAAAACTCATTGATAGTAATACCATAATATTAGGAGATTTCAACACCTCATTCATAGCAATGGACAGATCGTCTAACCAAAAAATCAACAAGGTTGGGGCACCTGGGTGGCTCAGTCGGTTAAGCATAGGGTTTCAGCTCAGGTCATGATCTCACAGTTCATGAGTTCAAGCCCATATCAGGCTTTGTGCTGACAGCTCAGAGCCTGAAGCCTGCTTCAGATTCTTTGTCTCCCCTCTCTCTCTCTGTCCCTCCCCTACTCATATTCTCTCTGTATCTCTCTCTCAAAAGTAAATAAACATAAAAAAAATCAACAAGGAAACAGTGGTTTTGAATGACACACTGGACCAGATGGACTTAACGGATATATTCAGAACATTTCATTCTAAAGCAGTGGAATATACATTCTTCTCCAGTGCACATGGAATGTTCTCCAGAATAGACCACATGCTGGGACAGAAATCAGCCCTCAGCAAGTACAAAAAGATTGAGATCATACCGTGCATATTTTCAGACCACAATGCTATGAAACTTGAAATCAACTACAAGAAAAAATTTGGAAAGGTAACAAATACTTGGAAACTAAAGAACATCCTATTAAAGAATGAATGGGTCAACCAAGAAATTAAAGAAGAAATTAAAAAGTACATGGAAGCCAATGAAAATGATAACACTACAACCCAAAACCTCTGGGTCACAGCAAAGGCAGTCATAAGAGGAAAGTATATAGCAATCCAGGCCCTCTTAAAGAAGGAAGAAAGATCTCAGATACACAACCTAACCTTATGCCTTAAGGAGCTGGAAAAAGAACAGGAAATAAAACCTAAGAACAGCAGAAGGCAGGAAATAATATTAGAGCAGAAACTAATGCTATCAAAACCAAAACAAACAAACAAACAAACAAACAAAAACCAGTAGAACAGATCAATGAAACCAGAAGCTGGTTCTTTGAAACAGTTAATAGAATTGATAAACCACTAGCCAGTTTGATCAAAAAGAAAAAGGAAAGGTCCCAAATAAATAAAATCAAGAATGAAAGAGGAGAGATCAGAACCAACACAGCAGAAATAAGAACAATAATAAGAGAATATTATGAACAATTATATGCCAACAACATGGGCGATCTGGAAGAAATGGACAAATTCCTAGAAACATATACGCTACCCAAACTGAAACAGGAAGAGATAGAAAATCTGAATAGACCTGTAACTAGTAAGGAAATCAAATTAGTAATCAAAAATATGCCAAAAATCAAGAGTCCAGGGCCAGATGGCTTTCCAGGGGAATTCTATCAAACCTTCCTGTTAAGGAAGAGTTAACACCTATTCTCTTGAAGCTGTTTCAAAAAATAGAAATGGAAGGAAAACTTCCAAACTCTTTCTATGAAGCCAGCATTACCTTGATTCCAAAATCAGACAGAAACCCCACTGTAAAGGAGAACTATAGACCAATTTCCCTGATGAACATGGATGCAAAAATCCTCAACAAGATATTAGCCAACCAGATCCAACAATACATTAAAAAAAATATTCGTCATGACCAAGTGGGATTTATACCTGGGATGCAGGGCTGGTTCAATATCCATAAAAAATTAACGTGATTCATCACATCAATAAAAGGAAGGACAGGAACCATATGATACTCTCAATAGATGCAGAGAAAGCATTTGACAAAATATAACATCCTTTCTTGATAAAAACCCTCAGGAAAGTAGGGGTAGAAGGATCATACCTCGAGATCATAAAAGCCATATATGAACGATCCAATGCTAATATCATCCTCAATGGAGAAAGACTGAGAGCTTTCCCCCTAAGGTCAGGAACCAGACAGGGATGTCCACTCTCGCCACTGTTATTCAACATAGTATTGGACGTCTTAGCCTCTGCAATCAGACAACACAAAGAAATGAAAGGCATCCAAATCGACCAGGAGAAAGTCAAACTTTCAGTCTTCACAGATGACATGATACTCTATATGTAAAACCCCAAAGATTCCACCAAAAAACTGATTCATGAATTCAGCAAAGTTGCAGGATATAAAATCAATGCACAGCAATCAATTGGATTCCTATTGACCAACAATAATACAACAGAAAATCAAGGAATTGATCCCATTTACAATTTCACCAAAACCCATAAAATACCTAGGAATAAATCCAACCAAAGTGGTGAATAATCTATACACTGAAAACTACAGAAAGCTTATGAAAGAAATTGAAGAAGTCACACACAAAAAGGAAAATGATTCCATGTTCCTGGATAGGCAGAATAAATATTGTTAAAATATTGATACTACCCAAAGCAATCTACACATTCAATGCAATACCTATCAAAATAACACCAGAATTCTTCACAGAGTTAGAACAAATCATCCTAAAATTTGTATGGAACCAGAAAAGACCCCAAGTAGCCAAAGCAAACTCGAAAAAGAAAACCAAAGCAGGAGGCATCACAATCCCAGACTTCAAGCAATACTACAAAGCTGTAAACATCAAAACAGTATGGTACTGGCACAAGAACAGATACTCAGATCAATGGAACAGAATAAAGAACCCAGAAATGGGCCCACAAATGTATGGCCAACTAATCTTTGACAAAACAGGAAAGAATATCCAATGGAATAAAGACAGTCTCTTCAGCAAGTGGTGCTGGGAAAACTGGACAGCGACATGCAGAAGAACGAATCTGGACCACTTTCTTACACCATACACAAAAATAAATTCAAAAAGGATTAAATACCTCAATGTAAGACAGGAAGCCATCAAAATCCTCCAGAAGAAAGCAGGCAAAAACCTCTTTGACCTTGTCTGCAGCAACTTCTTACTCAACACGTCTCCAGAGGCCAGGGAAACAAAAGCAAAAATGAACTATTGGGACCTCCTCATAATAAAAAAGCTTCTACACAGTGAAGGAAACAATGAGCAAAACTAAAAGGCAAACTACAGAATGGGAGAAGATATTTGCAAACGACATATCAGATAAAGGGTTAGTATCCAAAATCTACAAAGAATTTATCAAACTCAACACCCAAAAAACAAAGAATCCAGTGAAGAAATGGGCAAAAGACATGAATAGACACTTCTCCAAAGAAAACATTCAGATGGCCAACCGACACATGAAAAAAATGCTGAATGTCACTCATCATCAGGGAAATACACATCAAAACCACAATGAGATACCACCTCACTCCTATCAGAATGGCTCACATTAACAACTCAGGCAACAACAGATGTTGGCAAGGATGGGGAGAAAGAGGATCTCTTTTGCATTGTTGGTGGGAATGCAAGCTGGTGTAGCCACTCTGGAAAACAGAATGGAGGTTCCTCAAAATATTAAAAAAGAACTACCCTATGACCCAGGAATTTCACTACTAGGTATTTATCCAAGGGATACAGGTGTGCTGTTTTGAAAGGACACATGCTCCCCCATGTTTATAGAAGCACTATCAACAATAGCTAAAGTATGGAAAGAGCCCAAATGTCCATTGATGGGTGAATGGATAAAGAAGAAGTGGTATATATATACACAATGGAGTATTATTCGGCAATCAAAAAGAATGAAATCTTGCCATTTGCAACTATGTGGATGGAACTGGTGGGTATTATGCTAAGTGAAATTAGTCACAGAAAGACAAAAATCATGACTTCACTCATATGAGGACATGAAGAGAAAAAGCAGATGAACATAAGGGAAGGAAAACAAAAGTAATAAAAACACAGAGGGGGACAAAACCTAAAACTCTTAAATATGGAGAAAAAACAGAGGGTTACTGGAGGGTTGTGGGAGGGGGGATGGGCTAAATGGGTAAGGGGCATTAAGGAATCTACTCCTGAAATCATTGTTGCACCATATGCTAACTAATTTGAATGTAAATAAAAAAATAAATTAAAGGGGTGCCTGAGTGGCTCAGTCGGTTGAGCGGCCGACTTCGGCTCAGGTCATGATCTCACAGTCCGTGAGTTCGAGCCCCGCGTCGGGCTCTGTGCTGACAGCTCAGAGCCTGGAGCCTGTTTCAGATTCTGTGTCGCCCTCTCTCTGACCCTCCCCTGTTCATGCTCTGTCTGTCCCTGTCTCAAAAATAAATAAAACGTTAAAAAAAAATAAAAATAAAAATAAATAAATTAAAAAAAGTAAACATAAAAAAGACAATAAATAAAAAATGTTGGTGAGGATGTGGAAAAAAGGTAATCCAAATACATTGTTCATGGGAATGTAAATTGGTGCAACTATTCTGGAAAATAATTTGAAGATTCTTTGAGAACTAAAAATGGAAATACCATATGATAAAGTAGTTCTACTACTGGGTGTTTACCACCTGCACCCAACCCCCTACCCCAAAAAAAGCACCCTGAAAACACTAATCAAAAAGATAAATTCAGCCTTATGTTGAATGCCACATTATTTACAATAGCCAAAATATAGAAGCAGCCCAAATATTCACCAATAGGTAAATGGATAAAGAAGATGTAGTATAGATTATGTACATTTTTATACATGTGTACAATTTATACATACATCACAGAAAGTCTGGACTATTTCTCAGTTATAAAAAAGAATGAGATCTTGCCTTCTGCAGTAACATGGAGGGACCTAAAGGGTATTATACTAAGTGAAATAAGTCTGACAGAGGAAGACAAATACCGTATGATTTTACTTATATATGGAGTAAAAAACAAAAGAGAGGAACTCAAAAAAAAAATAGAAACACACTTATAAATAGAGAACAAGATGGTGGTTGCCAGAGGGGCAGCAGGTGGGGAGAATGGGCAAAATACTCTAAGGAAATTGAAAAAGACCAACTCTACTTGTAAGTCACAAGGATGAAAAATACAGCCTAGGAAATATAGTTAATGATATTGTAATAAGTTGTATGGTGTCAGATAGTAATTACACTTACCATGATGAACATTGAGTAATGTATATAATTATCAACTATTAAATTATGTTGTACAACTGAAACTATTACAATGTTTTATGTCAACTATACTTCAATTTTTAAAAAGTCTTAAAATCAGCCAGACTAAGTACCTTTCAAAGAGCAACAACTAAAATGACAGCTAACTTCACAAATTAACATTAGCAGTGCAAATTAGTGCAATTTGGTCTTCAATATACTGAAAAGAAGTATTTGACAGTATGGAAACCTATACACAATGCAATTATCTCTTACGAATGAAGGTGAAATAAACACTTTTTCTGGAATAAAAACAAATGAGAGTTCACAGCCAATAGATCCAGTCTACTAAGATTTCTCAACATGCAGTTGAGGTAATATGAACACTATACCAGGAAAAGCTCAGAAACGGATGAAAGCAAAAAAGCAAATGAAGCCATAAAAATGGTGGATAACTCTAAAATAAAATCAAGTATAAGATACTCAAAATTCTGTAGAAGATATCAATATTCATATGTACATGAAACATGAATATGAATATATTGTCACACATGTATCATTTAAGTGCATAACAACAATTTCCTATCCATTATGAGGAATAATACAATCAAAGCATTCTAAGTTCTTTGCATTTTCTTGGAGGAAAATAAAGACAGCAGTTAAAACTAAGCTTTAATAAATTAAAGATGCATGCTAAAGGTTAATTGTGAAAATAACAGGTAGCATATAACCTCTAAACTAGAGGTTTAGTAGAGGGGAAAGAATTGGAGGTGCCAAATGCCATCAATCAAATGGAAGACAAGAGCAGTGAGAAAAAGGAATACAGAAATAGCAATGACAATGCATATAATAAAACAGTAGCTTTAAACACAGATGAGAATAATTTCATTTAATATAAATGGAATAGCTGATCTAACTAAAAGAAACATTTCTAGATTGGAAAAAACAATAACAAAATTCAGTCATATGCTATTCACCAGAACCACATCTAAAATATAAGGACAATGAAGTTTTGAATGTAAGAGGTTGTAAAAGATTTACTAGGAAATCCTAACAAAAAATGGCACAACTTCTATTTTGTCCAGACTACAAAAAAATCTTCACATTCAATCCTTCAAATGTAGTAGACACTAAATCTTTTCTTGGTCTTGAACCAAAGCTGCAGCCTGGGGTTCTGCCAAGCTGTGCCTCCAGCAACACAATGGTAAGTCATGGCGTCAGACTCTTGCTTACCATAACTTCATGCAGCCTGTTGAACTGGTGTGAAGTTGGACTTATAATATCAAATCAAGACACATATTCACATCACCCTGGGAAGACTTCTCATTTTCAGAGGGACCATGATAGTACTTTCTAAAAGAATTAACCAGAGGGACAGAAATTACCTATAGCAAAAGCTCTGGGGAAAAAAAAATCAAGAGGGTTAATGGTTATGCCCAAAACCAGTTTTATTTTTCTGTCCTTTTATCCTTCACTTCCATCTTATCTGCTTAAAAATTTGGAGGACACTAAGTCCAGAAAATAAAATAACTGACTATAATATTGAGGATTTATTTCTCAAGCTTTTTCCTACTCTTTATAAACTAGAAAACATAGGTTTATTAATTTCTTACATATCTCTTTTGCATGTAAAAGTAATAAAAGGAATTCAGATATTAATTGAAGTTGCTGCCTGAATAAGCTACTACTTTAAATTGCATGCCAATCAAATGTTGTCCAAATTCTGTCACCTCTCAGATATGTTAAAAAAAAAAAAGTTAGGAGAAAATATTTTCCCATCAATACCTAAAAAATTTCTGAAAAATTTAGATTCCCTATTAACACAAAGTCAGAGAGGAGGCTTAAGTTGCAAAACGAGCTCAGATTTTATTTTAAATTAGCCAGGAATCATGAAGTTGGAGGATATCCAACCCTAGCTACATCTTTGTTATGAATAATTCTGGAACTCAGTGGCTACATTCTTTGTGCTGTGAGAAGGGCAAAGTTCTATTAGCACAAATGGAGATAGTAAGTAGAATCCACTCATAAATCTTTCTTTCTGAATTGCAAATAGGATCATATACTCACCTGCTTAAAATTTTCAATGTTATCATGGTGAATAGAGAAGACCATACTCAACTATTGGTCTCTTCTTAACTCTTCATGAGTATTTTGCTCCTCAATTCCTCAAGAATCTCCTGGGTCTATACCTCTTTTGAGTGCTAGACCCTGTATTTTGAATGCTTACTCCATTTCCCACATTCTTTGTAATATTTTAGGGGCTGGTTGTCTTACTTCCCCTGTAAATTTTTTTCTTCTGTTCTCCACCTCTACATATAATTGTTCTTCATTTTGGCTGCCTTACTCAAGTCTTTGTTTTACCACTTTATTGCTTTTTAAAATTCAGGGAAAGGGGCCAAGATGGCTGAACAGCATGGAAGTTTTTTTGCATCTCTCATTGTTGAAATGCAGCCAGATCAACACTAAACCATCTTGCACACCTATAAAATTGATTTTAGGATTAATACAATAATTCGCAAAACCTGAACCACGTAACTCAGCAGGTACTCAGAAGAGAGAGGTGAAGTGGGGGAAAGAGAAGCCAGGGACAGCAGGGAGCTGTTTTTGCTTATGGAGAGAGGAAGGAGATAGGGGGAGAGTATAGGAAAAGCACCCCCCCCCCCCCATAAACAGCTAAAGAGAAAGTGGAAAAGTGGAAACAGCTGCAGGGCTGAACAAATAAAGGGAGAAAGGAGAAAGGAGAGGGTTTAAATTCCATCAAAACTCTATATATAGAGTTCAATATATGACAGTGCTCTGGTGGGAAGGGCAAATCCCCAGGAGCAGAGAGTGAGGTCCAAGACGTCCATGGGCCACACGTGGAAAGGTGGTTCCCCTGCAGGGAGGACATTCAGTAGAGGCTGTGAAGCCAACCCACAGGCAAAGTTCCTAGCAGACCCCAGAGAACAACCACATTCACTTGTTCTGGAACTAGGACATTAGGGGGGAATCCTGGCTCCAGATGTGTGTTGTGATTTTCCATAATCCCTGAAATCCTGCTGCTACAAGATCAAGTGAGCTTTTTCTGGGGCAAGCTGGCACCCAGCCACAGTCTCTGGTCACTGGCAGCAGCACAGTCTCATCAATGTTCCTAGGGATGGGCCCGCACCCAGCCACTGCTTGGCAAGACCCTCCCCCAGAGTATCTGAGCGGGTCAAAGGTGCAGTTCCTCAGAAAGGAGGGGTTGGAGGGAGGGACTAACATGGCAGAGAAATAGCGGAATCCAAAGTTCCATCATCTCTCAAAGCCCTCTTGAGGCCAAAGGACTTTGAACCCCAAGATTCTGGGAGGAAAAGATGCAGAGCTGCTTCTAGGGACCCATGGGGACAACCTGATGGGCCATAGGTGGGACACTTCAGGGAATAGACAGCGTGCCCACAGTGGAGGCAGGGCCCACTTACACCAAAGCACACATCTCTGTGCCTGGTAACTGCATAGCTACTGGAGCTGGACTGACGCTGATGAACCAGACAGTCCCTGTTCCAGACCAGTGCTATTGCACTGCCTGGTTTAATTTTCGGACAATTCTTATTATATATATTCTTCCTTCCTTTTCTTCTTCTTCTGTCTTCCCTCCTCCAGTCTGGTTACTCTGGTTGTCTGTCTGTTTAAGCAGACAAATCCATTCTCTTGATACATGTTCTACACCTCCATCCTTATTTTCCTTTCTCTTTCTCTGGATTAAGCCATATAGTTTCTCAGTTTGGGAAACTTTATCTTTTCTTTTTCCCCACCTCCTTCCTTATTTTCCTTACTGTCTCTCTGGATTAAACTGTATAGTTTTTTTGATCTATTTTATTTTCTCTTCTTTTACCCCACCCACTTCTTTATTTTCATTTTTCTCTCTCTCTGGATTAAGCCTATAGTCTCTCTGCCTGGTCAATTTTTATTTTTTCTTTTTCCCTGCCCCTATCATTTCTCTCTTTGTATGGGATAAGGCCTCTTCCATCAGCACTACCTCTACCCTGTCATTTATTTGTAGCTGGTGTTTCTGGTTTTTTGTTTTGTTGGTTATGTTTGCTTGATTTTTTTTGCTTTTGGATTGTGTGTGTGTGTGTGTGTGTGTGTGTGTGTGCATGTGCATGTTTTCTGTTTGTTTTTGTCTGTTTGTTTTCCTTTCCAGGGCTACTTCAATGAGCAAATCAAAGCACACCTGGTCGAGGGTCCAAAACATCACTAGGGGAAGGGAGATAAAGTAACCAAAGTCACAACAACAGAGAGCAAGTAACCCTCTCCAAAAAAAAAAAACAACAACAAAAAACAACAAAAAAAAAACCCTCCTGAAGGGCCAGGCACTGGACAGTGTATATCCCCTCTTTAATATTAGTGATAACAGGTTCAGGGCACATAACAAGCTTTTAAAACACATAAGGGACAGAAAACTAGCCAACATGAAGAAACAGAAGAATTCTCAAAAGAAATTCCAGGAAGAAATGACAGCTAAAGAATTGCTCAAAACAGATATAAAGAATATAACTGAACAAGAATTTATAATAATAATCATAAGATTAATTGCTGGGTTTGAAAAAAACATAGAAGACAGAAGATAATCTATTGCTACAGAGGTCAAGGAACTGAAAAGTAGTCATGATGAGTTAAAAAATGCTGTGAAGGAGGTACAAAATAAACTGGAGGCAGTGACAGCAAGAATTGAAGAGGCAGAGGGGAGAATAGGTGCAATAGAAGATGAAATTATGGAAAAAGATGAAGAAGAGAAAAAGATAAAAGAAAATTCTGGGTCACGAGGGGAGAATTAGAGAACTAAGTGATTCAATGAAATGGAACAATATCTGTATCATAGGAGTTCCAGAAGAAGAAGAGAGAAAGGGGACGAAGATGCACATGAAGAAATCATAGCAGAGAACTTCCCCAATCTGGGGAAGGAAACAGGCATTGAAATTCAGGAGGCAGAGAGAACTCCTTTCAGACATAACTTGAATCGATCTTCTGCATGACATATAGTGAAACTGGCAAAATACAAAGATAAAGAGAGAATTCTGCAAGCAGCTAGGGATAAACAGGACTTAACCTACAAGATTAGACACATATGGGTAGTAGCAGACCTATCTACTGAAACTTGGCAGGCCAGAGGGGAATGGCAGGAAATGTTCAATTTGATGAACAGGAAAAATATGCATCCGAGAATCCTTTATCCAGCAAACTTGTCATTCAGAATAGAAGGAGAGATAAAGTTTTCCCAAACAAACAAAAACTAAAGGAATTCATCACCACTAAACCAGGCCTGCAAGAGATCCTAAGGGGGATTCTGTGAGTGAATCCTTGCAAGGGCCACAAAGACATCACTACAAGCATGAAACCTACAGATAATACAATGACTCTAAACCCTTATCTTTCAATAATAACACTGAATGTAAATGGACTAAATGCACCAATCAAAAGACACAGGGTATCAGAATGGATAAACAAAGAAGACCCATCTATTTTCTGTCTACAAGAGACTCATTTTAGACCTGAGGACAGCTTCAGATTGAAATCGAGGGGATGGAGAACCACTTATCATGCTGCTGGAAATCAAAAGAAAGCTGGGATAGCCACACTTGTATCAGACAAACTATATTTTAAACTAAAGGCTGTAACAAGAGATGAAGAAGGGCAGTATATAATAATTATGGGGTCTATTCATCAAGAAGAGTTAACAATTATAAATGTCTATGCACTGAATTCAAAAGCACCCAGATATACAAAACAACTAATCACTAACGTAAGCAATCTTATTGGCAAGAATGTGGTAATTGCAGGGGACTTTAACACTCCACTTACAACAATGGACAGATCATCTAAACAGAAAAATCAATAAATAAATAATTTCCCTGAATGATACAGTGGACCCGATGAACTTTACATATATATTTAGAACTTTTCATCCTAAAGCAGCAGAATATATACATTCTTCTTGAGTGCACATGGAACATTCTCCAAAATAGATCACATACTGGGTCACAAAACATCCTTCAATAAGCATAAAAGAATTGAGATCATACCATGCACACTTTCATATCACAATGCTATGAAACTTGAAATCAAACATAGGAAAAAGTTTGGAAAACCTCCAAATGCATGGAGGTTAAAGAACATCTTACTAAAGAATGAATTGATCAACCAGGCAATTAAAGAAGAAATTAAAAAATACATGGAAACAAATGAAAATGAAAACACAACAATCTAAACCCTTTGGAATGCAGCAAAGGCAGTCCTAAGAGGAAAATACATTGCAATCCAGGCCTGTCTCAAGAAACAAGAAAAATCCCAAATAAAAAATCTAACAGCACACCTAAAGGAACTAGAAGCAGGACAGCAAAGAAACCCTAAACCCAACAGAAGAGCAAAAATAAAGATCAGACAAGAAATAAACAATATAGAATCCAAAAACAAAACAAAACAAAACAGTAGAACAGATCAATGAAGAGTTGGTTTTTTGAAAAATTAAACAGAATTGATAAACCCATAGCAAGACTTCTCAAAAAAAAGAGAGAGGACCCAAATAGATAAAACCATGAATGAAAATGGATTTATCACAATAAATCCCTCAGAAATACAAGCAATTATCATAAAATACTATGAAAATTATATGCCAACAAACTGGACAACCTAGAAGAAATGGACAAATTCCTAGATACCCACACACTACTGAAACTCAAATGAGAAGAAACAGAAAATTTGAACAGACCCATAACTAGTGAAGAAATTGAATCAGTTATCAAAAATCTCCCAACAAATAAGAGTCATGGACCAGATGGCTTCCCTGGGGAATTCTACCAGACATTTCAAGCAGAGTTATTACCTGTTTTTTTCAAGCTGTTCCAAAAACTAGAAACAGAAGGAAAACTTCTGGACTCATTCTATGAAGCCAGCATTACCTTGATTCCCAAACCAGTCAGAGATCTCACTAAAAAGAAGAATTACAGGCCAGTATCCCTGAGGAATATGGATGCGAAAATTCTCAACAAGATACTACCAAACCGAATTCAACAGAATATAAAAAGAATTATTCACCATGATCAAGTGGGATTCATTCCTGGGTTGCAGGGCTGGTTCAACATTCACAAATCAATCAGTGTGATACATCACATTAATAAAAGATAAGAACCATACGATCCTGTCAATCAATGCAGAAAAGGCATTTGACAAAATTCAGCATCCTTTCTTAATAAAGATCCTTGAGAAAGTCAGAATAGAAGGAACATACTTAAACATCATAAAAGCTATATATGAAGAACCCACAGCTAATATCATCCTCATTGTGGAAAAACTGCGAGCTTTCCCCTGAGATCAGGAACACAACAGTGATGTTCACCCTCACCACTTCTGTTTAACATAGGGTTGGAAGTCCTAGCATCAGCAATCAGGCAACAAAATGAAAGCAAAGGCATCAAAATTGGCAAAGAAGACCTCAAACTTTCACTTTTTGCAGACAACATGGAAAACCTGAAAGATTCCATCTAAAGGCAGCTAGAATGATACATGAATTCTGCAAATTTGTGGGGTACCAAATCAATGTACAGAAATTGGTTGCATTTTTATACACCAGTAATTCAGCAACAGAAAGGGAATTAAAGAAATTGATCTCATTTACAATTGCACGGAGAACCATAAAATACCTAGGAATAAACCTACGCAAAGATGTAAAAGATCTTTATGCTGAAAACTATAGAAAGCTTGTGAAGGAAATTGAAGAAGACACAAAGAAATGGAAAAAACATTCCATGCTCATGGATTTGAGGAATAAATACTGTTAAAATGTCAATACTACACAAAGCAATATACACATTCAATGCCATCCCAATAAAAATTGCACCAGCATTCTTCTCAAAGCTAGAACAAACAATCCCAAAATTTGTATGGAACCACAAAAGACCTTGAATAGCCAAAGTAATATTGAAGAAGAAGAACAAAGCAGGAACCCAGACTTTAGCCTCTACTACAAATCTGTAATCATCACGACAGTATGGTACTGACTCAGAAACAGACACATAGACTGATGGAATAGAATAGAGAACCCAGAATTGGACACAAAAGTATGGCCAACAATCTTTGACAAAGCAGGAAAGAATATCCAATGGAAAAAAAGACAGTCTCTTTAGCAGATGGTGCTGGGAGAACTTGACAGCAACATGCAGATGAATGAAACTAGACCACTTTCTTATGCCACACACAAAAATAAACTCAAAATGGATGAAAGACCTAAGTGTGAGACAGGAAATTATCAAAACCCTAGAGGAGAAAGCAGGCAACAAACTCTTTGATCTCAGCTGCAGCAATTTCTGGCTCGACACATTTACAAAGGCAAGGGAACTAAAAGCAAAAATGAACTATTGGGACCTCATGAAGATAAAAATCTTCTGCACACCAAAGGAAACTATCAACAAAACTAAAAGGCAAATGACGGAATGGGAAAAGATATTTTCAAATGACGTATCAGACAAAGGGTTAGTATCCAAAATCTATCAAGAACATCCAAAACTCCACACCCAAGAAACAAATAATTCAGTGAAGATCTGGGAAGAAGACATGAATAGACACTTTTCCAAAGACATCCAGATGACCAACAGACACATGAAATGATGCTCAACGTCACCCATCATCAGGGAAATCATAACCACACTGAAATGCCACCTCACACTGGTCAGAGTGGCTAAAATGAACAACTCAGAAAACTACAGATGCTAGCGAGGATGTGGAGAAATGGGAAGCCTCTTGCACTGTTGGTGAGACTGCAAACTGATGCAGCTGGCTCTGGAAAACAGTGTGGAAGTTCGTCAAAAAATTAAAAATAAAACTACCCTATGACCCAGCAATAGCACTACTGTGAAGTTATCCATAGGGTACAGGAGTGCTAATGCATAGGGGCACATGTACCCCAATGTTTATAGTAGTGCTCTCAACAATAGCCAAATTATGGAAAGAGCCTTAAGGTCCATCAACAGGTGAATGGATAAAGAAGATGTGGTTTATATATACAATGGAATACTAGTTGACAATGAGAAAGAATGCAATCATGTGATTTGCAGCAACATGGGTGGAACTGGAAGGTATTATGCAGAGTGAAATAAGTCAGTCAGAGAAGGACAGATATCCTATGTTTTCACTCATATGTGGATCTTGAGAAACTTAACAGAAGACCATGGGGGAAGGGAAGGGGAAAACATAGTTACAGAGAGGGAGGGAGGCAAACCACAAGAGACTCTTAAATACAGAGAACAAACTAACGGTGGATGGGGGGGTGGTGCAGGGAGAAAGGAGAGGGGAAAATGGGTGATGGGCATTGAGGAAGGCAGTTCTTGGGATGAGCACTGAGTATTGTAATGTAAGCCAACTTGACAGTAAATTTTATTTTAAAAATTCAGGGCAAAGGAAAGGGCACCAGAGATTGTACTTATTGTCTTAAAAATTCTAACTGTATCTTCTCTAAATGATTATTATTACTATGTTACAAATATCCAAGAATCATCAAATGTAAGAAATGTACCAGTGGTCTTTCACGTGTGAGAGGTGATAAAAATCTGGAAAAAGCTTAAGGTGTATAATTTCAAATTGTAGTTTAAACAGGGAGTAATTACCAAGGAACCATCCAAATTTTCTTTGTTTCTGTTACAAAATACACACCTTTTGTATCCTCCTAGAATTTCAGAACTATCTGGCTCCAATGATTTGCCATAGATCAAACTATGGGCCTGGAGGTTGGTAGAGAGTTTCAGACTGGTTAAGCAGTGTTCACTAGGAAGCAGAGCAGAATTCAGCACTCAGGAATTAGATCTCAACTTCACCTCCAGTAAACTTGGGCAAACATCTTTTTCTCATTTGTAAGATGAAGAGCGCTGACCTAATGAGGGTCACCTAAATTTAAACAAAAATCAAAAACTTTTTTGCTAAATGAAAGAGCTTTCTGTTAATCTTGGTGAGGTTCTGATTTGCCCTGAGAACAACCCCCTCACCCCTCCATCACCAATGATTAGATCACCTCTGAAGTGGTGTTGAGTATTTCCTGTGTGTTGAGTATTTCCTATGTGTTGATCACTGGCCTGAGACTATTTTGTCTCATTTAATGTGCTCTACATATATATAAAAATTCAGGCTATGAAAAAAAGACAGTTTATAAGAGTGAAGAAGACACTTAGTTGCAGGTTTTTGTGGGGAAATACTCTATGTACATCTATTACTTATATTCAATCAGAAAAAGATAACATGATGGAGGGCTTTTGGGGATACCTCAATAAATGGGGATGTGTATGCTTGACTCTCAAGCCCCTATTTGGGTCTTGCAGAAGGCCCAGGCTTCTCATCATATATCTTCCATTCATTTCACCAGCAGAATAGACTTCTCGGCTTTTGTGAAAAATGCTTAAACATTTAATCCTCATGTCAGTAATTTCTGGTTGCTTGGAAACAATTTTCATTTTGCCACTGTTAAAAAATTTAGGTCAGCAGTTCATTAATCCCCTACAAATTAGAGAAATATAGCCAATCATGGATTCTAAATGGTCTTGTTGAATACAGGAACTGGGCTCTCCCTTTTCTTTCCCCATGGATGAAAAAAAAAAAAAAAACAAATTTAATGACTATATTCTAAAGAAATTCCCTGAAAATTAGCAATGCCACTTTATAGCAAGAAATTCAAGCTTTTATAAAAGAAAGACACACTGCTTCCCACCAGCCACAGCCAAAGCCATAGTTGTTTTCCCACTCCCAATTAGTAACATATAGCAGTAAAGAGGAGCGGCGAGGGGTAAAATTTTGTGGCTCTGTAAGATACCTTAAATCTAAGAAAATGCATATGGTATTTCATATCTTCAGTCCAAGAAGAACAGCAGAAAAGACCATTTGAGAAACTTCAGAGGAATTTATTCAAGCGATGAATTTTATAAGATATGAGGAGGAAGATTTCCAAGCCCTTCAAAATCCACCCAGGCATTAAGGTAGCACAGTATGTTGATGGAGAACTGTGCCAGTCTGAAGGTGAAATCAATTTATTATGTTCAAGGTTAAGACTGTTCTTTCTCTCTTTCCAGGAGGCATGTAACCAAGGGGAGAAGAGTAGGAGAGAAAATCAGATAAAGAGCCCTTAGTTTATCTGCTCTGATGCAGGAAATGAAGGTACTTTGGGTGGGTGAGCACCAGAATGTGCTTATGCCCCCAGAAAGAAGTCTTAAGATTTGAGATAGAGGACAACAGTTGCCAAATGCCTTTCTCCACTTCAAGGATTAAAGTCTTGAGTGATAGTGTAAGATCTAATGTTTGCATTCAGGCATAGGATTCTCAAAGAGCAATGCTCTCACAAGTAGTCACAATCTAGATATTAACAGTTATCCCCTCTTCTATCTCTCCTGTTCTTATTAAGTGAAATTGTTTGTTTAGAACAAAAAAGAAAAAAAGAAAAAAGAAAGAAAAATAACCCCACTCACCAGAGCCTCTTAAAACATTACCAAATCCAGAGTGGTCACCCAATCTTGGGGATCCATTTTAGCTGACTCCTGAATACCCGTTCTCTGGTCTTCACTCTCAGCTTTCCTGGTTCCTCCCAGTTTCTTGGTTTTGGCTGTGAGCATTGACTTCTTTTCTTAACTCCTTTTGTGGAGAAACAAGTTTGGATTTCTTCCAGCTTAGCTCCCTTCCAGGAGATGTATAGCATCGCAGGTACTTTTGACAATCACCCAGTCTCTTGCCCCACCTAGGCCCTTGGAGATCCATGTAATTGCTTCTCTGTTTTCTCCAATACTAGGGAAATAAGTCAAGGATATTTCCCAGGATCTTCTGGGAGAACATGGTGTCAAGCGTGGCTCCTGAAGCACCAAACATATGCAGCCTCATAGCTCTTCTTCTCAACTATGGTTAATAATAATTAACAAAAGCAGCAGCAATGTATTGAGCACTTATGGACACAAGGTTAGATATTTCACCTGCATTTGTTCGTTGAAACTTAAACCCATTTTACACATGCAAAAACTTGAGTTCTACAGAGTATAAGTTACTTGTGCAAGGTCACACAGCTTAAAAGTGACGGGGAACAAGGATACAACACAATGTATCGATCTGATTCTATTTATTAAGTTTTGACTACCCCAGGAAGCTTCAAGTACACACACATACCCTCTCCTCTGTTCTTATGCTTCTTGCTCTGGTTTGAC
Source organism: Panthera leo (assembly GCF_018350215.1). Lineage (NCBI taxonomy): Eukaryota > Metazoa > Chordata > Mammalia > Carnivora > Felidae > Panthera > Panthera leo. Next base: position 44,915,871 of record NC_056688.1, on the reverse strand, counting down.
AAACCTCATTTCTTTCCAAAAGCCCCAGACTTTGATATTTTCTCACTCCATCAGATGTTTGCTTTGGTTCTATTTGCCAGGATTTTAATTTAAATTTCAACCCCAGGTACATCCTTTCACACACGTTTGTCTTCAAACTCTGCAGATCACACTCCAGTCTTAGTCTTTCCACAAACCAAATTTAAAAGCCTAAGACCTCAGACCTTGGGCTGTCATAGATATTCTCACTTGTCCACAAGGAGATGAGACAATGACGCTGAGCTAGTTTATGAGAGAAGTACTGTAAGGAACACAGAATCCACATCTTTTCGAGAGGCCCACCTTGGACTGAAGCACTCTGTGTAAATTTGACACAGCACCCTACCTCATGAGGAAGCAGTGAAAGAACGGTCTTTCCAGTCAGAGAGACTTGGATCTGAACTATGGATCTATTACTAAAAAGTTGCACAGGCACGCCTGGATGGGTCAGTCGGTTAAGCATCTGACTTCAGCTCATGTTTATTAGTGAGCTCAAGCCCCATGTTGTGTGTTCTTTGCTGTTAGCTTGGAGCTCACTTTGCATCCTCTGTCTCCCTCTCCCTCTTTAGGTAATTTACCTGAGGAATCTGAGGTTCAAGTGTCTCACTTGTAAAAACCTCAAAAAGTTTTTTGAATTAAATAAGATAATCTTTATGATGTAGCTACATGGTTTCTGAGTGACAGGGGCTCAAAAATGTTAGTTTGGCTGCTTCTTCCCAACCTCTGACCCATTTAATCTTGGCCCCAGTCCCCTGATAGTGACTGGGCACTAGAATCAGGTTCTGTGTTGTCTTTCCCCATGTGTACCCCCCGCCCCCCCCACACACTTTTTTTTTTTTTTTTTTTTTTTTTACTTATAAGCATCAGCAATACCTACAGCATTAAAAGTATTAATAATGTAAGGTAAATAGTGATGCCTTTTCTTATGTACCACCTACTCCTCAAACCACTCATGGACTCTTCCCACAACCCCATAGTCTTCCAGGTCTCTTGAGCTGTACATAGCTATTGAGAAGAGGGTTAATTGTGCTTAACCTCCAAAAGGCTACAACATTGCTCTTGGGCTTTATGCTTAAAAAAAAAAAATCCCAAACCCCTAAACGAAACTGCTCTCCCTACTTCTTCATATCTGTCCAATTTACCATTCCTTCTCCTTCTACCCACTTATTTGGTCAAAAACTACGTGTTGCTATTAAGATATTTTTTATGTTGTGACTAACATTTAAATCAGTATACTCTGAGTAAAGCAGATTATGCTCCATGATATGGGTGGGCCTCATCTAATAAGTTTAAGGCCTTAAGAGCTAAAGACTGAGCTTTCTTGAAGAACGAATTTACCTAAAGATGACAACATAAAACCCTCCCTGAATTTCCAGGCTGCTGCCTTGTAGAATTCAGATTCAAGACTGAAGCATCAATTCTTGTCTGAATTTCTAGTTTGCTGGCATTACTTAAAATAAATGTATTTCTCCCTCTCATTCTGTCTTGATATCTATCTTCTATTTGTTCTATTTCTTTGGAAAATCTTAATACCTAGAATGAGCTGTATTCCAAATACCTAGGAAGCTTATTAAAAATGCAGATTTGGGCCAATACAATACTTTCTTGATGATTATAACTTTGTAGTAGAGGCTAAAGTCTGGGATTGCAATGCCTGCTTTGGTTTTCTTCCTCCATATTACTTTGGCTATTGGGGATCTTCTGTGGTTCCATACAAATTTTAGGATTTTTTTTTTTAGCTTTGAGAAGAATGCCAGTGCAATTTTGATTGGGATCGCTTTGAATGTGTAGATTGCTTTGGGTAGCATTGACATTTTAACAACATTTATTCTTCCAATCCATGAGCATGGAATGTTTTTCCATTACTTTTTGTCTTCAATTTCCTTCATAAGTTTTCTATAGTTTTCAGTGTACACATATTTTATATCCTTGTTTAGGTTTATTCCTAGGTGTTTTATGGTTCTTGGTGCAATTGTCAGTGGTATCAATTACTTGATTTCTCTTTCTGTTGCTTCATTATTGGTGTATAGAAATGTAACCGATTTCTGTACATTGATTTTGTACCCTGCGACTTTGCTGAATTCATGTATCAGTTCTAGCAGCCTTTTGGTGGAGTCTTTTGGGACAGCAACATGCAGAAGAATGATACTAGACCATTTTCTTATGCCATACACAAAAATAAACTCAAAACGGATGAAAGACCTAAGTGTCAGACAGGAAATTATCAAAACCCTAGAGGAGAAAGCAGGCAACAACCTCTTTGACCTCAGCTGCAGCAATTTCTTGCTTGAAACATCTCCAAAGACAGGGAACTAAAAGCAAAAATGAACTATTGGGATCTCATCAAGATTAAAAGTTTCTGCAAATCAAAGGAAACAATCAACAAAACTTAAAGGCAACTGACGGAATGGGAAAAGATATTTGCAAATGACATATCAGACAAAAGGCTATTATCCAAAATCTGTAAAGAACTTACCAAACTCCACACCCAAAAAACAAATAATCCAGTGGAGAAATGGGCAGAAGACATGAACAGACAATTTTCCAAAGAAGACATCTGGATGGGCAACAGACACATGAAAAGATGTTCAATGTCATTCATCATCAGGGAAATAGAAATCAAAACCACACTGAGATACCACCTCACACCAGTCAGAGTAGCTAAAATGAACAACTCAGGAAACTACAGATGTTGGTGAAGATGTGGAGAAATGGGAAGCCTCTTGCACTGTTGGTGGGAATGCAAATTGATGCAGCTGGCTCTGGAAAACAGTATGGGGGTTTGTCAAAAAATTAAAAATAGAACTACCCTAAGACCCAGTAATAGAACTACTAGGAATTTACCCAAGGGATACAGAAGTGCTGATGCATAGGGGAATATGTACCCTAATGTTTATAGTAGTGCTTTCAACAATAGCCAAATTATGGAAAGAGCCTTAAGGTCCATCAACTGATAAATGGATAAAGAAGACGTGGTTTATATATACAATGGAATACTAGTTGACAATGAGAAAGAATGCAATCATGTGATTTGCAGCAACATGGATGGAACTGGAAGGTATTATGTGTAGTGAAATAAGTCACTGTCAGAGAAGGACAGATATCCTATGTTTTCACTCATATGTGGATCTTGAGAAACTTAACGGAAGACCATGGGGGAAGGAAAGGGGGAAAACATAGTTACAGACAGAGAGGGAGGGAGGCAAACCAGAAGAGACTCTTGAATGCAGAGAAAAAACTGAGGGTTGATGGTGGGGTGGCGGGACAGGAAATTGGGTGATGGGCATTGAGGGGGGCACTTGTTGGGATGAGCACTGGGTGTTGTATGTAAGCAATGAACCATGGGAATCTACCCCAAAAACCAAGATCATACTTTACATACTATATGTTAGCCCATTTGACAATAAATTATATTTTTTAAAAATGCAGATTTGGTAGATCCACCTTATCTCTGGAAGGAGACCTGAGAATCTATTTTTTAAAACGATTATCAGTCCAGGTGATTCTGATACATGACAAAGTTTAGAAACCACTGTGCTGGAACAACAATGACATGTATGTGGAGCTCTTTCTATGTGTGAATCAAGCATTAGGTTTATTAACACTGATAACCTTATGCAATCCTTGTAAGAACTTTATGAGATAGGTAATATTAATATACTTATTTATGAAATAAAGATATTGAAGGTCTGCTGGACAGATAAACAACCTCAACCTAATTGGGATGTTCCATCTGCTCAAATCAAAAGCTTCTGTATAGCTACTAGATGCCAACAGTTTCAGGAACTGCTATGAAGTCTACCAACTTGATAGTTTTTGTGGAGATCTCAAAAGGACTTGCTTAAAATTTTTATCAAGTTAGATGTGGGTCTACTCCCAAAGGACTCCCAAAGGACTTAAACATTCTATTTCTAAATGTAAATAATAGTTTTCCACATACTCATTGCACCATTCTTTTCTGACAGCTAGGGGAAAAACAACAACAACAACAACAACAACAACAACAACAACAACCACCACCACAACACTAAGAAATCAACTGAAATAAATAACCCCCTTTGTTTTATAGATTAAGTAAATAGATTTAGGAAAGGTAAATAACTTTAAAACTTTTAGGGAGATTTCAACATTTAAACCATTTAAACATCCTTATTTGTTTAACAGTCTTGATAAAAATGATTTTAATTTCATTGCCTCTCTTTTGACTTTGGTAAAATGAGTGGTTTAATTTTCATTTTTGAGGATGGTGTTAAATTAATCATACTGAGGCTCAGATGCATGGAGTTTTGTTCTTGCATTGAAGCAGGTTAAGTCTGAAAATTTGCCAATGTGTCATTTTCCACTTATGAACCCACACAAACAATGTGCAACTTAGAAAAAGCCTTACAAAGTTGATTCAAATAATTCCTAGTCAGAAAAATTAATCAAATGTTAGGTTTTCATGGAGAAATAGAGGCTAGCCTGTTTTTTTGGGCACCTCAAATATTCTGTCTGCTTCAACCCTGGAGAAATTCCAGCAGTGTCTTCTAATGGCTATGATAATCACAGCATTACATCTCATTCCACAGAAGAGCAAATCATTATAAAATAATTGATCATTTCAAATGCAGTCAAGACAAAATGATTAACTCTTAATCAAGAATCTGAGTGATTAGATGGGCCCATAGAACAAAGTGATTGCATCACCCACTTGAAGACATGGAGATTGATTCTAGAAAAATCAGTGTCTCAGGATTGGTTCCAAAAACATCCTTTGAGCAGAGTTGGCCTTGGGTAAAACTGGGAAAGACAACGTTTTTTCTCCCACACTAATGCTTCTTAAACTTTGGCGTGAATCAGAATCATTGGAGGGCTTGTTAAAACACAGATGGCTGGGCTCCATCCCTAGAGTTTCTTATTCAGTACATCTGGGATAAGTCTTGCTACTTTGTTTTTCTAACAAGTTTTTAGTTGATGGTAATGCTGCTAGTCTGGGAACCACAGTTTGAGAACTACTGCCCTAAAAGAAAAAGAAAAAAAATTACTCATCCTTGTATATCCAAACACTAGTATGCTATATTTTAAAATTAGTGAATGAACATAGTGATAGTAATTAACACTTACTGAGCACTTACCTAGTACTTACTATGCCCTTTGCCATAGGTCATTTAATTCTCTTAAGAATCCTCCTAGGGTCAAGTAAGTAGCCTGAAGTCACAAAGATAGTAAAAGATACAGCTGACTTTTGGGCTGGGCAGTCTGACTCTGGAGTACAGTGTTGACCTCTGCTCTTCATAAACATCTCTTACAGAGAAATTGTTATACAGTGACAAGAGAACAGGCCTTGAAGTCAGAATTGCAGCAGAACCTAAACTTCACAACACGTTTGCAAACTATAGATAAGAGATTAGTATCTTTTAACTGTTGTGCCCTTATAAATCAAATGGGTATCATATCTTGGCAGGAAGGTTCGAAAATAAAAATCAAATAATGTAAGTAAAACACGTAGATGAAAGCCTAGCATGTGTGGTGGTCCACAAATGGTAATCATCCCCTGCTCACAGCAGCTGTAACTGCAGACACATCAAGAATTAACTTCCCAAGTCTACTATCCACCCATCCAATCATATGTTAAATATTTATTATGAAACCAACATGGGGTTGTTTTCCAAGAGCTATAGATCTGTATCTATAGATCTAAACAACAGGATCATTCTATGAGCACTACAAATGAAGTGGATTCAGGTGGAGACCAGAAAACTGCAAAGGGTAGAGGCCCTGTTTACCAAATGGGGTTGGGCATTTTCTCCTGAGCAGCCCTCCCAGCAGCCCTTTGGCCTGTTCATTCCAAGTACCAGCTCATTACCTATGTATTCAGTTGTTCAGGACAAATGCCTTTGTGAACTTTGATATTGCCAATAAACAAGCAATGTAGCCTACTTGATAGTTGCTTCAACCTTCGAAGTGGTGAATCCATTTGCTTAAGGAGTTTTTACTTGCCTCCTTTGGCTGTAGTAAATTTGCCATATGGTACACTGCAGATGTAGTGCTACCCGGTGATTCATGTCTGCAGATATATGGGGAGATTTCCATGGCAACAGGGCACCAGAAAAATGAGACAATAAAAAGTCACTGTTATATAACAGGATTTTTTTATTTTGTTTTTGTTTTTATGCTGTGAGGGCAACTGGTTTGCGTTTCTTATGGATTTAAATGAGGTGATACACTGAATTAATAATTACATTAATAAATTTCTCCTGTATGTTATGCCACAGAAAACATACATTATGTTCCACACCTGAAACTAAAATAATGTTATATATCAATTATATCTCCATTAAAAAAGAGGAACACAAACACTTAACAACTGAACCAATTAATGAAATTTCAAATTCCAATCTCCTTATCTTTCCTAATCATAAGTCAGAAATGTACTGCATAAGTCAATCAATAAAGGGCATGAAACATGTAATATGATGTAGAATAATATCCTACTCATATTTATTATTTATAGGGATATACGAAGTCCCTATTATAAGCCAGTCACTGAGATGAACAACGGTCTATACGAAGCTCCAAGTCTAGTAGGAAAAAGAAACACCAGCAAGTACATTCAATATATTATAATTGATAGTGTGGTATCAGCAACAGCAGGAGTGTCTTTATTGATAACACAAGAGGTCAGTTTCTTGAATCAACCTTCGCTGCTAAAGCAACCTAAAATCCTGGATAAGATATTAAAAATAAATTTGAAGGAGCATCTGGGTGGCTCAGTTGGTTAAGCGTCTGACTTCAGCTCAGGTCATGATTTTGCTGTTTGAGCCCCATGTTGGACTCTGTGCTGACAGCTCAGACCTGGAGTCTACTTCAGATTCTGTGTCTTTCTCTCTCTCCCTCTGCCCTTCCCCTATTTGCACTCTGGTTCTCTATATCAAAAATAAATAAACATGAAAAAAATAAAAATAAATTTGACTACATTTATTTGAATAAATAATCAATATTTATTTATTATTTATTAATCCAAATATTAATTTGAATAAATTTGAATAAATTCTTAGTTTGAAGAACTAAGTAGAGCTCTGTGGCTGGAATTCACTCTAAGGACAACTGCCAAACTATATGAACTTGAGTTCTGGCTTTCATAGACTCAAGGAATGAAAAAGACAGGAAACAAAGCACAAGTACTGCCAAAAACAGGGAGCCAAATGGATTTCTCTGGTAAAGCTAGGGCCCATAAAAGTATAAGGACTTCTTCGGGATAAGGATGATCTAGCACCAAATCCAAAACCAATAAAATCTCTTTCAGTGGACTGAAAGGTTTTTGTCTTGAACCTTGACCCTGAATCCCAAATGAAAAATGACCAAGAATTGACAACCATAACATAGCCTTTACCCAAGTTTTTGATATGTAATTTCAACTTCTGATTCAAAAGAAACCCAGTCACAGATTTAGAGTGGTCCAGCATTTGGCCAGTCACCTCTGTAGTATTCACTTTCATCTCAGGCCTCAAATAATTCTCCTCAAATAAACCTCCAAGGAAAATAAGCTCGTGAAAAAGAAAATAAAAATAAAAACTAGATTCACAAGGAAACAAAGTACCATTAATAAGTACTGTAAACAACATATAACAGATCCAGTCTTAAAAAAAAATCACAGTAAATGATCACATATAGATTTCAAGTAACCGTGCTTAAAATAAATTATATGCTTAAAGAAATAAAACACATTGAAAATGTCTAGAGAGGAGGAACTAAAATCAACAAGATTAAAAATAGCTTAAAATTGAATAGGCATGTTGAGTCAAATATTAGAGTGAAAAGAATAGGGAATTCATAAAGTAGAAGATGGATCTGAAGAAATTATCTCAAACCAGTATGGAGAAATGACATGGAATATATAAAAGAGGAGCAAAAAGACACAGATAACTGGAGTAAGAACATCTAACACATCTCAGAGTTCCAAGAGAAGAAAAGGGATGGACATTAGCAAAACTGAACTGAAATTCTGCTGACAATTTTGTAGTACAAATAAGAAACAAATCCACACTTTTATGAAGCCAAATAAATCACAAGCAGGATAAACAAAAAGATCCTACATACATTACAGTGAAACACAGAACAATAAAGAAAAAGAGATCATCTTAAAAGCAGTCAGGCTTTTAAAGTAGTGATAAAAGGGGAGCCAATTTCTCAGGAGTTACAATACAAATCAGAATGATATATTCCATGTATTGAGAGAAAATTACTACAATCTAGATTTCTAAGCCCATTAGAAACATCTCTGAAAAACAAGAGTAGAATGAAGACATTTTCAGACAAACAAAAACAGAAAGCCTTTACCAGCAATAGCCCTACACAAAAGAAATTCTTAAGGGTGTATTTAAAACAGAAGGGAGTTTCTCCCAGATAGAACTGCAAGAAGCAACTAAAGCAAAAGAAGTAGTAAATATGTGGCTAAATATCAACAAACACGGACTACATAATAAAATATTGGAGATTCAAAAAATAAAAGGTAGAAATATAGGATAATGATAGCATTAGGGCCCATGCTAATGACCTAATTTTAACTTAATCACTTATTTTAAGGCCCTATCTTCAAATATCCTCGTATTCTCAAGTACTGGGGGTTGGGGGCTTCAACATGAATTTTAGAGGGACAGAATTCAGTCCACGAGAGAGGCCTAGAAATCTCAGGAAGCAGTCCCAAGTGATCAAAAGCACAAGGGGTCTAGGAAAGAGGTCTGTGGAAATGGGGGTGGTGCAGGGAAGACCATTGGATGCATTTGCTATTAAGAGGTAATTGGCTCTTTCTTGGGAGAGTTTGAGAAGAAGCAATGAGAGGTACATAATCTTTGAAGAAACAAATAATGTAACAATGATTAATTCCAGGAAACCAAAATATACAAGATAAACATAATAAACTGCATAGTGAAGGTATGAATTATACTTAGTCATAATAACAATGTGGTATAATGATTTAATGAAAACTCCTATAATCTAACTGTACTGAGAGGATGGACAAAGATATTGGAAAATTAGGTTGTGGCTCAAGAGAGAAGTGGTCCAAGACTTTCTATACTAGAAAGCTGAAAGAAGATGGAAAAAGGGAGGAATAATATGTGCATGTTATTTAGAATCTCAAATGGGAGAAACAATCAAAAGATTTGAAAATAATATGCTTTGGGGATCAGGATTCAGTAGTTAGGGAGTGGCAGAAAAGGGAAATATGTGCATGTGTTACTTTGATAAAATAAATTTAATGTGGATGGTCAGAACAGTATTACATTGCTTTCTTCATTTCAGATTCTAAAATGCATGTTATAGGAAGTTTGAAAAATACAGAGGTGTTGAAAGAAAACACTCCACTGTTAACATGGTTATCTCACACATATAATGTACCTGCTATTTTATAATCTCATTACTTCAAAGCATATGATGATTCACCTATGATAATCCTCTATGTTTTTTTTTTAAGTAAAACAAAAATGCAATGAGACCCAAAGTAAAGGCCACTAATTCTCCATGGAAAAAAGAGGAAGACTCCACAGAAGAAATGACATTGGAACTGGGTCTTAAAATATACTAACAAAATAACTGAGCTGTGACTATGGATCAGACAGTTAGCTAAATGCTTTCCATGCACCATACCATTTAATTCTCATAATAAATCTGAAAGCTAGTTACTATGATCAATCTCAATTTAACATTGTTGGAATTAAGGCTTAGTGGAGTTTTTGTTCAAGGTCATTTGGCTGATATACAACAGTGCTAGAAGTTTAAATGCCATGACTACATGGTAAAGAGTGTCCTACATGTTGGTTTAGAGTAGACCAGATGCCCAGCTTCCCTGACTCCAAGGCCTATGTCTGTAATTTCTTCATCATACACATGAGTTGGTAGGTGAATAAAGTTGGAAGTACATTGAAGACAGAAAGAACCACATATTTATTAATTCAGAAGTATGAAGACTTAAGTCCTGGAACTAAGACATTTTTCTCCTGAGTATAAAATATAATAATGTTTGTACAAAGAGATTTGGTTAAAGAGGTTAATCAGGGCTGCAATTAAACAAACACCTGGATTAGCATGGACTTCCATTAACAGGTCTGCTCATCAAGAAGGGACAGCATACCCTCAACCATCAGGGTGCAAGATGGTTTATGAAGGCACAGGATAAACAGAACTCAGTTTTGACTTGGTATTAAATAATTTAAAACACTAATTTTATATGAAAACAAAGCAAATACATCATGGAATAAAATGCAAAATGTATGACTTTTTAAGTCAAAGCTAAACACTTCAAAGATATATGTATTTTTTTCTCTTTTGGAAGGCTCTTTTAATAAGCTGCCAGATCTCAAGGGTCCGAGTTGGATTCTCTCTCTCATTAGTAGTCTTTAGTGTAAAGTTTTTAAGAAGTACTCCATGGAAAATATGAATCTAATTGAGAAGAACATGATTGGTCAGATTGTTTTAAATGTTATTTACCCCTAAGGAAATATCATTACACATAACCATAATAATAAAATTTAATCATAGTTTTTTTTCTTTTATTGACCCCATACTGAAAATATATTCATCTGAACCAATAGTAGTGTTGATTTAGGAAAAATGTCAGTGGGTGAGAAGCTCTGGTCTAAATTAGGAAACAAAAATCCCCAAGTTGTTTTTTTTTTTAATATATTTTTTTAACGTTTATTTTATTTTTGAGACAGAGAGAGACAGAGCATGAACGGGGGAGGGGCAGAGAGAGAGGGAGACATAGAATCGGAAGCAGGCTCCAGGCTCTGAGCCATCAGCCCAGAGCCCGACGCGGGGCTCGAACTCACGGACCGCGAGATCATGACCTGAGCTGAAGTCGGACGCTTAACCGACTGAGCCACCCAGGCGCCCCAATCCCCAAGTTTATATTACTGCTGTATACTGACCTATCTCCAAAAATTTCTTAACACCCAGTTGGTCTTCCCACTACCAAAATAATTAGTTCACCTAGAGACAAGACTTATTTGTAGAACTTTAGACAAAACCCATCAGCAGATTGAATGTATCTCTTTTCAAACAAGTTCTAGCAACATGAAGAAACTGCTGTAAACTGCACCTTACAAAATGAAGAAATAGGTTGTCTGCTATAGTTAGCTTTCTAGAAACCCAGCAGCTTCTAAATACAGTGTGGTGTCCTGGGTTGGATCTTGAAATAGAAAAAGGAGTTCAGTGGAAAAACTGATGAAATTCAAACACAGTCTAGAGTTTAGGTAATATTAATTTACCAATGACAGTTTCTTAGTTATGACAAATGTGCCATGGTAATTTACAATTAGCATCAGAGACAATGAATGAGGAATATATGGGAACTTCCTGTACTATCTTTACAACATTCCTGTAAATCAAAATTATTTTGAAATAAAACATTAAAAATAGTTAAAATCATTGACTTCAACCTTATGAAAACAGAAATATTTGCTGATCTGATGCTAAATCACCAAAGAGGACTTAAAATTATTATAAAGTATGTTTAGATTTTCTAAAATTTTCTCCTTCTTACTTAGATATTCAGAATGCCTTATTCATTCATTATTAATAACTGTTACATTTATTAGATATTTGATCTAGTTCCATCTGGATATTTTAAGGCAGGTATCCATTTTTAAAACCCTACTCAGGTTGGCAGTTAAAAATGTTTAAGATATATGACTATCTTCCATCTGTATTATAGGGATGTGGGTTTGCATCCCTCCCTGCTGGCATAAAACACCTAAGCATGTTAGGAAACTAAAGGTGAGAGAAGTATTCTCTTCCTGTGACTCTTTGTTTAGATTCAAAAGTTTCTACTTGTAAATCACTCAAGGTCTGCACCACAGAATATTCACAGAGAATTCAGTCTGGTTAGTATCAAGCCTGGAGCCTCCTTGGGAACATAAAAGCAAGGCTCTTGGGAACATAAAAGCAAGGCTCTTGGGAACATAAAAGCAAGGCTCTTTGAGGACTGTGTGATGCTAAACGGGACACCCTGAGTAATCCCTCTAAAGACCCCTCCACCTAAAAGACACCTTGCCTCAGCTTTTCTCCCTTATCTCTCTGGCTCTTTCAAGTAACTCTTGCTCCTTGATGTCCACAGATTGCCAGCTTTGGACACAATTTCTCTTTTGGAGAATTGACTGCTTCATCAGCATTTCTTGATCATGTCTTTCTATCATCCTTGAACTCAAATCTTCTAAGTTCTCTAAATTCTGCATAGTGACTGCACTCTCAAACCACCTGTTTTAATATGTTTGATGACGAATCGCAATGTTGTCAAATATATATACCACACGTCTCTTCACAGTTACTATACATGAGAAAGGCATTCAAGATGTTTCCTCAAATTCCAAGAGAAAAAGTCATTAATGGGTAAGAGGGCTCCAGGACCTATAAGGAACAAAAAAGACTATTGCCCAAAGCAGGTATGAACAACAACAACAACAACAACAACAACAACAACAACAACAACTCAACATTTTTGCCAGAACGGAGACACTGATCTTTCTGATTAGAAGCCTTTGAAAATAGCACTTTGTTATCTTTTTGAAATCTCAGGTTGCTCATCAATAAAATGGGATATTACCTATGGCACAGGACTATTTTGAAGATTAAAACTGTAGCATTGGGGCACCTGGGTGGCTTGGTTGGTTAGGCAACCAACTCTTGATTTTGGCTCAGGTCATGATCTCATGAAATTGAGCCCCCTGTCAGGCTCTGTCTATGCTGACAGCACGAAGCCTGCTTGGGATTCTCTCTCTCCTCTCTGTGCCCCTCTTCGGCTGGCTCTCTTTATTTCTGTCTCTCTCAAAATAAATAAATTAATATTAAAACAAAACATGTGGCATTTAGTGGTACTTTTACAGGCAATAAGTAGTACTCAGTGAATGGTAGTTATTTTTCATGATTTTTATCATTATGTCTGGATGATATTTTAAAATATTAACAGATTTATTTTTCAGTCAAGCTTGTTGCCCTGTAACTTATTCATTGACATGTGGTCCATGTCATCCACTGATTCAGGGGAGGGAAGTTCTAATAAACTTATAGAAAAGTACTTCGAGTTTCTGAAGTTCAAGTCCTATAGAAACATCGAACACAGAAAACAGTCTCAGAGATCTGCATCCCACCATAGAAACTAGATAGCATCCTGACACAGGAATGGAGGGAAAACTTTAAGGAAAAGCTAGAGTAAAAGTGGGGCCCTTAATAAGGAGGAATTTTTATGCTGCCTTCTGGACATGGTCCAAGCGAGGGAGAAAGAACCATAGGAATCACAAACAGATGCAGACCAATTTTCTCAATGGTGGGCCACAAAAAGCTCTTTAAGTGCAGAACTGAAAGAAGAAATCGAGACAGCTAAGGCAGGCTGTAGAGAGAAGTATGGTAAGGAGGAAGTAGCCCACACAGAAAATTCTGGATAGGCAGTAACAAGGGTAAGACAATACTGGTAGATCTCAGTGACTCCAAGCAGTCACTGGGATTACAGCCTGGTGACAAAGGGGTAGAGTGAGGAAAAACAAAAGACTAGTGATAATAAAAGGACATCAGAGCCCACAAGTCCCTGTGATCAGATTGAGGAACTTAGACTTTAGAAGGATAGAAGCTACAGAGTGGCAGTACTTGAATAACATATTTTAGAGGATCATTCTGACTACTCTGCAGGAAGACACTGGAAAAGGGCAAGAACAAAAGCAGGGAAACTGAGAACTCAATGAAACCATCCAAATAAAAGACTTATTTGGGGCAATGGGAATAAAGATAACTGAACATATTTGCTGTATATTTTGGAGACTGTGTTAGCCTGAATAATCCAGCCCACACCCCTAGATGTTCATACCCTAATCTCTAGAATTTGGGAATATGTTATGGTACATGGCAAAAGAGACTTTGTAGATGTAATTCAGGTTATGTACCTTAAAATGAGGACATTACCTTGTATTATCCATGGAGGTCCGATCTACTCTATTCACATTAATGCTTAAAAGGAGAATTCTTAAAACTCTGTCCAGCTAGAAATAGAAGAGGACTTTAGAGACATGTGGTGTAAGGAGACGTCAGATATTCAAAGTGTGAGAATGATTTGACAGGCCATGCTGCCTCCTGAACATAGTATGGGCTGTGCCTAAACTGATGGGTTTAACACAGCTCACAGAGTTCCAAGGTACCCCAGTGTGGGCAGGTGCAGCAGAATGTCTCCTGTGTACCCAACAGAGTCTTAGAGATGGTAAAGGATGAGAGATAACACCAGAGGCGTTTTTTTTTTAATTCCCACATGGCTTAAGAATATCAGAAGGATCTATAGACAGGAATAGAAGCTGGGTTGAAAGAGTGATGAATCCTAAAGGCCACCCACCTACACCCCATTGCCTTGTCACCATGTGATAACACAGACACAACCCTGGGAAAAGAGTCGGGGGAGATTTCAAATGGACTTGGAGGAACTGCAACTTGAAATAGAAATGTGATTGAGATGCAGAAGAATAAAATAAAGGTACATTTTCTTGAATATGTATGTTTCTAGCCTGCCATTGATACTCTTGTCATTAAACTACTGCCATCATCACTGCTGTCACCATCAGTCTTTACTATCATCATCATATAACACTGAGAGGTGAAGTAGGAGTCCAAAGAGTGAAACAGGGCAAGAGGAGGTGAAGATGCATGGTAAAAAGGGAAAGCTATGGTAGTCCATTTCATTCTCTGTCTGGCATACTGCCAGCAGACGAGGAGGCCAGGGGAAGTTCACTAGGTTGTTCTTGCTCAAAAGGCAAGTGCTGGACAATAACACTGCAGAGACTCATCCTGTGCACGTGGGCATGGGCTCCATGCTCTAACTTCCTCATTTACTCTTTTACTATCCAGTGATTGCTTATTCATTTTCTTTTTCTCTATTTTTTTTTCCCAATTTATTCATCAGCTTTTCTGATTACTAAACAACAATGCTTTAAATTTGGCACACTGACTTTGTGATGAATAATTATAAATGCACATATTTATTTTCTTTCTTAAACATTTTTAAAAGCTAATTCATCTACAAACTTCTGTTTGAACAGTACAATCACTTGAATGGATTTAGGAAAGAGCATGCTCTATAATAATCTTTAGTGATACATTTGAGATTTACTACCTTCATGAGAATTAATCTCTGATTCACCTTGAAAATACTCTGACAGATCTCTGCTCTTTTCCCTCTATGCCTATAAAGTTATGCTGTCCTCAAATTAACTTTGGTTATTATATTGTGTAGTTTATTAAATTTTTGGAACATTCCTACAAAAAACTTGTATTTGCTCATTCTCAAAATAAGGAAATAGAGGATTGGAAAGGTAAGTAATGACACACACAGAACATTCTGGGAAAACCAGACAAACTCTTCCTAGTAGGTACCTCTGAGCTGTGGGAATAGTGGGAGGTGAGGATAAAGGTCATATTACCAACTTTCTCTATTGCTGGAATTTCTTTTTTACTGAAAACACATGTTAATTAGCAATTTAAATTTTTCAAAAATAAAATTATCCTATAATCCTGACTTCCCTGTTTCTTAGCTTGATTTATATACACTGGAATAATTTGTGGCTATCTTCATTTCCCTAATTAATTCTTGGCTTCTGTCAATTGAATGTTCAGTCCAGTTGATAATTCTTTTGAATTTTTTAAATATTTATTTTTTTTATAAAGAAAGAGTGTGAGTGGGAGAGGTGCAGAGAGAGAGGGAGACATAGAATCTGAAGCAGGATCCAGGCTGTGAGCTGTCAGCACAGAGCCTGATGCAGGGCTCAAACCCACAAACTGTGAGATCATGACCCGAGCCAAAGTTGGACACTTATCCAGCTGAGCCACCCAGGCGCCCCCAGTTGATAATTCTTTGAACCTTTTTCCCCTGATTTTCCTTTGCTAGATTAGCCATCTGATATAGCTTATTTTTCAATAATTCTTTAGTGAGGGATATTTATCCAACACCCACTATGTGCTCAGCATTGTAATAGACATTGTGGAAGACACAGAATAGTGGTTAAAGTAGTAAAAAATAACAATGGATAATGTGTATCACACACTTGTAGGCCAGAAAATATTTTAAGAGCTTTACACAAATTTATTTCCCATAGCAACAACCCAATGAAGTATATCATTATTCTCTCCTTTCTATAGACAAGGAAATTAAGTTTTAGAGAAATTAAAGAAATTCCCCAAGGTCAATCAGCTTGTAAGATATAGGTGGGATTTGAATGCAACCTGTTTGACTCCAGAGGTCAGCTTCTCAAGTGACTCTGCAAGGGGTTTACTGTAGAGCTGGCAAGACTCATACCCACACATATCAACGAGCCAAAAACTATCTCCAAAACAGTATTGAGCAAAGGTCACAGTTTATGCCATGAAAAATATTTGTTATATAAAAGGCATTCAGTTTAGGACTGTGGAATACACCAGATAAATAAATACAAAAGAGCATGGATCAGAGTTCAGTTCTATGGGAATTCAGAGACCAGCAATGGATATCGTAGTTAAGGAAAACTTTGTGAGAAGGAGGTGGGTTTTAACGCTGAGGCCAGAGCAAAATTTACAAAGGGGAGCCAGAAAGGGTATAAGCAAAGGTCTAGGGTCATAGTCTAGGCTGTTTCTCCAAAAGAAAAGAGATGGCTTTGCTTGCATGATGGGTACATACTGAGGAATGCTGAGAAACATATCTGGGAGAACAGGGGAAGTGTCTGTGACACTGGCACCTTGGAAGCTTGGCTCAGCAGATTTAATGCAGCATAGAAGCAGGCGTGATGGTAATAATAGTAATAACACATAGGCTTTACAGTTGGCCCTGTTCTTGCAAAGACATTGTCTCACCTAATGTGTTTGTGGAATATTAATCTGGTAAGAAATTGATTGGAAGAGAGAGGGCTTAAAGTCAGTGAAGCCCATTAGGACATTAGTATTAGCCAGAAGTACAATGAGGACAGTCTGAACTGGGGTCAGGATAATTAAGGGGAAATGGAGGATTTAATAGCTACTGAATGTCAACTGCACATCAGAGACTTTATATACACTCTCCAGTGTTCAGAACAATTCATTATAGATGGTGTTCTTGCATGAGGCCAAGGCCTGGTTCAAACACTAATTGTGTGACATTAGTCAAGTTATACAAATTTTCATTGTCTCGTTTTTGCAACAAAATACTTATTGAGCACCTAGTATAATGCTAAACAGTGGAATAGGTCTCTGGGGTAGAGTGGTGAGCTAAACAATCCCTGTGCTTATGAAACTCTCAGTCTATGAGGATAACTGATATCAATATATAAATGCAGCAGTTTCCTATTGCTGCCATAACAAATGACCGCAATGAGTCAGTTTAGTGGCTTAAAACAAAACAAACAAAAACAATAAATAAAGACCTGAAAAAAGTTTGTTACTCACTGTTCTGTAGTTCAGAAAGCTAGGCTGCTTCAGTTGGTGTCTCTGCTCCTGGTTTCACAAACCCCAAATTAAGGCATCAGCCAGCTGGGCTTTTACCGGAAGGCTTTGCTTCCCGCTCATTCGATTGTTGGCAGGATATAGTTTCCTGTGGCTGTAGGACTAAGGCCCATTTCTTTGCTGGCTGTTAACTGGGGGCCTCCCTTAAATTTTCAAGTCTCTCTCCAGCCTTATAAACAAGGCCCTCTGACAGAGCGAGCAACAATCCGCCACATCATTCTCAAGCTTGGGATCTCTGACCTCTCTTTATACCTCGTCTCTTTGAAGCCCTTTTCTTCTTCCAGCTGGAAACAATTCTCTTCTTTAAGAACTCATGTGATTAGATTGGATCTACCTGGGTAATTGCAGCTATTCTCCCTATGACTTTAAGGTCAGTAAGTTTGATTATATCTTCAAATTCCTCTTTGCCACGTAACATAACGTATTCACAAATTGCAGACATTTGGATATAGGTATCTTTGTGTGAGGACATTATTCAGCCTACTAAAACCTTCAAAATATATCTCAAATATATTCCATTCTATCTCCACTGCCCAAATCAGTCTTTCAAGTGCACTGTTCCCATGGTCTTCTAACCAGTTTCTCTGCTTTTTGCTTGACTCTTTCCAGTCCCTTCCCACAGATCTTCCCTTCATACTAAGTATCAATTTGTAACAATAGAAAAAACATAGCACTTACAAGGTACTAGGCAGTATTCTAAAAACCATAAATACAGTGATGCATTTAATTTTACCAAGAATTTTATGATGCAAACAATATTATTACTTCCATTTTACAGGTGAAGAAACTGAAGCACAAAGAGGTTAACTAACTTGTCCAAGTTAATAGCCAATAGGTAAAAGAACTTCAAGGGGTCCAGCTCCACAGTGTATAACTCTTAATATGTAACATTGCTGGGGTGTCTGGGTGACTCAGTCGGTTAAGCGTTGGACTCTTGATTTCTGCTCAGGTCATGATCTTAAGGTTCATGAGATCAAGCCCCATGTCAGGCTCTGTGCTGACAGCATGGGGCCCGCTTGAGATTCTCTTTCTCCCCCTCTCTCTGCCCCTCCCCTGCTTGCTCACTCTCTCAACATAAATAAACATTAAAAATATGTAACATTGCTATTATCTATGCATAATAAGAGATTTACCTGTCAGCTTATTATAGTAGGCAAAATAATTTCCTTCCAAAGAAGTCCATATCCTAACACTCAAATCTGTAAATATGTTACATTACATGGCAAAATTGATTTTGCAGAGGCAATTGCGTTTTTTTTTTCTTAGCTGGCATTAAGATGTGAAGAGTATTCTGGATGGACTCAATCTAATTATATAAGGCCTTTCAAAGCAGAGAATTGTCTCCAGCTGGAAGCAGAGGTATACAGTACAAGGGGAAAGCAGGGGGAGTCAAAGCATGAGGGAGCTCTGAAGCCACTACTGCTGAAGGGACCCTGCAGAAGGTATGAGAAGAAATGCTATCAATTTCTAGGATCAAAAACCAGCCCCCAATTGACAATCAGCAACAAAACTGAGACCTCAGTCCTATAACCACAAGGAACTGAACTCAACCAGCAGTCTTAATGAGCTTGGAAAAGGATTCACCCCCAGAACTTCCAGAAGAAAACTCATCCCTGCCAACATCTTGATTTTAGACTTGTGAGACTCTAGGCTATGAACGAACTCAGTCATACTGTGCCCAAACTTTTGACCTTCAGAACTGGGAGAATCGATGTTGTTTTAAACTGCTAAATTTGTGGTAGTTTATTATTGTAGTAATAGAACACTAATACAGAGGTGAACTAATCAGGGCTTAGTTATGATTAGAAGTAGGAGAAGTGAGTTATCAATAATAACAAAGGTTTTAGGGTTGAAAAACTTGACTGTCTTCATTTATTGAGTCAGGGAAGGAATCAGAGCTGAAGAGTTAAGTTTTTTTTTTTTTTTTCAATATATGAAATTTATTGTCAAATTGGTTTCCATACAGCACCCAGTGCTCATCCCAAAAGGTGCCCTCCTCAATACCCATCACCCACCCTCCCCTCCCTCCCACCCCCCATCAACCCTCAGTTTGTTCTCAGTTTTTAACAGTCTCTTAGGCTTTGGCTCTCTCCCACTCTAACCTCTTTTTTTTTTTTTCCTTCCCCTCCCCCATGGGTTTCTGTTAGGTTTTTAAGGGAGACCTGGGTAGCTCAGTCAGTTAAGTATTCAACTCTTGATCTCAGCTCAGGTCTTGATCTCAAGGTTGTGAGTTCAAGCCTCACACTGGGCTCCATGCTTGGTGTGGAGCTTATTAAAAAAGAAAGAAGAAGAGTTAGTTTTTAATACATTAGGTTTTCAATATGTCATAATTGTCATTGGGTATATTGGCTTAAGCTCAAAAGATAGGTTTTGGGTTTGAGACAAGCATTTGGGGAGTCATTGGCATGTAGCATCATTTTCTTCATCTAAAAAACTGATATTAATATTAATACTAATTATGGTCATGGGTTGTTATGAGAAGCAAATGGCATAATGTATATAAAATAACAGAACAGTGCCTAGAATTTGATAGGTGCCCAATAAATGTTTGGTATTACATGATTTCCAATTTCCTTATGAGGAAACTGATGCTCAATTTGAGAAACTTGTGCATGTTTCTGGCAAACAATGGAGCCAAGACTGAAACCCAGATCTGCTGGCTCTGCAGTCTGTTCTTGGTCCTGTACCATAGAAGAGACTAAGTCTTAATTCAACATGCAGAAAAATCTATGAATGCTTTTTTCTAGTTGTCAAGGGTTTAGATTAGAAACATTAGAAACCATATATGATTAACTGAATTAAAGAAAGTAAAGCATTGGGTGCCTTGTAGAATCCTAGAAAAGCTGGAGAAATAGGCTAAAAGAATGGGCAGAAACCAAAGATGCCAAGCAGCTGGAAGCAGCCAGAAGAACTACTAAGTGAGCCTACCAGTGTCAGCAGCTGGAATTAGGCCTTGTGGTTGGCACTGTCACCACTAAAGGCACTAAGTATTGGGCATGCTGTCACCACGAATCTGGAACCTGGATGTTGTGACTAATATCTCTGAAACCTCTGGAATAAACTCCCTACTGTCTCTGATTTTGGCTTAGGGTGTATTAACAAAGATACTATCATGGGCTGAACTGTGTCTTCCCTGCCCCTAGTGTCATATATTGAAGTCCTAACCCCCAGTACCTTGGAATGTGATCATATTTTGACATAGGGTCTTCATAGAAACAATCAAATTAAAATGATATCATTAGGGTTGGCCCTAACCCAATATGACTGGTGTCCTTATAAGAAAGGAAATTTGGTCATAGGCATGTACAGAGGGAAGGCCATGTTCAGACATAGGAGAAGACACCTCCAAGCCAGGTGGAGAGGCCTGGAACAGATCCTTCATCCAGGGCACTCAGAAAAGAACCAACTCTGCCAACACCTTGATTTTGACCTTCCAGCCTTCATAATTGTGAGAAAATAAATTACTATTGTTTAGGTTGTTGCCTGGTCTGTGGTACTTTGGTAGGGCAGCCCTAGAAAACCAATACAGATACAAAAGACAGTCATCCAGTACTTGGTCTGATGCTTGAATTTTCTCCATTGACGTCAGGACATCTACTCTTCTCCACATTAGAATTAGGTCCAGGATACTAAATATAGCTTTTAACATGCACTTTTCCTTCAATAATTCTTAAATTTTCCACATAATCTACAGCCATGATAATGCAGGGAATGCTTATATGGTAATGCAATTTCCATTACAAAAGTACTGATAAAATCCTTCACACTGACTTTTTTTGAAAGACTTGAACCTTTCAGACAAATTATCCTTTGAAAATCCCATTTAAAACCAATTTTGGTGTTGCACAGATAGTTGTACAATTAGATAATTAAGCTCAATATATTTCTCTTTAATCTGTCCTTTCTCTGGCACTCCCTTTTCCAACAAATGAAAATTCTTTCCACCTGGCTTCTTAATCCCGAAACCTGTGAGATATTTTTGACTACTGTCTCATTCAAATTCTTCAGTTAATCACCATCTGCTGTTGACTCAACTATCTAAAATAGTTGTCTGCCCCATCCACTTTATCGTCCTTTCTGCTCCTACCTTAGGCCACTGAAAAAAAATCCTAATTGTCCGTTTTCACTACTGACTGCATTCCTCCAATCTTATCTCTGTATTCTAGCTAAAGTGTTTTTTCTATACTGCAAACTCAGCTCTGGCAAGTATTTAAAT
Organism: Panthera leo; assembly: GCF_018350215.1. Lineage (NCBI taxonomy): Eukaryota > Metazoa > Chordata > Mammalia > Carnivora > Felidae > Panthera > Panthera leo. The sequence continues at coordinate 44,894,180 of NC_056688.1, read as the reverse complement.
CCTTCACTGACTTTTCATGGTCCTCTAGAGTGCTGAAACTTCTTTGCCTGATGTATTCAGTTTCTGAGTATCTGGTCTTTGCTTCCCTTTGAGGTTTTACCTCTACTTTCTCCCCCAGTCCCACTCTTAGTTCCTATTACACTACCAGTCTCTATTTTTGTGCTATCTCTGGCCCTTTGTACTCAGAATGCCCTCCGCCTAAAACCTTTTTCCCCTCTTCCCAGAATTCCTCTTTTAACTAAAGTTTCTATTTAGATATCAGATCTCTGTGCCTCATTTACTAGATGTGTCATTATAAAAATACCTAATGGGTACTTTATCTTCTTCATCAACAAAATGGGTATAAAATGGAATCCTCTTCATTGAGACATTGTATAGAATAAGAGGGTTAAGTTTTATAAAATGACCACTGCAAGCACTCAGTAAATGGCTGCTGTTGCAATTCTTTTCATTATTCTCTTTTAGCAAGATTTCCTTGATCACTTCACTCCTGAACTCAAAACTGACCTTGGAATGCCTGGTGTATACTTCCATTGGACCACACATTTCCCCCATATGAGCACATATACCTTGTTTAAAGTACTGTATGGCTTATCCGTGAGCTCCATGAAGGCACATTTGTATCTTTAATGCCAAGCATAATGTGGATACCTAATACATTTTTCTTGAAGGAATGAGATTTTTCTGTTGTCAGTTCTTCCAATAGAGGCATCAAGGTTGACCTAGAATTTGCTTTGGCAGGCATGACTTAAAACTCGGTAATGTCCCTCTGATTATCTACACCTGAACCAGTCATAAGTATTTAGCAGAAAATTAAAGGCATAAGTTAGTGCCATGAAGAGAGGGCCAAAGTAAACTAATGTTTACTGAGGTCAAAATGATGCTAGCCAATGGTTATGACTCAAACTTTATAACAACTAAATGAGTCAGGCATTTTTCCTCCAATTTTATAGATGATCCAACTGACGACCAAGTAAATGAAGACTTTTGTTCCAGATCATACAGATAGTGTTAGTACTTACCACCAAACTAATTTTTGACTAAAGCTTTTGCACTTCCCATCTTACTAGGTTAAATAGTCATTCCCCATAGGGGAAAGCAGTGATGAAAATATAGAATATTAAGCACATATATAAAGATATTTGAAGATCTTCCTGGCATCTAAGATTACAAATCAATAGTTTTACCTTTTTTGAATTAATCTTTCCACAAATTACCTACTCTTAAACAATCAGTGTTTGGCACTTAGCAAGCTATCAGTAAATACTTGGTGAATAGTCCATGTGTGAATGTTGCTTAATACCTTGTGATATGTATCCAGCACTTCCAGGTGAATTCAATATAGGAAGCAATGCTTGTTCTCATTTTATGCAACAACTGGACTCAGGAATCAGTAGCTACTTATTAACAATAATCATCTTTCACCCACGAATTCAAACCGATGTTAGATCTTTCTTCAACTAGTGAAGATGTGACTCTGGGCGATCTGACTTTTTCTGTAGAGATGAAAATATCTAAGAGGAATTGAGTTATCTCCCTGAAATCTTGGTGTTCTTTCTTCCTTTATCACCAAGAAGTATCCTGGCTAGCCCAAAGCTTTTCTGGGATGAAGAAAATGCCAATGATGTGGGTGTGTCTGAACCTCATGGTGGGCATTTGTCATTTCATATTTCTCTGTTTTAATTCAAATCCTATACTATGGAAACAACATATGACATCCTAAAATAGTTCTGCCAGCTCATCTTCCGTTAACTTTAAAAATAGCTAACATTTACTGAGTGCTTACTATGTGCTGACACTGAATAAAACTCATTACTGTCACCATCTTGCTTAATCTTAATAACAATGCTGGTAAATTTTAGTATTTTGTCCATTTTACAGGTCACTTATTCAAACTCCATCAGCCAACAAAAGGCTTAGCCAAAAGCCCATGTTTCTAACCACTATGCTATATAATTGATTTGGTAAAGAGTGCTACTATCCACAGGATACTAGAGAGCTGTTAGAATGGAATAACTTTTATGCAGTCAACAGTCTAGTAAAAGATCCTCTATTTAATGGCTTTCATAAATTTTGGTACTAGAAAGTGAATTACTGGTGCTTTTGTCTCTGCCTCTTTCTTTTATATGTATTTAATAGATTTCTGTCATGTATCTTTTGATCAAGGACCATGGTCTTATTTGTTGATATCTCTAATTACGTTATATAAAGCTTTGCAGGTAAAGACACACAATAAATACATTGTTAATTAAATGACCAGAAATGCTGCAGAAAACTCATAATTCATGCAGATGGTTGTCCACATGTTTCAGTTCTGACCTGTGGTTATCAAACATAAGAATACCAGACTATAGGTTATACTTGGTTTCTTTCTAATTGTGACTGCCTGGTTTTTCAGTTACTGTTCTTCAGTGTAAAACAATTACCAAACTAGCCAAGCTCTTTCCTTAATTACATATTACCAAGATTATATTGAGTAGAATGAGTAAAATTATGTGATTTACTCTATATTCATGGGATAACACTATTAAAGTTTCTAAGTGACAAGTAGGAGTAGCAGGATTTTTATCAAGATATATTTGAAGAAACCCTCTTAATATTACTATTAGAAAAAAAAAAACAAACAATGAAATAGAAGATAGGAGATGCATCTGATTTGGCCACAAGTAAATTTGGGGCAAGGTTCTTGTGCTAGCACTTGGGCCAGCATAATCCATTCATAATAATTTATTGATAACCAAGTTAATACCAGAAATTGAACCAAACTCTTAGTATATACCAAGAGTGAATCTTTATGTAGCCAGTACAGGAAAATGTTCTGGTACCTCAAATGGCTTCTGTCAGGTTGATCGTCGTGATGTATGTCATAGCTTCACTATGTAGTCCAGTGAGTCTACATAATGTCATCAGTGAGATTGAGCCCCAGGAAATAGGAAAATAACTTGCAAATTCCTTTGCTCAAAAAAACCCCACCTTCTTTTGGAGGCTAGAAATATTCTTATCTTTGTGAAAAGAGGAAGAGATAAGGAAAAGAAAAAGAGGAAAAGGACAGAGAAGTAATAACAGAAATAAGAAAGAGGGAGATGTTAGACATTACAAATGAAAATGGATGGTGATTGCTGAAGGGATTATTAAACTTTGTTGGGGCTTGAACTAGAGAAGTAAATTCCCTTCCTCCTTTGGTGACATTGAAAAACATGGAAAGTTAGCATGAGCCTTTGGTTTCAAAGTAAACAAATAGCACAGAGCTAAGATGCCTAAGTAAGTTTTAAATAATTGACTACTGGTTTCCTGAATATCAGAGAGTGGGACACTCCTGAATGATAATCAGGATGATTTCTTTTCTACAAAGTCTAATGGAAGGACTGCCCACCTGTTTATTCAGTACAACATAGGTTCTCTACTCAGAATCACTAGTACAGCATCCTGGGAGGAAAGCTTATTTGCAATATTTTATACTGATCCTAAATTAAGGTAGTAGTTAGTCACAGTTTAATCCAGTGATGTATCTATTTTAAGAGCTTCTGTTTCATATTAATTCACTTTTTAAAATTCCAAAAGTGAGAAATGTGCTAAAATGGCATTATCATCAAAATTAATGTAAAATTTATTGATGTACATAAATATTTCTTTTGTGTAAGGCGTACATAAATCTGACTTAGAGCTTTTCAGACAGTTATCTATATAGGGTGGTTCACACTCAACTATTATTGTTTGTGTACATTTTCCATTTTATTCACAACTAATTTTCTTTTCCTTACCCCTCTTAATAACATCTTTTGCTTGCTTGCCAGAGAACACCTGTATAAATACTAAGGTCATGCTTAACCCCTAGACCAAGAACAATTCTGAAAACAGCCTAACCCCTAGACCAAGAACAATTCTGAAAACAGCCTGCTTGGGTCAAATCCAGATTCCCTTATTCTTGGCCACCTGGGACTTTGACCTCTTGTTCACCACCTGTAAAATGATAATGATAACAGTAGGTTCTCATCTTATGGTTTTTGTAAGGATTAAATGAATTAATATAAAGTTCTTAGAATGGTATCTGATACTTCTAAGCATTTTTAAAAATATAAGCTATCATTACTATTCTGTTCAAGTAATTATACTTTATATTTAATCATTATAACTCCTCTAATATCTATATTTTCATCTCCATTTTGTTGGCTTGATTTTATAGATGAAGAAACTGAGGCTTAGGAAGTTTGCATCACAGCCAATAAATAGTGCATACGGGTCTTCAACTCAGATGTGCCTGGTTCTAAAGTCCTTCCCCTTTTCTCTGAACTTAACTTTATTTACATCCATTAACACATTAACTTTATTTACATCCAAATCCCCACCCTTCTCACCCACTCATCCCCAAAAACACACATGTCCTGAATAGAGATGTTCTAATCTCTTATTTGGGCTTGGTTTTGTTCCTAAATTGTAGCTACCTGGTAAATACTCTGGGCACGACGGTAGAATCCCTTCCAAAAGATGAGTGAATGTTCTCTGTCTAGAACACATTTTCTTGATGAATGTTTCTGAGCTTGGATGTTTGTCTGAAGACCAGGCCTCCCAAAGACCAGAGACAGTCTTGAATTTCAGATATTCTGTGCCTGCTTCTCAGAATGTACAATTCAACTTTGATATGAAAAACTCATTCTTCTTATCAATGGGTAAACAAATCTAGACACCGTGGAGAATAAAAGATGGTGCTAACTGGATGGGATGTGAGGACAATCATAAACCAGTATGTTCTGGGCAATATTGGATATGTGGTCACCTCACCTGCAACTTACTTCTGCTTTCTATTAAGGGACATTAGAAGGATAAATTATATAAGTAGTTCTCTGTTCTCTGAAATTTTCCAGGATATATTTTATCTTTCCTTTCCTCCCTTTATTTTCCCCTTTCTTTTTGTTGTTTGATACATTTTGTCACAGGAAGAGAGGCTGATAGGGCTCAGAGGCTGACGGATGAAATTATCTTTGAATAACTTGATTTTTTGCTGTCCAAATAAAGTGAAATTTGAGAAGTGTCATGAATGAACAAAGAAAAACATCCTAAGGGGGTGTTCAGAGAAAGAATAAGGATTTTCAGCTTACTATACCAGAGTAAATAATGTGGAAGAAGAAGATGACAGGGGAACCTGCAGCCCTAGAGGTCAAGAATTTCCCTAGAGAAGAAACAATGAAGCATCATTAAACTGTGTTAGTGAGAGAGAAAGAGAGAAGAAAAAAATAAAATTTTAAATTGTTTGTGCTATATTTTGGTGAAAGGTCACATGAGACAAGTTGAAATCCTGGATTCCAAGTAAAGTTGTGCGAAGAGGCTCTTAGGCCCCCCCATTTAATGACACCCTAAGCCCAAAAGGAACCTCTTGTACAGTTGGAGGCTTCCATTCTCACTGACCTATTCAGAGAGCAACTCCTGATTGGTATCTGGAAAATTAACGTGTGCCATAAATAGCTCTACAAGTATGTGTATCCAAAAATTACAATAAACTGTGAACTACACAAATGAGTGTACTCTCTCATAGTCCGTTGACCCAAACTAACTGGTTCATTATTTTCTTTTTGCATATTATCTTTTGCATATTATCTCTACTTCAATCTGACTCTCCTGGAAATGACTTTACTTTGAAACATACAAGTTTCCGTGTTGGTCAAAATAGTTTGCCCTTATCAGCAAACCTCCACCTCTACCATACACACGATCCACTACCATTTGAAAGGCATTTTTCATAAAAAGTATGATATTTGTCTCAATGGGAAGTTTATATTTGGCCAGGCTGGGCTTTGAAGCCATGGAAACAAGCTGTAGGAGAGTGTATTGGCTGAAATAGGCAGAGTGGGGGCTTTAGCTAGGGGATATCAGAGCTTTTCCCCACCTCCTCCATATTCCCTACATTCTGAGACCCAGAAACATTTTTTTTTCTTATATCATAGATTCCTTGTTCAGACAGCTCATTTGGCCCTACTGAGATGCACTGAGTAGGGGGCACTACAAAACTTATGTTAATGCCTCCATGTTTTGTAGACAGCTACACCCAATTATGTCCACCTCTCCAAATCCCACACTGGTCAGATATAGGATTGGAGTACCTGGGTGGCTTGGTCAGTTAAGTGTGTGACTTTGGCTCAGGTCATGACCTTGTGGTTCATGAGTTTGAGCCCCATGTCAGGCTCTTGTGTTGACAGCTCAGAGCCTGGAGCCTGCTTTGGATTCTGTGTCTCCCTCTGTCTCTGCTCCTCCCCACTCCCACCTCACCCCCACCTGCTTATACTCTGTCTCTTTCCCTCTCAAAAATAAGTAAACATTTTCAAAATTTTTAATAAGAGAACAAGCATTCTGATTCTTTCAAGTTGATGTGTATGGAAACTAAAACATACAGAAACATATACTCACTTTGAATTCAAGGTTTTTCTAACCCATAACACTACCATTATTTCAACTTGTTTCAGGTGCTCTTTTAATATTTTCTTGCAATATATTGAAAAGTCATTATGTGTAAGGCCTTATGCCAAGCAGTTTGCACAATTGTATGGACTTCTCATGAGAACTTTATGAGAGAGGAATCATTATTCCCAATGTAGTTGAGTAAATTAAGGCTCAAATAGGCTAATTTCCCAAACATTACAGAGCTATATTATAGGAGATGTGGAGCTTTATTCCAATTTGGCCTGATCCCAGGTCTTATGCTCTTAACCAGTATGCTGAACTCCCTCTCAGATTTATATCATGTCCTTTACTTTTCTCAAAATATACCTTACTAATTTTCATTGGCTATTCTTGCCATTTTCAGCATTGAGCTTTCTACAACTCTTCATCCATAAGTGGCTAACTTGGAAGTAAATCTAAAACAAAAGTTCACTTTCACCTAATTAATCTGCCTTGTGTATTTGGGGAAATTTAAAGTTAATTGGCAAACCTTAGCCAAAACTCTGAACAAACATGCATGAGACAGACCCGAAGCAACATAGCACAGACCTAGATAACTGAGCTGAGGTTTGAACTACTAACACAAGACTGCACCTAACTCATGAAATACAAATGGTTGGGCAGATTCAAATCATCACAGCAAAAGTTTTGAAAAATAAATAGATTTGGGTCACCTGTACAAGTCTCAGAGTAATTTTTAAATTATGAATTCCAATAATACTTATAAACAAGCATAGCAATGATTTAAGTAACTGAACTGAGGTTTGAACCACCACCCACAGGAAACAGGACAGAACTTAGGGTCCATATCTCACTTGTTGATTGTCTGCTAATATAAAAATATCAGTGTTCTACAGAATATTATAACAGGTCATAGAGTCTGATACAATCCAAAATTATGTGACATACAAAGGACCAGAAAAATATATCCCATCTCTCTCTTTCTCTAAAAAAGAAAAAAACAAAAAAAAAAGCAAGGTATACAATGCCAACATGACAAAGATTAAGGCAATACTATGCTCTATGAGGTCAAAAACAAACAAAATAAATCAAACACATGAAATGAGATTAGAAGATAAGAAATCTCAACAGGAAATAATAAAAATAATATTTTCAAAAAGGAAATTTTTATATTAAAATTTTAATATCTGAAATAAAAAATACACTAGATAGACTCAAAAGCAAAATGGATATGACAGTGGAAATAACAAAGAAAGAAAAAATTGGACAGATCCTCAGGGACATATAAGACATCTAAGGTCTAATATATGTATGTTTGGAATTCCAGAAAATGAAAGATATTGGAACAAAAGAAATATTTCATGATATATGCCCAATTCTCTTAAGAAACATACGTTTATAGACTCAAGATGATTGGTGAACTCTAAAAAGGATACATTCAAAGAAAACAACACTAGACACATTACAAATAAACTTCTAAATTCAAATATGAAGTTCTGAAAACATTTAGAGGAAAATAACATACTGCTTACAGGAGGACAGCAAGCTCCAAGGCCAGAAGACAAATATCTTTAAAGTGATAAAAGAAAGAAAACTATGTTATTGGATTGTAATGCTACATCCAATGAAAATATCCTTCAGAAATGAAGATGAGATAGAGAAATTTTCAGATGAAATAAAATGAAAAGCACTGTTACTAACAAATCTTTCCTGTAGGGAATGCTAATAGAAATTCTAAGTAGAATTCTAATGTAGAAGGTGAGTTATGTACATTGTAATCCCCAGGGAACCACTACAAATAAAACATCCTCCACTCTGGAAAACAGTTCCTCAAAAAATTAAAAATAGAACTACACTACAACCCAGAAATTGCACTACTAGGAATTTATCCAAAGTATGCAAAAATGCTGATTCAAAGGGGCACATGTACCCCAATGGTTACAGCAGCATTAGCAACAATAGCCAAATTATGGAAACAGCCCAAATGTCCATTGACTAATGAATGGATAAAGAAGATGTGGTATACAGATACAATGGAATACTACCTGGTGATTAAAAAGAATGAATCTTGCCATTTGCAACAATGTGAATGGAAATAGAATGTATTATACTAAACTAAATAAGTTAGTCAGAGAAAGACAGTTATCATATGATTTCACTCATAGGTGGAATTTGAGAAATTCAACAGACAAACATAGGGGAAGGGAAGAAAAAAGTAAAATAAAAACAGAGAGGACAGCAAACCATAGCACACTCTAAATACAGAGAACAAACTGAGGGTTGCTGGGTTAAATGGGTGATGGGCATTAAGGAGGGCACTTTTGAGGATAAGCACTGAGTATCATAGGTAAGAGATGAATCACTGGGTTCTATTCCTGAAGCCAACACTATACTGTATATTAACTAAACCAACTTGAATTTAAATTTTAAAAAAATGACCCCCCCACACACAAAGTTGCATATATCAAAAAAGCCAAATAATAATTAAAATGAAATACTAAAAATATTCTCCCAAAAAATAAAAAATAAGGAAATATAGAAACAAAAAACAAATAAGGAAACATCAGGACTAAACTAAAATATGTTAATAATTACAGGAACCATTATTGGTTTTAATACTGCAATTAACAAATAGAGACTGATAAATGGGTAAAAACAAGACCAAACTATATGCTGCCATAAAAGTCACACATAAAATATAAAGACACAGAGAGGTTTCAAGGAAGTAGATGAAAAAAACAAGATATGCAAATAGTAACCATAAGAAGGTTGAACTAGCTATGCTAATATCAGATAAAATAGACTCTAATAAAAAGAGAAATACCACAGATTACATTTTATAAAAATAAGAGAAATAATCAGGAAGAAATAACAAACATGTCTACACAATTACAGAGCTTCAGTATACACAAATCAAAAATTGAGAGAATAGGAGATAATTTTTTCATCAAAATAGATTTGAGCAACTTTCTCTGAGCAATTGATAAAACAGCTAAGTAAAAATTCAACAAGGACATAAAGGATCTCAAAACCACTATGAACCACTTTAATCTAATTATACTTATAGAGTACTCCATCCAATAACTGAAGAATGCATATTCTTCTCAAGTACACATGATAGATTCACTGAGACAGACCATCCTCTGGAATATAAAACAAGGCAATTAACTTAAAAAAATCTGAATCATGCAGAGTGTATTCTCTAACATCAGTGTAATTAAATTTGAACTACATAACAATAAATATTGAGTTAACCTTATTCATCTGGAAATTAAACTACACCTTTTAAATAATTCATGGGTCAAAGACTAAATTACACAAAAATGAGAAAAAAAAAAAAAAGATGGAGGCATAGGAGGACTCTGGGCTCACCTTGCCCTGCTGATCGCTAAGATTCCACCCACATCTGCCTAAATAACCCAGAAAACTGCCGGAAGACTAGCAGAATGGACTCTCCAGAGCCAAGTATAGACAAGAGGCCCACAGAAGAGGGTAGGAAGGGTGGAGAGGCAGTATGTGCTACATGGACTGGTGGGAGGGAGCCTTGCAAAAGTGGAGGGGCTGGACTCTGTGAGTTCTGACAGCCATCAGGACTTAACATCTAGAATGTTAAAAATCAACAGCTTTGCTCTCGGAGAACTGGGAGGGCGAGAGGATGCCAGGAGGGAGAGTTGTTGATTCCTGGAAGACAGAGCTCAGCTGGGCGAGGAACAAAGGCGCTGGCAAGCGCCATCTCCCTCTCCCATCCCCCAGCCGAAATCCCAAAGGGAACAAGTTCCTGACACCGAACTTGCTTGAACCTCGCAAAAACCCCAATGCTGTGCTTCTGTGGATCCATCCCTCCCAGGGGCCTGCTCCTTCCAGGTGCAGCAGGGCCCCTACCACAGGAGACCACCAAAGACAAAGCGAGCTAAGCCTGCCCCTCCCACCTCTGTGTACCTTGCTAATCCACCCTGGCCAATACTACCTTGGCCAGATCCCATCAAAGCAGCACCACAAGCCTGGCAGTGTGCAAGGAGCCCAGACAGGGGCCACACCACTCCACAGTGAGTCCTGCCCCTGGGAGAGGGTAAAATAAGGTACACACCAATCTGACTGTGGCCCCAGCAGTGGGCTGGGAGCAGACATTGGGTCTCACTGTGGCCCTGCCCATCAACACAAGTTACTCCGGACAGCACAGGAGAAGTGCCTTACAGTTTGGAGCTACCACAGAGACTACCCAAAATGATGAAATGGAAGAATTCTCCTCAAAAGAACTCCAGGAAGTAGTGACAGCTAACAAATGGATCAAAACTGATTTAAGCAATATAACAGAACAAGAATTTAGAGTAATAGTTATAAAATTAATCTCTGGACTTGAAAAAAGCATAGAGGACAGTAGAGAATCTACTGCTACAGAGATCAAGGGACTAAAAAAAGTAGTCATGAGGAATTAAAGAATGCTATAAATGAGGTGCAAAATAAAATGAAGGCAGCCATAGCACGTATTGAAGAGGCAGAGGAGAGAATAGGTGAATTAGAAGATAAAATTATGGAAAAAGAGGAAGCTGAGAAAAAGAGAGATAAAAAAAAATCCAGGAGTATGAGGGAAGAATTAGAGTACTATGATGCAATCAAACAGAACAATATGCATATCATAGGAATTCCAGAATAAGAGAGAGAAAAAGGGGCTGAAAGTGTACTTTAACAAATCATAGGTGAGAACTTCCCCAATCTGGGGAAGGAAACAGGCATTGAAATCCAAGAAGTACAGAGAACTCCCATCAGATGTAACTTGAATCGATCTTCTACATGACATATCATAGTGAAACTGGCAAAATACAAGGATAAAGAGAGAATTCTGAAAGCAGCTAGGGATAAACAGGCCATAACATACAAAAGGAGACACATCAGAGTAGTAGCAGACCTATCTACTAAAACTTGGCAGGCCAAAAAGGAATGGCAGGAAAACTTCAAAGTGATGAACGGAAAAAATATGCAGCCAAGAATCCTTTACCCAGAAAGTCTGTCATTCAGAATAGAAGGAGAGATAAAGGTTTTACCAAACAAACAAAACTGAAGGAATTCATCACCACTAAACCAGCCCTGCAAGAAATCCTAAGGGGGACTCTGTGAGTGAATCCTTGCAAGGACCACAAGGACATCACTACAAGCATGAAACCTACAGATAATACAATGGCTCTAAACCCATATCTTTCAATAATAACACTGAATGTAAATGGACTAAATGCTCCAACCAAAAGACACAGGGAATCAGAATGGATTAAAAAACAAGACCCATCTATTTGCTGTCTACAAGAGACTCATTTTAGACCTGAGGACACCTTCAGATTGAAAGTGAGGGGAAGGAGAACTATCTATCATGCTACTGGACGTCAAAAGAAAGCTGGAGTAGCCATACTTATATCAGATAAACTAAACTTTAAATTAAAGGCTGTAACAAGAGATGAAGAAGGGCATTATATAATAATTACAGGGTCTATCCATCAGGAAGAGCTAACAATTATAAATGTCTATGCACTGAATATGGAGGCCCCTAAATATATAAAACAATTTTTAAAAAATTTTTAACGTTTATTTTTGAGACAGAGACAGAGCATGAACGGGAGAGGGTCAGAGAGAGAGGTAGACAGAGAATCTGAAACAGGCTCCAGGCTCTGAACTGTCAGCACAGAGCCCAACACGGGGCTCAAACCCACAGACCATGAGATCATGACCTGAGCCAAAGTCGGATGCTTAACTGACTGAGCCACCCATCCAGGCACCCCTATATAAAACAATTAATCACAAACATAAGCAACTTTATTGATAAGAATGTGGTAATTGCATGGGACTTTAATACCCCACTTACAACAATGGATAGATCATCTAGACACAGGATCAATAAAGAAACAAGGGCCCTGAATGATACATTGGATCCGATGGACTTGACAGATCTATTTAGAACTCTGCATCCCAAAGCAACAGAATGTACTTTCTTCTTGAGTGCACATGGCAGATTCTCCAAGATAGATCACATACTGGCTCACAAACAGCCCTTAATAAGTAAACAGAATTGAGATCCATGCACACTTTCAGACCACAATGCTATAAAACTTGAAATCAACAACAGGAAAATGTCTAGAAAACCTCCAAAAGCATGGAGGTTAAAGAACACCCTACTAAAGAATGAATCAGTCAATGAGGCAATTAGAGAAGAAATTAAAAAATATATGGAAACAAATGAACATGAAAATACAACAATCCAAATGCTTTGAGATGCAGCAAAGGCAGTCCTGAGAGGAAATACATTGCAATCCAGGCCTATCTCAAGAAACAAGAAGAATCCCAAATACAAAATCTAACAGCACACCTAAAGGAAATAGAAGCAGAAAAGTAAAGACATCCCAAACCCAGCAGAAGAGAAATAATAAAGATCAGAGCAGAAATAAACAATATAGAATCTAAAAAACTATAGAGCAGATCAATGAAACCAAGAGTTGGTTTTTTGAAAAATAAACAAATTGATAAACCGTTAGCCAGGCTTCTCAAAGAGAAAAGGGAGAAGACCCAAAAAGATAAAATCATGAATGAAAATGGAATTATTTCAACCAATCGTTCAGAAATACAAGCAATTATCAGGTAACACTATGAAAAATTATATGCCAACAAACTGGACAACCGGGAAGAAATGGACAAATTCCTCAGTACCCACCACTTCCTAAACTCAAACAGGAAGAAATAGAAAACTTGAACAGACCCATAACCAGCGAAGAAAGTGAATCAGTTATCAAAATTTCCCAAAAAATAAGAGTCCAGGACCAGATGGCTTCCCTAGGGAATTCTACTAGACATTTAAAGCAGAGATAATACCTATCCTTCTCAAGCTATTCCAAAAAACAGAAAGGGAAGGAAAACTTCCAGACTCATTCTATGAAGCCAGCAATACTTTAATTCCCAAACCAGACAGAGACCCAGCAAAAAAAGAGAACTACAGGCCAATATCCCTGATGAATATGGATGCAAAAATTCTCAACAAGATATTAGCAAGTCGAATTAAACAGCATATGAAAAGAATCATTCACCATGATCGAGTGGGATTCACTCCTGGCCTGCATGGCTGGTTCAACATTTGCAAATCAATCAATGTGATACATCACATCAATAAAAGAAAAGATAGGAACCATATGATCCTGTCAATAGATGCAGAAAAAGCATTTGACAAAATTCAGCATCCTTTCTTAATAAAAACCCTTGAGAAAGTTGCGATAGAAGGAACATACTTAAACACCGTAAAAGCCATTTATGAAAAGCCCACAACTAATATCAACCTCAATGGGGAAAAACTCAGAGTTTTCCCCCTGAGATCAAGAACACGACAGGGATGTCCACTCTCACCGCTGTTGTTTAACATAGTGTTGGAAGTTCTAGCATCAGCAATCAGACAACAAAAGGAATTCAAATGCATCAAAATTGGCAAAGATGAAGTCAAACTTTCACTTTTTGTAGATAACATGATACTATGCATGGAAAACCTGATAGACTTCACCAAAAGTCTGCTAGAACTGATACATGAATTCAGCAAAGTCACAGGATACAAAATCAATGTATAGAAATCAGTTGCATTCTTATACACTAATAATGAAGCAACAGAAAGACAAACAAAGAAACTGACCCCATTGACAATGGCACCAAGAATCATAAAATACCTAGGAATAAACCTAACCAAAGATGTAAACGATCTGTATGCTGAAAACTATAGAAAGCTTATGAAGGAAATTGAAGAAGACACAAAGAAATGGAAAAACATTCCGTGCTCATAGATTGGAAGAATAAATATTGTCAAAATATCAACACTATCCAAAGAATCTACACATTCAATGCAATCCCAATCAAAATTGCACCAGCATTCTTCTCGAAGCTAGAACAAGGAATCCTAAAATTTGTATGGAACCACAAGAGACCCCAAATAGCCAAAGTAATTTTGAAGAAGAAGACCAAAGCGGGAGGCATCACAATGTTCAGAGTGGCTAAAATGAACAAATCAGGAGACTATAGGTGCTGGAGAGGATGTGGAGAAACGGGAACCCTCTTGCACTCTTGGTGGGAATGCAAATAGGTGCAGCCACTCTGGAAAACAGTGTGGAAGTTCCTCAAAAAATTAAAAATAGATCTCCCCTATGACCCAGCAATAGCACTGCTAGGAATTTACCCAAGTGACACAGAAGTGCTGATGCATAGGGGCACTTGTACCCCAATGTTTATAGCAGCACTTTCAACAATAGCCAAATTATAGAAAAAGCCTAAATGTCCATCAACTGATGAATGGATAAAGAAGTTGTGGTTTATACGTACAATGGAATTCTATGTGGCAATGAGAAAGAATGAAATCTTGCTATTTGTAGCAACGTGGATGGAACTGGAGAGTGTTATGCTAAGTGAAATAAGTCATACAGAGAAAGACAGACACCATATGTTTTCACTCATATGTGGATCCTGAGTACTTAACAGAAGACCATGGGGAGGGGAAGGGGAAAAAATGTTACAGAGAGAGAAGGAGGCAAACCATAAGAGACACTTAAAAACTGAGAATAAACTGATGGTTGGTGGGGGGGTGGGAGGGAGGGGAAGGTGGGTGACGGGTATTGAGGAGGGCACCTGTTGGGATGAGCACTGGGTGTTGTATGGAGACCAATATGACAACAAATTTCATGTTAAAAAATAAAAGAAACAAATTACATAAAAATTTATAAAATATTTTGAGCTGATATGATTAAAATACAACATATCAAAATGTGTAGGGTATAGCTAAACATAATAAGTGGGAATTTTAATACTCATATATTAGGAAAGAATAAAGATCTACAATCAGTGTAAAACTCCATCTGAAGAAACTAGAAAAGCAAAACAAAGTCAATAAAAGAAAGTTAGTAAAGAGCATGAATAAATTATATTAAAAAGAGATAGGGGCGCCTGGGTGGCTCAGTCGGTTAAGCATCTGACTTCAGCTCAGGTCATGATCTCGCAGTCCGTGGGTTCGAGCCCCACGTCGGGCTCTGTGCTGACAAGCTCATAGCTTGGAGCCTGTTTCAGATTCTGTGTCTCCCTCTTTCTCTGACCCTCCCCTGTTCATGTTCTCTCTCTCTCTGTCTCAAAAATAAATAAACGTTAAAAAAAATTAAAAATAAATAAAAAGAGATAAATAACAAACTAATAATATGAGCAATGAATACTTATTTTAGGATTTGTCACCACAGACTCTACACATTAAAAGAAAAGAGAACTTTGGGATACAAATGTGAGAAATTACATGAAATGGACATATTTCATGAAAGATAAAACATAGTAATTGACACGAAAGGAAACCGAAAAGCTGAATGATAGTCTTAATGCCAAGCAAAGAAATTGAATTTGTTACCCAAAAGTGGAACTCCAGACTTAGGGTTTTCACTGTGAGATTGGCAGTCTTCTTGGAATACACTTCCTCTGGGGACATCACTGCATATTTCCTATAGGAGGTGAGGAGGGAAGGGTGGTGGGAGTATGGAGCCAGTATACAGGGGGCTGTAGCAGGACAAGGCTCATGTAGAGGATGCTTGAATTCTTGGCTAGAAAAAAAATCCTCTCTCTAGTTACACTATCAATTTAACCTGGGCCACAAATCAAGGCAGAGAAATGGAAACTCAAAGGAGGGAAAGACCAGTCCTTTCACTGAGAAGCAATAAATAATAAATGTCAGTGTCCTGAAGCAAACTTACCTACATTACTTTCCCTAAAGAATACAATGTAGGGCAGAATAAAAGAGCTAAGAGAAAAAGAAACATTGAGATCCTTAACCAAAGGCCAACAATCTCTAATAAATGAGTCTCTAAACATCAAGGAACACAATTAAATCTAAGAGATCTTTATTCTATTATAATCATTTCCAAACTTAATTTTTCCACTTTTTTAAAACAGGAAATGGTAACCAGTGAACCCTCAATTTCCTATGCCTAGTTGTGCTTTTAATCTAAATTTGATCCATCACCTTCCTATCCCATCCCTAGTTTGTAGCTTTACCATCTAGGGGAATAGATCACCTTCTACTTAGCATGTTCATAGAAACAGGGGTAAAGAAGGTACCAAAGGACAGGCAGCATCTAGTTTCCCCTCCCAGAGGTTTCTTGCTACTCAATTAGGTGTATCCTTAATGTTAGTGTGCAGTCTTTGACCCTCTCTCCCAATCTCTCCTGGTCTGGTGATTTATAATAACAGAAAAAACAAGTTGTTTCTCCTAAAAATGTTGGAAGTTAGTATTCCTTCTGATAATAAGAAAGGAATGGCAATTAAAATTACTTTATTAAGTAAGCCTAATTAATTGACTATCTCAGCATTATCCTTTTTATAATTTATGGTTTTACTTTTATTTATATTTTATCATCCTATGTATCTCCCATTCAAAATCTCAAACATATGTTCGCATGCCTCTGTTTTCCACAAGATCTAGCCAACAAAGACTTAAAATAATAAACACCAAATTTAAAAATGCTTTTCTTTCACATGCTAATGAATGTTCAATAAACACTAACATTTTGTGCTCACACAGCTTTGAAGTTTCTTATCTCTCCAGGCTACCAGAAAAAACAGTAAAGCTTAACCAAGGCACCAACCCACCAGGTCCACACATGAGACTGAAAAAGCTTTAGATGGTTTAGAAACAGATTATCAGAAAATCATTGCATACCTTAGGAAGAAAAGGAGTTATTAGTTTAGTGCATAGGAACAAACAATTTTACCATTAATTTAATCTTTGATTCACATAGTCAACCATTGAGTCCAACATTAATATTGCCGTATTTGTAAGTCAGGTCCTCTTTTATGCTGATAAAAATGGTATCTCTAGACCACTGGTGAGAAGGTGTTTTTTACTGTGGGCTCAGGAATAAGTTCCAGTTTCTCACACCAGGGCTTACTCAAATCCCAGCAATACTTTGTATTCCTCACAACAAATCAAAGGGACCCAATATCATGACTTTCACCACCACAGAGTATTAATTTCAAATCAGGGAGTTCATACATTGGTGCAAAATTTTGTGCACCATGGAAACTGCTGTAGCAAAAGAGACACACCACCCCATTAATCCAGTTCAAATGTCTAGGGTTTTGTACCCCAGTTTTCCCAGGACAGCCTCAATTTATGCTTCTTTTCTTGGTATAATTATTAATAGCAATCTTCTCTCATACTACCACTTTTAAACAGCTCTTCGTTTGGGTTGTAAGTTATAAGGTCCCTTTATGGTATCAGTGTAATGCCTCAGAAGGGTTTCAGCACCAGCCATGAACCCTTTGCCTCCCTACAACAATATGGATTTTCATGTTGAAACCAGATAGCTCACCCCTTACTTATTATGAATATTATTTGGAAGGCTTTGTTGTCCTTTTCTGCCAGCTGGCTAGAGTGCTTAATAACTTTAGTCTTCGAAGAGAAATAATCTCCATCCTGCCATCTTTCCTTCTAGAAACTTACCTGAAAAACTAGGTCAAATAAATGAGAAATAAGTAAGGATCCTGGAACTTCATCTTCAAATAGGATTTAAAGCCTAGAATTTCCCAGAGCCAAAAAAGGATCCTGTTCCCCTACCCCCACCAGCCCAACCATGTGTGGGTATTCACTTTGCTTTCTGTAACAATAGGATCCTTATGATGACCTTTTAAAATAGTAACATTCTGAGGCATCTGGGTTGTTCAGTCAGTTAAACATCCAACTCTTGATTCCAATTCGGGTCATGATCTCACAATTCATGAGAATGACCCCCCCCCCCCCCCGCTGTGCTGACAGCATGGAACCTACTTGGAATTCTCTCTCTCCTGTATCTCTGCCCCTCCCCTGACTCATGCTCCTGCTCTTGCTCCGGCTGGCTCTCGGCTCTCGCTCTCGCTCTCGCTCTCGCTCTTGCTCTCACTCTCTCTCTCTCTCTCCCTCTCCCTTTCCCTCTCCCTCCCTCAAAATAAATAAACATTTTAAAAACCAGTAACATTTTGGTCACACGTAGCTTGGTCATGCCACCATTATCAACAGATAGCAAGCATCTTTAATGGCTGTTCTCTTTAAAAGAAAAAAAAAGTTCTGCTCCACTGTGAACTTCCTTTTAAGTTCACATATCTTCTCTCTCTCTTTCTCTCACACACATGCACACACACATCCTACATTAACATCTTTCAAAGTTAGCAAAGTAACTCGCTCAACCAATTTAATTTTGTCTGCAAAAGTACCAAGTCATCATAAAATAAACCACAACTAAAGTACCAAAGTGCTGATTCAGCAAAATATTATCAATTCTGCTGCAGCCTCTTTCCCCAGGAATATCATCCTATAGTAGTTGATTTTTCCTAGAAATGTAAAGAGTCTCTTTCCTTGCCTCTCCCTTGAACACACACATATGCACATTTCATAAATTTAGAGGTTCCAAATCCCTCACTGAATCCCCATAACTCTGTTGCTTTTAACTATACTTCCCTTCCTCCACTTATAATCCTTCTAAAGAAGCATCTGTGGGGGGTGGGTGCAGGGGTGATGGGGTCTTCGTCTTTGTGGTGGGTCAAAGTCTCACTCAATTTTGCAGTCCTTGGGTTGCTAGTCAAAATATTTTAGGCACGCGTATATTTTCTTAATCTTTTCTCCCAACTCCCAAAATTTGGCACCAAAAACTGATTGAAGAATTAAATTCTGATGATCCAACGAATAATGCCTGCATCCTACCATCAAAGTGTTAAAAGTACTTCTTTGTGTTTAAGAATTTTAACTTAATGCTTCACTGATTTCCAAAACACATATCACCTGCATCTTGGAGCCTCAGAGGGCTTGTCCTTTTCATTGAGCTGTGTAGAAATTCATTGCTATTGTTAAAATTCAAATACACCCATTAAAACCAATTTAGCTTTGAGGGTCTGCATTTCATGGTTGGGATAATAGCTCCAGATCTGGAGGTAAAAGAGCAGGATGCACTTAGACCTTAATGCAGTATGAATTTCCAGCCTTTCCTCTGGAAAAAATACAGTCTCACAGAAATTTCCTATACCTCCAATTGAAAATGATAGTAAGACAACTTATGAGACTGAATTTAGTATCTGTTAACCTGAGGGCACCTATTTGTTGCCCATCTTCCTTCCCCAACACCCCACAACTAAATTGTAAACCCTTTGAATGTAGAGGCTGTGTTTTGCTGACTTCAGCATCTAGCATGACATGCATTTATTTCAAGGCACAGTAGGTGTTAATGAAAATGAACTGAACTGATTTTGACATCATAGAAGCTATACTATTTTATTTTTATTATTTTTAAAATATTTAATTTTGAGAGACAGAATGCAAGTGGGGGAGGGGCAGAAAGAGAGGGGGACAGAGGATCCTGAATGGGCTCTGCACTGACAGCAGCATGCCCCATTCAGGGCTCAGATTCACAAATGGTGAGATCATGACCTGAGCCAAAAGCAGACACTCAACTGACTGAGCTACCCTGGTGCCCCAAAGCTACACCATTTTAAATGAAAGTGAATTACAAGTTATTTTTTCCACAATTTACAGAGCCTTTACTACCTACAAACAGTGTTTAGAATGGCATTTCATAGTTAAATGAGTTGATGATTAGAGGTTAACTTTTTGTTATTGTTTGTTTGCTTGGTCTGAATTATCTGGGTCATTTGCTTACCTCACTCTTTCCCAGTTATTACCTACATATGAAGACAAGTTAAACCTAATGGCGTTGAAACACCAAGTAAGAAAAACTGCTGCTACATAGCTGGAAAGGGAGAGTAGTTTCCATTTTCTAAATTTAAAAAAAATATGTGAGGTAAAAGTTGTCATATCTTAATCCCAAGATTAACTTTGCCATTTGTATCTCTCTGCAGAGCCTGGATCCTTCTGCAAACTCACCATTCATACAGACCCTTGGTCCTTCTGGGGAACCTACCACCTGGAATGGTCAACTGACCTCGGAAATTCACTGACATCTGCTCCTAATCATTTTACTTTTGTTTTTTCCTTTTTACAGATGTTGGAAATGACAATATCAAAGCAAATTTGCTGCTGAAAAGAAATTGCTGTTTGAAAAGATCCTGAGCAAAATAGTTTTTTTTTTTTTAGTTTTTTTTCTTTCTTTTTTTTTTTTTTTTCTGAGCAAAATATTTTTAAGAAAATGATGTTTGTTTCTGGTCCTAATGTATCTTTCTTTTTAAAAATTTGTTTTAATTTTAATTCCAGTGTAATTAACATAGAGTGTTGTGTTAGTTTCAGATGTACAACATAGTGATTTGATAATTCTATACATTACTCAGTGCTCATCAAGTTAAGTGTACTCTTAATCCGTTTCACCTATTTCACCCATTCCCCCAGTGACCTATCCTCCAGTAGCCATCTATTTGTACTATATAATGAAGAGTTAGGTTTTTCGTTTGTCTCTTTTTTCCTTTGTTCATTTCATTGTTTTGTTTCTTAAGTTCTACATATGACAGAAATCATATGGTATTTGACTGTCTCTGACTGACTTACTTTGCTTAGCATAATACTCTATGGATCTACCCATGATGTTGCAAATGGCGAGATTTTGTTCTGTTTTATGGCTCAGTAATATTCCGTTTTATATATATATATATATATATATATATATATATATACACATACATATATATACACTATATAATAAATATAATAAATATAATATAATATATACATACATATACACACTGTGTATATATATATGTTTGTGTGTGTATATATATATATATATATATATATATATACACATTTACACCACCTCTTCCTTACTGATTCATCTATCAATGGACACTTGGGCTTATTTCACAATTTGGTTATTGTAAATAATACTACAATAAACATACAGTTACATATATCTTTCAAACTAGTCTTTTTGTATTCTTTGAGTAAATACCAAGTAGTGGAATTGCTGGAACATACAGTAATCCTACTTTCAATTTTTGAGGAACATCCATACTGTTTTCCACAGTGGTTGCAACAGTTTGTATTCTCACCAACAGTGTACAAGGGTTGCTTTTACTCCACATCCTCAATAACACCTGTTGTTTCTTTGTTGTTGATTTTAACCAGTCTAACAAATGTGAGGTGATGTTTCATTCTGACTTTGATTTGTATTTCCCTGATTAGTGATGTTGAGCACCTTTTCACATGTCTGTTGACCATCTGTATATCTTCTTTGGAGAAATATCTGTCCATGTCTTTGGCTGATTTTTAATTGGATTATTTGTTTGGGGGTGGGGCTTGAGCTGTGTATGTTCTTTATATATTTTGGATACTAACCCTTTATCAGATATGTTATTTGTAAATATTTTCTCCCATTCAATAGGTTGTCTTGTAATTTTGTTGATTTTTTTTCCTTTGCTGTGCAGAAGCTTTTTATTTTGATATAGTCCTACTAATTTATTTTTGCTTTTGTTTTCCTGGTCTCAAGAGACATATCTGGAAAAATGCTGCTATGGGCAATGTCAGAGAAATTACTGCCTGTGATTTTTATGGTTTCAGGTCTCATATTTAGATCCTTTATCAATTTTGAGTTTATTTTTGTATATGGTAAAATAAGGTGGTTCAGTTTCATTCTTTTGCATGTTGCTGTCCAGTATTCCCAACACCATTTGTTAAAAAGACTTTTTCCTGTTGCATAATCTTGCCTCCTTTGTTGAAGATTAATTGACCATATAATAGTGGGTTTATTTCTGGGCTCTCTTTTCTGTTCTATTGATCTATATGTCAAAATCACTGATTTGAAGAGATTCATGCACCATGATGTTTAGAGCAGCATTATCAACAATAGCCGAATTATGGAAAGAGCCCAAATGTCCATCAGCTGATGAATGGATAAAAAAGGTGTGTGTGTGTGTGTGTGTGTGCAGTGGAATGTTACTCAGCCATAAAAAAGAATGAAATCTTGCCATTTACAATGGCATGGATGGAGCTAGAGAGTATTATGTTAAGCTAAGTAAGTCAGTGAGAGAAAGAAAAATACCATATAATTTCACTCATATGTGGAATTTAACAAACAAAACAGATGAACATAGGGGAGAAAAAAGAGAGGCAAACCAAGAAACAAAGTCTTAACTATAGAGAACGAACTGAGAGTTACTAGAGGTGAGGTGAGTAGGTAGATGGGTTAAATAGGTGATGTGTATTAAGGAGGGTACTTGTGATGAGGACTGGGTGTTGTGTGTAAGTGATGAAGCACTAAATCCTACACTTGAAACTAATATTACACTGTTAACTAATTGGAATTTAAGTAAAAACTTGCAAATAATATGTCTATTTTTGTACCAGTGCCATACTGTTTTGATTACTACAGCTTTGTAGTATATCTTGAAATCTGAGATTGTGATACCTCCAGTTTTTTCTTCTCTTCTTTTTCAAGACTGCTTTGGCTATTTGAGGTCTCCTGTGGTTCCATACAAAATTGATTTTTATTTTTAATGTGTATGTATTTTTGAGAAAGAGAGAGAGAGAGAGAGAGCGCGCGCCTGAGTAGGGGAGGGGCAAAGAGAGAGGAAGAATCAAAATCTGAGGCAGGCTCCAGGCTCCAATGCTGTCAGCACAGAGCCTGATGTGGGGCTCCAAATCACGAACCACAAGATTACGACCTGAGTGGAAATCAGACATTTAACCAACTGAGCCACCCAGGCACCCCTAGATTTTAGATTTATTTGTTCTGGTTCTGTGAAAATGTTATTGGCATTTTGGTATGGATTACATTAAATCTGTAGATTGCTTTCGATACTATGGAAATTTTACCAGTATTTGTTTTTCCAATCCATGAGAATGGAATATCTTTCCATTTGTTTGTGTCATCCTCAGTTTCTTTCATTAATGTTTTATAGTTTTCGTGGTACAGGTCTTAAGTTTATTCCTAGGTATTTTATTCTTTTTGGTGCAATTGTAAATGTAGTTTATAATTAATTATCTTTCTGATTTTTCATTATTAATACAAAGAAATGCAACAGATTTCTGTATTGATTCTGTATCCTATGATTTGTATCCTGAATTTGTTTATCAGTTCTAGTAGCTTTTTGGTGGAGTCTTTAGTGTTGTCTACATATACAATCACGTCATCTGCAAATAGTGAAAGTTTTGTGTCTTCTTTACCAATTTGGATGCCATTTATTTCTTTCACTTGTGTAATTGGTGTGGCTAGGACTTTCAGTACCAAGTTGAATAAAAGTGGTGAGAGTGGATATCCTTGTCTTATTCCTGATCTTAGGGGGAAAGCTCTGAGTTTTTCACCATTGAGTAAGATGCTTGCTGTGGATTTGTTGTATCTGACCTTTATTATGTTGAGGTGTTTCCTCTAAAACTACTTTGTTGAGGATTTTTATCATGAATGGATATTGTACTTTGTCAAAAGACTTTTTTGTATCTACTGAAATGATAATGTGGTTTTTATTCTTTCTCTTGTTGATGTAATGTATCATATTGATTGATTTGTGAATATTGAGCCACTTTTACATCCTGAGAATAAGTCCCACATGATCATGGTGAGTGATTTTTTTAATGTACTATTGGATTTGATTTACTACTATTTTGTTGAGGATTTTTGCATCTATGTACATCAGAGATATTGGTCTGTAGTTCTCTTCCTTTGTAGTGTCTTTATTTGGTTTTGGTATCAGAGTAATGGCAGCCTCATAGAATAATTGTGGAAGCTTTCCTTCCTTTTCTATTTTCTGGAATAATTTAAGAAGAATAGGTATTAACTCTTTTTTAAATGTTTGGTTAATGTGTCTTTCTTAAAATTTATCCTAAAGACTCTGAATTGAGATATGACATGGTTCAATGATGGGAAAGAGATTGTAATTCTAATAGAAAGTTTCAGTGTAAAAATAAGGTCTTCTTTCTCCATCTCTGCATTAAGTATCTTTTATATTCTTTTCCACGGGGCTAAAATCAAATGATGCTGAAAAGAGGATGGTTTACATATTCAATAAATAACACTGAGGGTTAGGCAGAGTAGTATATAATATAGTACAGCACACACTCTTGTTTTTCTCCTCTCCCCTTCTGTTGGTTTGCAAAATAGCCCCTGTACATGGAAGTCAAGGAGAGACTGGAAAAAAAAGAGGCAGACTATTCCAGATTGGTAGGAAGAAGTTTTAACAAGCAAGAGAACTTACATACAAGGCTTGTCTCAGGCAGCAGCAAGACAAGTACATATCTGCATCTGCTCACCAGAATCTGATGACTTTATACAGAGACCTTAACAGGATTCAGTGGCATGTACCATCTATATGGTCTCAATCTCTCTCAAGTTGGGTCCCTAAAATGGCTCCAGTTATGGAAACAGTGGGTGTACATTCCAAGGACAGGGCAGGGAGGGAGGACTCTCTGATAGCCCAGATTTAGCTTGAAGGGCAACTGGTGGTCATGTCCTCCTGATGATCTCCTCTAATACCTTCTCTTGTTCTCCTTTTACTGCCTTTTTTTCAAATCCCCCCTGGATCTCTCAATGATGCTTCTTCCATTAAACACTATCCTTTATCTAAAGCCTTGACATTACCCAAGATCCAGATCTTGGTGCTACACATTTACCTGAAGTTGACTGTTTAAGATATATTTCACAACAAAATGGAATGCTTCCTAACAAAAAAAAAAAAAAAAAACACTTTTAATAATTGTGAGGTAAATTTTAAAGTCTGCCTATTAAAATTAAATTATTAAAATTAACAGGTAATAGTTGTGATATCACAGGTGGAGTAGAACACACATTTGGATTAAAAGAAAGGGAATGGTCAGCTATATTTGGGAAGATTTGTGTAGGTTGCACAAAAGACATGACATTTCATTTAAGGCAGATGTGGTAACATGGGCCAAAGCGTGAAAGCATAAAATGAATGCTGTGGTCTGGGAACCAAAAATTTGATCGGAGCAGATATTTGTGTTATGGGTGTAATAGAAGATGGAGCTGCCAAAAATTTGAATCTTTAATTCAGAAAAGTCTTGGATGGGACTGAAGTGCTTGTATATTATTTTTCTATGGCTGCTAAAACAAATCAGAAAGTTAGCATCTTAAAACAATACAACTTTATTATCTTACAATTCTGTAGGACAGAAGTATCACATGAGTTCACTAGCTTAAAACCGAGGTGTCAGCAGAGCTGCTGCCTTCCTTTCTGGAGGCCCTAGGAAAGGATCCAATTCTGATCATGTAGGTTGTAGGCAGAATTGATGACACCCCTCCACCCCTTTCCCCCTTTGTTTCTTACTGGCTGCCAGGTGAGGGCCTCTTCAGTTTCTAGAGGCTGCTCAAGCCTATGTTCTCTCACTCCATCTTCAAAGCCACCAATAGCAGATGGAGTCCTTTTCACATGGCATCTCTCTCCACATCAAGGAAAGATTCTCTGCTTTTAATGGCTCATGGGTTAGATAGGACCCACCTAGATGGTCCAGGACAATCTCTCCATCTCAAGGTCCTGAACCATGATCACATCTGCAAAGTCTCTTTTGCCCTGTAGGGTAATGTATTCACAGGTTCTAGGGATTAGCATGTGGACATCTTTGGGGGACTATTATTCTGCCAACCACAGCTGGTAAATGAAGAATTTCAGTTGATTCTATACAACTTGACTGAAAATGTGGTATCTGGATAATATTCAAGCCTAATTTGTCCTTTGAACACAGAAGAGTGTTGGCTGTGAGGATCTAGGAAATTGGAAGAATCTACTTTCTTTTGCTTTAATTTCTTTTCTTACCTCTCCTTTCTATGGAATAAACTTAACATGTGATAGTGAATGGGGAAATGATTCATTCTCAGCATGTAAAGTTGCTATTTAAATATGAATTTTGAGAAAATTGAGTATCTAATAGGAAGCCATTTCTCTTTCCTTGGTCTTTTGACTCCCCACCCCCCCACCATGGATAACATCCACAAGTAAAGCCATAAGTGAAGTATTTTATTCCTAGCAGCAAAATTTTATAATTGGACCTCTGTTTACAAAAATACATTTTATGCCATAGAAGTACCAAAATTTATTTTAAAAATAATTGAATTAAAAATAAAACATCTTGTTTACAAACATTCCTTAATTTTATTTTTAAAAAAAGGTTAATACAGAGAGTTATAGTGTTATTTTTTTTTCTGTGGGCATTTTATGTATTTGTTCGACTTGCTGAGATTCCTTAAAAATATAAGCTTATTGAAATTTGGGGTTGTAATTCCCTCTATTTTTCCTCAGAAAATATTTCTGTTAGTAAGCAGAGCAAATCTGTTTTGTTCCATTGTTCTAAAGATTCAGATTTCATCAAAATTAATCTTTTCTAAAATTTTTCGTTATTTATTCAATGTATATGAATGTTTCCATAAAGTCTTTGGGTGAAATATCCAGGGAAAAGTAGTTTCCTTGGTGATCTTCTTTTTTTCAATAATCTCTTGCTCTTCTATTTTAACAATATCCTGTAGACTTCTACTGGCTCACTGAGGTTATAAATCCACTCAGAACAGTGGCAATGTCAGCATCATGCAGTTATTAACAAGTCATAATTTTTTTCTGTCATGACAATGGAGGCATTATTTACTGTAAACCATGGTTTAAATTTTATCTATTCAAGTTATTAAAGTTAATGTGGAAAATTAAGAAGGTAAAGTGGAAGTTTTAAAATATGACTTCATAAATAATGGTTTATACCTATTTGCAAATATATCAGAGAAGAAAAATTACATAAAAATTTTTATAAAATAAACACCTAACCCATGAAATAAAAATAGAAACGAAGGTGTTAGCATTTAGTTTTTTCCTACATAGAAAATACCATCTACATTCCAGTTGTAATAGATATTTAGATACTTATTTATTTTTTACATTTATCTTTTAAATAAACATGAATAATTCTTATAGTTCTACTAGTGAATTAGTATAGCCTCAGCATATTTGCTCAGCAGATCTATCTTTATATATTTCTGTCTATGATTTTTATATGTTTTGTACAGGGAAATATGCAATTGGTAGTAAAACACTCAGACCTCTCCAACACTTAAGTGTTCCTTAAGTTTTTTAAACTAATGGTTTTCTAAAAGTCAACATAATTTTATAAAACACCATGATGCACTTAAATACAAACTTAAAACAATTAAAAACATACATTGTGATATATAAGAGATCATCTGTGGCAGAGAAAGTGCTATAAATTTACAAAATTTACTTCATTTCCTCCTGGTTAAACAGGAAGATTGCATATCCCAACCATTAGCAGTAAATTTAGCATGATAAACTTCATTCTTGCCAACAGAATTTAGTGGAAGTGATGTGTTCCATGACTGACACATAAGACCATCTAGATGATTCTTCACATACTCTTCTCCTGTCCTACTGAAATGTTATTTTAAAGATGGAGTTTACATGACATGGAAAGATTCTGTGTTCCTGAATGACTGCATGGAGTACAGCTATTACCTATTTACATTGGACTATGATATGAGCAAAAGGTAAACCTTTATTATTTTAAAACCATTAAGATTTCAAGGTTATTTTTTCAGCAACGAGGCATAATTATCATAATATCTTATATAGACTTTAGTATCTGAAAATAATAACAAATACTAAAAGTTTTAGATAAATTTATTATTGAAAGAAATTTTACATCACACCGGGGAATAATTGAAATAATTCAAATTTATCATTAGAATGCCTTGTTCCCATTAGAGTATAACTTGTGAATAACTGTTTCTAAATAAGATGGGGATTGAATTATGTCATGAAATCATCATCAGGGTTTATCGTACTTAAGTAAGTTACAAGTTATATTTCAGTCTAGTAGGTAAATATTTCATTTGACAAAGAAAGGATATTATCTACTTATAGATGAAGAATAAAAGCCAAGAATAGCTAAACACTTATGAAGAATAAGAGAAGGAAATAAAATTTTCCCTATAAGATATATAAATTTCTATGAAGCTATATTAATCAAGAAAATATAATAATGCTATAGGAATAAATGTATTAATGGTATAGAATAGAGTCCATACAGATGCATATATATATATATATATATATATATATATATATATGTATATATATATATGCATATATATATGTGTGTGTATATATATATATATATGCATATATATATATGTATGTATATATATATATATATATATATATATATATATATATACCCTGACATATGAATAAGGTTTCATATCAGATCAGTGAGGAAAACTATAACTATTGAATGACTGGAAATTAAATTAATTGCTAAATCTATATGAAAAAAAGATATTAGTTCCCTGCTCCACGTCATTTATAAAAATAAAAATACTAGATCAGAGATTGGCAAACAATGGTCTATTGGTCAAATCCAAGCTACTGTCTGTTCTTATAAATAAAGTTTTATTGGAACACAGTCACACACATTAATTTATGCCTATAACTTCTTACATGTTACAACATCAAAGTTGAAAGCTTATGAAAGAAATTGAAGAGGACACAAAAAATGGAAAAATATTCCATGCTCCTGGATAGGAAGAATAAATATTGTTAAAATGTCGACACTACCCAAAGCAATCTACACATTCAATGCAATCCCTATCAAAATAACACCAGAATTCTTCACAGAGCTAGAACAAATAATTCTAAAATTTTTATGGAACCAGAAAAGACCCCAAATAGCCAAAGCAAACTTGAAAAAGAAAACCAAACCAGGAGGCATCACAACCCCAGACTTAAAGCTGTACTGCAAAGCTGTAATCATCAAGACACTATGGTACTGGCACAAGAACAGACACTCAGATCAATGGAACAGAATAGAGAACACAGAAATAGGCTCACAAACGTATGGCCAGCTACTCTTTGACAAAGCAGGAAAGAATATGCAATGGAATAAAGACAGTCTCTTCAGCAAGTGGTACTGGGAAAACTGGACAGCGACATGCAGAATGAACCTGGACCACTTTCTTACACCATACACAAAAATAAACTCAAAATGGATGAAATACCTCATTGTAAGACAAGAAGCCATCAAAACCCTTGAGGAGAAAGCAGGCAAAAACATCTTTGATCTTGCCCGCAGCAACTTCTTACTCAACACGTCTCTGGAGGCAAGGGAAACAAAAGCAAAATGAACTACTGGGACCTCATCAGAATAAAAACTTCTGCACAGCAAAGGAAACAATCAGCAAAACTAAAAGGCAACTGACAGAATGGGAAAAGATATTTGCAAATGACATATCAGATAAAGGGTTAGTATCCAAAAATCTGTAAATAACTTATCAAACTCAACACCCAAAAAACAAAGAATCTAGTGAAGAAATGGGCAAAAGACATGAATAGACACTTCTCCAAAGAAGACATCCGGATGGCCAACCGACCCATGAAAAAATGCTCAATGTCACTCATCACCAGGGAAATAGAAATCAAAACCACAATGAGATACCACCTTATACCTGTCAGAATGCCTAACATGAACAACTCAGGCAACAATAGACGTTGGCAAGGATGCGGAGAAAGAGGATCTCTTTTGCATTGTTGGTGGGAATGCAAGCTGGTGCAGCCACTTCAGAAAACAGTATGGAGGTTCCTCAAAAAACGAAATAGAACTACCCTACAACCCAGCAACTGCACCACTAGGCATATATCCAAGGGATACAGGTGTGCTGTTTTGAAGGGACACATGCACCCCCATGTTTATAGCAGCACTATCAACAATAACCAAAGAATGAAAAGATCCCAAATGTCCATTGATGGATGAATGGATAAAGAAGGTGTGGTATATATATACGATGGAGTATTACTTGGCAATCAAAAAGAATGAAATCTTGCCATTTGCAACTACATGGATGGAACTGGAGGGTATTAGGCTAAGTGAAATTAGTCAGTCAGAGAAAGACAAAAATCATATGACTTCACTCATATGAGGACTTTAAGAGACAAAACAGATGAACATAAGGGAAGGGAAACAAAAATAATATAAAAACAGGGAGGGGGACAAAAGAGAAGAGACTCATAAATATGGAGAACAAACTGAGGGTTACAGGAGGAGTTGTGGGAGGGGGGATATCTAAATGGGTAAGGGGCATTAAGGAATCTACTCCTGAAATCATTGTTGCACCATATGCTAACTAATTTGGATGTAAATTTTTAAAGAATAAAAAATATAAGTAAATAAAGAAACAAACAAACAAATAAATAAAAGAAATCATTTGGGTTTAAAAACCAAAAGGATTGACTATCTACCCCTTTGCAGAAAATATTCTGATCCCTGTCTGGGATGGATTAATAAATATAATAAACTTTAAAACCCTTAGTATATTATATAATTAAATACCTCTTAGATCAATTTTGGAGAAATATTTTTAAGCAAAATAACAAGATTATTCAATATAAAAGTAAAAATATATAATTGTGTCTGTATGAAAATACACAACTATGATTCATAAACACCTCAAAAAACATGGATAGACAAATTGTAAATGGAGGCATTAGCAATATATACCACCAATAAAGGCTTAATATCAATGATTCATAAAGGAAATATAAATACATTTTTAATAAGAAATATCACAAGAATTCCAAAAACATGAACAGACATTTCACAGGTGAAGCAATGAATAAAGTAAACATAGAAAGATATGTTTAATATGTTATTATTTAGGTAAATGCCAATCAAAACTATATTGAAATATATTTTATACCTGCTTGTGAAAAATTAAAACCTGTAACATTTCCAAGTGTTAGAGAAGGTTTGGAGACACAGAACATAGACTCATAGATTCACATGCTGGTAAGAACACAGAATAGTGCAACTACATTGTAAAAATATGTGGCATTATCTCCTAATTTTGAATATTTATATAACCTACTTATTCCTGGCTATATATCCAAGAGATAACTTTATACTTATCAATACTACCCTTAGGCTAGGCAAGAAGGGGTGCTTGCCCTGGGCCTTTATCTCAAAGAACTCTATGCTTTAGAGGGACTTTCTCAAAATTTTCTAAGTTTCCCTCTAATGAGTAGGACCAGACTCATCCCAAATGCCATCCAGGTGGGTGACCCTGATACCAGACTAGAACCTATGGACCTTGGTTACTTTTTTTCCTCTTTGGGGAACTCTCTGACTCTTTATGGCAGAGTTGATCAAATGTTCTGAGGAGCTCCAGACTCATGCCTATGATGTCCTCCTAGGACTCAATGGCAGCATCCTGGCTCCAGGAGGATAGTCTGACAAATGGATTGCTCTTATAGGCCAGAAAGGTAATTCATTCATGGGATCACATAAGATTAGGCAGCCAGAAGTTTTCTGGAATGCTTATTTGGAGTGATTCAAATTATTTTTAGACAGAGGTCTCACGAAAAAAATTCTCCAAGGCCCTGCAAATCCTAAGGGTATTTCTGAAACCATTATATTAAAAGGAGCAAATTAAAATAAAAATTTTAATTCTAGAGTACATATAGAATTTATAAATCACATGTAGTATTTACAAAGAAAGCAAAAGAATGAAGGGTTTGTCAGGAAACAAGGTAGGAGGAAGTGGAAGAGAGGAAGTTGGCAGCATAATAGGGGGATCCTAGGCTCACTTCCTCTAAGGAACACAACAAGATAACTATCAATCATCCTAAAAATACCAGAAATCAACCTGAAGACTGACAGAACAAACTCCACAACTAAAGGGAAAGAAAAGGCCACTCAAAGAAAGTAGGAACTATGGAGACATAGTTTAGGGTAGAAGTGGATTACAGGTCCTGTGGAGTAGAGAGAATCCTGGTTGCAGAGAAGGGCAAGGGAGAGAGGAGCACACAGGAAAATGCACAAGAAGAATGCTTCCCCAAAGTGTTTGGCTTAGAAAACAAGAGACGTTGAATTTTGTGAATTCTTGAAACCAGCAAGTCTTAGCGCCTGAAGTTTTAAAGGTCAGCAGGCTTGGCTGGGATAGAGCCCAGAGGGAACTGTACTGTTCCTGGAGAGAAGGCAGGGAAACGACTGGGGGAAGACAGCATGGAAACAATGATCTGAAGACTGCCTGGGGCACAGAGTGGGAAGATTTTTCGCTTTTCTGGGAATGTGTTCTTAAGAAGCAGTGTTCATGGAGATGCCTCTCTGGGAACAAAACAGCTGGAGAGTGCCATTTCCCTACCCTACCTCTCAACATAAACAGGAGCGACCTGTGGGAAGCAGTACAGAACCAACACTGGCTGCCTAACTTGCATATACCAGGTCTCAACACCCTGCACTCTGGTGGGACTGCCCTTCTCAGTCAAGCTTGCCTCAGTACCAGTGTGGCAGTCCCCTACCCCAGAAGACCAGCACAAACTCCTTCTCACACCACGTCTCCTGACCAGAGTTCTGCAGGGCCTCAGTTCTGGTGGAGGTGGTGACAGGTCTCATTTCACAACCAGACGAGAAATCCACCTGGTTAAAACTGGTCACTTGCAGGCCAGGGACCCAGCACTGCCCACAGCAGGAAAGGAGAGCCTTTGCTGACAACTGGCTGAAGGATAGAGCAGCCAAAACACAATATCAGAGTATGTATAGCACACA
The DNA here is from genome assembly GCF_018350215.1 of Panthera leo. Taxonomy (NCBI): domain Eukaryota; kingdom Metazoa; phylum Chordata; class Mammalia; order Carnivora; family Felidae; genus Panthera; species Panthera leo. The sequence goes on along the minus strand of NC_056688.1, from coordinate 44,861,287 downwards.
CCAGAGAAAATCCCTGAAGCACCAGGATCTGGGCACTACATGACCTCTTCTTCATAAGGCCATTACTTTCATAAGCAGGAGACATAAATGGTTTTTCTAACACAGAGAAGAAGGCAGAGATGTAGATGAAATGCTGAGATGGAGGATTCTATCCCAGATTAAAGAATAAGATAAGGCCACAACCAGGGATCTAAGCAAAACAGATATAACTAACATGCCTGATGGAGAATTTAAAGTAACAAACCTAAGAATACTCACTTGACTGGGATGCCTTCTTGGCTCAGTCAGTTAAGTGTCTGACTTCAGCTTATGTCATGATCTTATGGTCTGTGGGTTTGAGCCCCAGATCAGGCTCTGTGAGGACAGCTCAGAGCCTGGAGCCTGCTTCAGATTCTGTGTCTCCCTCTCTCTCTTCCATTCTCCCACTCACGTTCTGTCTCACTCTCTCTCAAATACAAATAAACATCAAAAATTTTTAATGAAAATGAATAATATTCGCTGGACTTGAGAAAATAAGACATCAGTAAGTCCCATAAAGCAGAGATAACAGAGTTAAAGAATCAATTAGAGATGACGAATACAATAAATGATTGGAAACAGGTTTGATGCACTGGACAGCAGGATGGAAGAAACAGGAACAAATTAGTGACTTAGGAGACAAAAATAATGGAAAGTAATGAAGTTGAACAAAAGAGAGAAAGAATTATGGAACACAAGAATAGACTTATAGAACTCATTGACACCAAAACATAATAATATTCATGTTATAGGAGTCCAAGAAGACATAAAAAAAGGGAACAGAAAATTTATTTGAAGAAATAATAGAAAATTTATTTGAACAAATAACAGCTGAAAACCTCCCTAATCTGGAGAAGGAAACAGACATCCAGATCCATAAGACACAGAGAACTCCCATCAAAATCAACAAAAGCAGGCCAACACCAAGATATATTGTAGTTTAATTTGCAAAATATAGAGATATGAAACAACAACAACAACAACAAAAACTAAAAAAGCAGCAAGACAAAATAAATCCTTAGCTTGCAAAGGAAAATCCATAAGGGTACCTAGACGTTTCTCAACAGAAACTTGGCAAGCCAGAAGGGAGTGGCATGATATATTCAACATGCTGAATGGGAAAAATCTGCATCCAGAAAAACTCTATCAAGCAAGGCTGGATACCATTCAGAATAAGAGAGATAAAAAAACAGTTTCCCACACAAACAAAAACTGAAGGACTTCATGACCACTAAACTAGCCCTGCAAGAAATAATAAAGGGGACCCTTTGGGTGTGAAGGAGAGAACAAAAGTGACAAAGAAAGGAACAGAGAAAAATCTCCAGAAGCAATGACAAAACAAGTAAAAAATGGCAATAAATACATATGTATCAATAATTACTCTGAATGTAAGTGGATTAAATGTTCCAATCAAAAGGCATGAGGTATCAGAATGGATTTTAAAAAAAAGAAGCAAGACTCATCTGTATGCTGCTTACAAGAGATTCATTTTATAACTAAAGACATCTGCAGATTGAAAGTGAGGGGATAGAAAAACAAATATCACGAAAATAGATGTCAAAAGAAAGTGAGAGTAGCAATACTTATATTAGACAACTAGACTTTAAAATAAAGATTGTAAAAATAGACAAAGAAGGGGACTGTATAATCATAAGGGGAACAACCGAACAAGATAAATATAAAACATTTGTAATGTATATATTTATAAAATATATTAAACAATTAATAACAAACATAGAGGAATTAATTTATAATAATACAATTTAATAGGGGACTTTAACATCCCATTTATATCAATAGATGATCACCTAAAAGAAAAATCAGCAAAGGAACAATGAATGACACAATGGACCAGATGCACTTACCAGATATATTCAGAACATGCCACCCCCAAGCAGCAGAAAACACATTCTTTCCAGTGCACATGGGACATTCTCCAGATTAGATCACATATTAGGTCACAAAACAGACATCAACAAATACAAAGAGTTTGAAGTCATACCATGAATCCTTTCATATCACAATGCTATGAAACTAGAAGTCAATCACAAGAAAAAAAATTGGGAAGACCACAAATACATGGAGGTTATGCTACATGCTATTAAACGATGAATGGGTGAACCAGGAAATCACAGAAGAAATTTAAAAATACATGGAAACAAATGAGAATGAAAACACAATTAATGGCTTCAAATCTTTTGGCTGCAGCAAAAGCAATTCTAAGAGGGAAGTTTATAATACAGGTTACCTCAAGAAGCAAGAAAAAATGCCAAATAAACAACCTAACCTTATGCCTAAAGGAGCTAAGAAAAGAAGAACAACCAAAACCCAAAACCAGTAGGAGGAAGGAAATAATAAATGTTAGAGAAGAAATAAATGAAATAGAAACTAAAATAATAATATAACAGATCAAATAAACCACGAGCTGGCTCTTTGTAAAGACCAACAAAATTAATAAACCTTTAGCAAGACTCATGACAAATGAAAAAAAAGGAGAGAGGACTCAAACAAAATCAGAAATGAAAGAGAAAAAATAACAAAAGCACAGAAATACAAAAGATTATATGGGAATATTATGAAAATTATATGCCAACAAATTGGACAACCTAGCAGAAATGGATAAATTCCTAGAAACATATAACCTCCAAAACTGAATCAGGAAGAAATACAATATTTCAATATTTGAAAAATTACCAGCAATGAAATTGAATCAGTAATCAAAAAACTCTCAAGAAACAAAAGTCCAAGACCAGATGGCTTCACAGGTGAATTCTACCAAATATTTAAAGAAGAGTTAATACCTATTCTCAAATTATTCCCAAAAAAATAGAAAAGGAAGGAAAACTTCCAAATTCATTCTAGGAAGCCAGCATTACCTTGATATTAAAACCAGATAAAGTCACCACTAAAAAAGAGAACTACAGGCCAATATCCCTGATGAACACAGATGCAAATATTCTCAATAAATACTAGTGAACTGAATCCAACAATACATTAAAAGAATCATTCACCACAATCATGTGGGATTTATTCCTGGGTTGCAAGTGTGGTTCAATATTTGTAAATCAATCAATGAGATATATCACATTAATAAAAGAATAGGATAAGAACCATATAATCATTCAGTAGACACAGAAAAAGCATTGATTCATGATAAAAACCTTCCAAAATGTAGATTTAGAGGGAACATACCTCAACATAATAAAGGCCATATATGAAAAACCCACAGCTAATATCATCCTCAATGGGAAAAAACTGAAAGTTTTTCCTCTATGGTCAGAAACACGATAGGGATGTCCTCTCTCACCATTGTTATTTAACATAGTACTGGAAGTTCTAGCCACAGCAATCAGACAAGAGAAAGAAATAATAGGTAACCAAATTGGCAAGGAAAAAGTCAAACTTACATTATTTGTGTATGACATATTATTATATATAAAAAACCCAAAGATCCCACCAAAAAAACTGATTCTTGCACCAAAAAGAATAAAATACCTAGGAATAAACTTAACCAAAGAGATGAAGTCCTGTAATGTGAAAACTATAAAGCATTTATGAAAGCAATTGAAGATAACACAAAGAAATGGAAAAACATTCCATGTTCATGGATCTGAAGAACAAATATTGTTAAAATGTTGTTACTACCTAAAGCAATCTACACATTTAATGCAATCTCTATCAAAATACCAACAGGTGGGACAGCTACGTGGCTCAGTCACTTGAGCATCCAACTCTTGATTGAGGCTCAGGTCATGATCCCAGGGTCAGAGGATCAAGACCCATGTTGGGCTCCATGTTGAGTGTGGACCCTGCTTAAGTGTGTCTGTTTCTGTTTCTGTCTCTGTCTCTCTCTTTATCAAAAATACCAACAGCATTTTTCACAGAACTAGAACAAATAATCCTAAGATTTGTATGGAATCACAAAAGACTCTGAATAGACAACACAACCTTGAAAAAGAAAAGCAATGCTAGAGGCGTCACAATTCCAGACTTCAAGTTATATTAAAAAGCTATAGTAATGAAAACAGTATGGTATTAATACAAAAATAGATACAGATAAATAGAATAGAAAACCCAGAAATAAAACCACAATTATATGATCAATTATTCTACAACAAAGCAAGAAAGAATATCCCATGGAAAAAAGACAGTCTCTTCAATAAATGGTATTAGTAAAACTGGAGAGCAACATACAAAAGAATAAAACTGGATTAGTTTCTTATGCCATTCACAAAAATAAACTCAAAATGGATTAAAGACCTAAATGTGAGACCTGAAACCATAAAAATCCTAAAGGAGAAGAGAGTCAGTAACTTCTTTGACATCAGCAGTAGCAACTTCTTTATAGATATGTCTCCTGAGGCAAGGGAAAGAAAAGCAAAAGTAAACTATTCGGACTTCATCAAAATAAAAAAGCTTCTGCACAGTGAAAGAAACAATCAAGAAACCTAAAAGTCAAGCTATGTAATGGGGTAAGATATTTTCAAAGGATGTATCTGATAAAGGGTTAGTATCCAAATATATAAAGAACTTGTAAAACTCAACACCCCCAAAATGAATAAACCAATTAAAACTGGGCAGAATACATGAATAGACATTTCTCCAAAGAAGACATACAGGTGGGCAACAGACACATGAAAAGATGCTCATCATCACTGATCATCAGGGAAATCAAAATTACAATGAGGTATCACCTCACTTTCAGCAACAGAAAAAAACACCAGGTATTGGTGGGGTTATGAAGCAAAGGGAACCTACTTACTCTGTTGGTGGAAATGAAAACTGGTGCAGCCACTGCTGAAAACAGTAAGGAGGTTCCTCAAAAAGTTAAAAGCAGCACTACCCTATGATCCAGCAATTGAACCACTAGGTATTTACCCAAAAAATACAAAACTACTAATTCAAAGGGATACATGCACCCCAATGTTTATAGCAGCATTATCTACAGGAGTCACATCATGGAATTAGCCCAGGTGTCCACTGACACTGATGAGTGGATAAAGAGGTGGTGGTGGTGTGTGTGTGTATGTGTATGTATGTGTGTATATATATACATATATATATATATATATATATATATATATATATATATATATATGTGTGTGTGTATATATATATATATGTATATATATATATATACACACACACACACATATATAGTGGAATATTACTCAGCCATGAAATCTTCACATTTTCAATGACATGGATGGAGTTGGAGAGTAAAATCCTAAGCAAAGTAAGTTAGAGAAACACAAATACCATATGATTTCACTCATATATGGAATTTAATAAACAAAACACATAAGAAAAGGGGGGAAAAAGAGAGAGGCAAACCAAGAAATAGACTCTCAAATATAGAAAACAAATTGATGGTTACCAGAAGGAAGTTAGGTGGGAGGGTGCGTTAAAAAGGTGATAGATATCACCAGAGCTAGCTTTTATCTATTCTTAAATAATGATAACTTCCATGCCATTTAATTTAGTCAAAACTATAAAAAAGAAGGAAAGCTCCCATATTTAATATTTAGAGCCAGCCTAATTTGATACAATTCCTAATAAAAATCCTAAGTAAAAATGAAAAAAAGAGGAAAAATGCTGAAATATAATGAAGGATTTGTACTAAAACTTAACAGCAAATATTGTTCTCAAGGGTGAAAAATACTAAAACCACTTCCATTAAAATAAATATTTAGACAGGAAAAAAATAATAGTGATAGAGATTAAAGAGTTCAGTGGCTGTAATGAGCACAGGGTGTTGTATGCAAGTGTTGAATCACTCTATTGTACACCTGAAACTAATACTACACTGTGCATTAACTAACTGGAATTTAAATAAAAACTTGTTTTAAAAAAAAGACTGGAAGAAGATAACCAAATAATTAGATGTAGGTCATTGTCAAAGTCCTGGATTTTGCTCTCAGTACTAGATTTGCAAGTGTTGTTTAAATTGCCAAATCAACCAAATAAATGAAACCATGTAATTCAGGTACCAACGTTGGCAACATGTCATAAACAAGGGATATGATTAATAACATTTTGTGCATCTGTGTTCAAAATGTAAAAATGTAAAATGGATTAGTGAAACAGAATAAAATCAAACAACACACTTAGGTATAAGAATATAACAAATGATGAAAATAGCATTTTAAATCACTGGGAAAGAATGAACTATTTAACTAATATGTATGTATGTAGTAACTGGTTACTTATTCTATATTATCTCACGATATACAACCAAATGAATAGTCAATGGCATATGGTGATAGATGGTAGCTACACTTGCCGTGAGCATAGCATAAACTATAGAGCTGTTGAATAACTATGTTGTACACCTGAAACTAATGTAACATTGTGTGCCAAATATACCAAGAAAATAGTAAATAAGAGAAAACTTTAAAAAAATATTTTAAATGTTTCAAAAAGCAAGTAGTAAATTAAAATTAAAAAATAAAGTATAATATAAAATTTTGAAAATTTAAGGCAGTTAATATGCTTTTAGGAAGAACCTCTAAACAAGACAAAAAATGTATCAACTATAGAGAAAATGTTTGGCAGATGTCACTAGTAAAATTTTAAAACATCTATATGAGAATATCATAAATAATGTTTCAAGGAAAGGGGTAGTTTAGAAGAAAATATATTCACCTTATATAATAAAGGATTAATATATAGGATATATGAAGACCATCTGAAAATCACATAAATGACCTAATTTTAAAAAATTGGGAAAATGTATGTACAATAAAGCCACAGGAGAAAAATGATAAATGGTCAAACATCTATGAAAAAAGGATCAATCTACCTAGTTATCAGGTAATTCAATTTAAAAATATATATATTTTTACTATGTTTTATCAAAAGATAAAATTGCTTATAATATTCTTGATGGAGAAGGGTTTGCTGTGTCTTGGCTGGTAGAGTTTATGGAAGGGCAATTTATCAATATCTATAATAATTTTAACTGTACATACCTTCAATGTCTGACACTTATACTTTAAGATACCTATCAGCATCAGCAAGATATCTTTTGATTGTGATCAACAGAATAGCTAACCTCAAATGGTTTAGGCAAAAAAAGGAAATTTATTGTTTCACATAACTATAAAGTCCAGGGCTCCTTCTTGCTGGCATCACAAACATCTTGTTTCAGGGATTGGCATTAAGTTAATAGGACTTTCTTCTCTATGTAGTTCTTGGCTCTGCTTTCTTATTTTGGCTCCATTCCCAGCCAGGTGGTGGCAGAAAAGTGGTAGCAGTTTCCACATTGTATTGTATCTAATAGTCAGTAGAAAATAATGTTTTTCTTCCTTCTAAATTAAATGAAAGCCATGATGCTCATGGGATCAAATGGGTCATTATGAATAACATGGAAGAGTCATTGAGGAGATTCCAACAAAAGGCATTTGGATTTTATTATTAAAAAAAAAACCATAAAGGATGCTATATGGGTCCATACCTGGAAGTGGTCACTGCCCTGTAGCAAAGAAAAACACTCAGCCATAAAAAAGAAGAAAACCCTGCAATTCACCATAACATAGATGGCCCTTCAGGTTACTAAGCTTAGCAAAAAAAGTCAAGCAGAGAAAGACAAATATTGTATGATCTCACTTATATGTGTAATCTAAAAGACAAACAAAGCAAAACAAAACTCATGGATACTGAGAACAGAGTGGTGGTTACCATGAGGGAGACGAGTGGGGGGTGGGCGAGATGGATGAAGGCGATCAGGAGGTACAGACTTCCACTTGTGAAATGAACAGATCATGACGTGGTGGGCAGCATGGTGACTATAGTTAATGGTAGCATAGTGCACATTGGAAGCTTCCAGGAGAGTACATACAGAAAGTTATCCGAAACAATGGAGTCAGAATTTACAACCAAGGTGGAAAAAGAACAAGGATATCCAAAGCCTGAAGGGAATGGGGGTGGAGGAAGGGAGACTGAGAGTCACTGAATATTATCAGGATATCGATAAAGGAGTTCAACAAGAAATAAATATTAAGATTTCTGGGCCTTCAGAGGTGCATTACCTTTAATCTGTGGCAGGCTCCCTGGCAAGCACTGATGCTATTCAATGGGCAATATCTTTCCACTTGAGTTACCTTCGACACCGTTGCTTTCTATGGCTTTCTTGACTTATGTTTCTTTACAAATAGAAGTAACTACAAACCAATTCACCCAGAAGATAAATTCGTACCCTGAGGAAAAAACTTCTGGGGGTAGATTCCTAATTGAACAGGGAGAGAATGCTGGAGGTAAAGAAGCTTCAAGTTTTACTGTGAGATGGGATGAGATCTTGGAAACTTGGTGAAAATTATCATAAAGAGAAGCCATATTATTTTCTCAAATATATTCATTTTGAGAAATGTCAAAGTATAGATATTCAACTAAAATGACAAATTGTTAATATTTTTCCCCATTTGTTCCTCTCCCCCTTCCCCACATGCACACATACACCTTTTTTTCCTCAAACCTTTTGGAAGTAGGTTTCACATATCATAATATCTTAGCACTGAGTATTTAAATTGGAATCTCCTAAAAATGATCACATTCTTGCACGTAAAACTTTTATTACACTTTATAATGGATATACTGTCTAATATGTGGCCCATATTTAAATATCCCCATTGTTCCAGGAATGTCTATTTAGCCTTTACTACATAAAGTACAGGCTGCAGACTGGGCAGCAGTTTTATTACCTGGGAGTTTGTTAGAAATGCAGAACCTCAGAGTCTACTCATTTAACAAGATCCCAGTGGTTCTGAACACATTCAAGTTTAAGAATCACTGTTGCATCTTTTTTTTTCCCTTTCAAATCCAGGATCCAACTGGGAGGATCACACATAGAATTTAGGTATCTCACTTTTTTAGTATCCTTTATTGCAAAGTTATGGACTTTTTTTTTTTTTTTTTTTTTTTTTTTTTTTTTGTCTAATGACAGTGAATTTTTAAAGAATCTAAACCTATCATCATATAGAATTCCCCACGTATGTATTTGTCTAATAGTTTTCTTATTAAAATCGTGAGTCCTCCATTTATCCAAAGATACTACAAGTCTTTAGTTAATAGTCACGAACCGCGCTTCACTCTATCTTGGCAGAACCATCTGTAATAATAGCGGCTGACAGTTAACGATGCACTTTATACATATCTTATTTTTTCTCTATAATCCTACAAAGAGTACTATTATTAGTCTTAATTTGACAGAAGAAGGAGTAGCATGGGGAGGTCTGACGACGGCCCAGACTCACCATTATGAAGTGGTGCAATGGTCTGAGGAACCACTAGAGCACAGTGCTTTCCCCAGTGTGTTCCGTCTGTAAAAACTTCCAAAACTTCAAGATGTAAATGGAGGAGGAATCAGGGATCTGGTGATCACTGAAATGACAATACGCTTTAGTTACAAAGTGACATTTATCCTATCTTTACTCACTAAAAGATCATTCAATAGTAATTATTTAGATAACAGAAAAGACTAACTAATGATCTGCTTTCCTCTGAATATAAGCTTTGGTAAGAAATGAGACACAACAGATGCTTTAGAACCTGGCCTGAGTAGGTCTTTTCTTTGTATGAGTGTGTGTTTCCTGGGATTTCTCCTTGGTGGAGTAGTGCATGGGGTGGCACTGCTGGGGCAGCTCAGGTAATGCACAAGTAGTAAATATGAAACAGTTAAACACTAAAACCTGCTTTGTGACCTTTTGTGTGAATTGAATGCCTCCAAGCTTTAGTTTCTAAGTCAATGGAGATAATGTCTCAGGGTAATTTTCAGGATTAAATGAATACTACAGTAGCCAAGCAGGGATACATATTATTTTCAAAGACTAAAATTTTATCTCCATGAGGTAATTTTAGCAGTCTCTGGAGTTTGGAAGACAGTAAATATGAGGTGAAAAAAAAAATTCCATAAAAAGAAAGGGCTTCAATGGGGAAGAGTCCTCTAGGCGACACTTCACCTAAAAGTCATCCATTGCCTCGCTAAAAACCAAACCTCTTTAGTATAGCCACAGAAAGCACTCTTAAGGCTTTTCTGGTAATTGTCAATAGGCAGAAGACATTAGTAAAGCTTCCTGACATTTAGGAAGAATTGGACCTTATATTCCAAACTGCACAAATGTGGGCAATAACAATTTGGCAATATGGTAATAACCAGAGAATTAAAAACATAACTGATAGAGTCTGAAGTTGAAAAAGGCAGCCTCTGTATTTTGTACAGATGTGACTTTGTACTTTGCGACTATGAATACTTAATATTTAACTAGTGTCTATCCTATATAGATGCTGTTGTAAGTGCTTTAAACATATTAGCTTATTGAATTATCAAAGAATTCTAAGAGGTAGGTTTATATTATTATTTCTGTTTCACCAATGAAGAAACTAAGACACAGAGCACAGCTCCCTGAGCTGCTAAGTGGAGGAAATAAGTTTCAAACCCAAGTTATGATGCCTTACCCAGTACCGTCTGCAGTGTCCCACACTTTAAAAGGTATAACACTCGAGCTACGGACAGAGATGCTGAAACCCTTCACAGTGGACAAGTCAAGGCAGATACAAGGAAATGACCAATCTGACATGGAATATTTGGAAACGGAGGATATTCTGGGACAGAGAATGTGACAACAGAAATTAAAGAGTGATCTAGATCGGGGTTGGGGGGGTGGAGAATGAGAGAGAAAAGAAAGGATAATTTGGAGGGCCGGCATACAACTAGGCCATATATTCCTAGCAGAAGGCTTCTGTGCTATTGAGTATTCTCCACTAAAGAAGCATGATAGCCATGGAGACCTTATTATTGGTGCTCTGCCCATTTACTGGCTGGTGCACCACCCCAGCCACTTCAAATATTTCCTCCTTTTCTAGACAATCGCCCCCTACTAGGCAGGAATGAACCCCCACTCCAGTCCCTGCTCCTTTAGATCATCATACTGTGGCCAATGACTGAGTGCTTGAGGGGGTGCAAAGGCTGCCTCCACTGCCCCAAACTGAGATGAAGACTGTTAGACTGTTCATACTTCAGAGCTTCACACTGGGAATAAACTGAAGTGAGTCCGAATCTAAGACATCATTGTTGATTCACTATTTCCAATGTAATATCCACTCTTCTATCAGGAAAGTGAAACCATAAAAGCAACTATTTTAAATGTCACTATTACTATAACTTGTCATTCTTGTGGCAAACTGTCCTTTACTGTTCTCTGCTATGTGATCATTTGCTTTCATCAACCAAATAATAAGTTCAGCTATTTTTTAGATTGCTTATCAAGCTCCAAGACTGGGATAAGCACCTAACACAGTATCTCATTTAATATTCATAAGAAACCAAATGACCACTCATGGTCACTTAGCTTCAGAGCCTGAATGTGAACCATGGACATTTGCCCCAAATTAGTGCCTTGCTCACTGTACTACAAAACTTCTGTAGGCAGGACCGCATTAACATAAGTACTGATTCTCTTTGGAAAATGCAATAGTTATAGTTTTGGATATACCACAACAGCAATGTTAAGAGTGCTAGTATTATAAAGTTTATATCAGGTATATATTTCCTGCTGTTTTCAATGATTTTTTTAAAATTCAAGTGTATGTGAATGATTTACTAAAAAAAAAAAACCATTGGGGTACATTGGAGATTATCTCTAATAACTTCATAATTGTTTGTATTGTTATCCTTTCTTGAATGGGAGACGGCCTATAAGCTACATACTTCCTATCTATGCAACACAGCCCAACCAACTGTGTTTCTATGCACCCATTTTTGATGTATATCAGTGAGGGAGATGTGCAGGATACTTCCATAACTAAATTCACAAAAGCATGTAAATGTTACCAAATCAAAGGCAACTAGACTGGGATAATACCATGGAAAAAAGAGTACTACATAATATGTGTTAAAAGTCAGATTCTAGGGGCACCTGGTTAGCTCAGTTAAGTGTCTGGCTCTTGGTTTCAGCTCAGATCATGATCTCACAGTTCATGGGATCGAGCCCTGCGTTGGGCTCTGCGCTGACAGCCTGACAACGTGGAGCTTGCTTGGGACTCTCTCTCTCCCCTGATCTTTGCCCCTTTCATACTTGCACTCTTTCTCTCTTTCTCTCTCAAAATAAATACATTTAAAGAGTCAGAAATTCTATTGATTATAGTTTTAACAAAATAAATTATGTGCTTGTCCTGAAATAATATAAAATTGTTCATCTTAATAATACCTGTCGAATAGAAGTCTGGGGGAAAAAGGCTTTTCTGAAATTAATAACTTTAGTTTAGATTATACATGATTTTATTTATCCTTTTAAGCACTTATTTGGGACTGATTTTATTGTTCACATGCTCATAGTAAATTTTTTTTATGAGTGCTTCACCAAAAAGAAAATATTTCTGTGGGGCTGTTTACTGTACTTCATCACAAAAGCTTTTACAGTTCCATGAAAAAAAATCTGTATATGGCCAGAATGTCAGACATATGAACATCTTCCTCCATGAGTCATCATGACAATGGGTCCAAAACATTGCTGTATAGGGGTTTATAAAATAGCTGTAAAGCAAAGCTGAAATAGGCTTTATGTTTATGATGTAGCTAGTGTGCTCACTTTTATTCTTAATTCAGTTTTTTTAATGCCTATGTCAAATAAAAAAATCATAAAAAATAAATCATTGTAGGATCTACACACCTATTGTCACTGGGGCCCCATCACTTTTCTCTGCTTATGGCCTTTGGTTCTTCTGGCTTTTTTGGCCATTCATGTTTCTTTATTCTTATTTTTCCTTTAGCGTTTCTGAGATAAGATAGCATTCTATTTGTATTTGCTAATAACATTCCACATTAAAAAAAAAAAAAAAAAGATGCCCACATAAATTGCAGAAGGAAAATAACTCAGGAAAGATGTAACACGACTTCTCTAGTCCTCTGTTCAAGTCAGTTTAGATCTTTCTAAAATTAGCAGCTTTGGTTTGGATTAGTTTTGATATTATCTAGCCTTTTAAAGTAAATATTTATTGGGGCGCCTGCTTGGCTCACTTGGTTAAGCATCCAACTTTGGCTCAGGTCATGATCTCTCAGTTCATGAATTCGAGCCCCGCAACCGGCTCTGTGCTGACAGCTCAGAGCCTGGGGCCTGCTTCAGATTCTGTGTCTCCCTCTCTCTCTGCCCCTCCCCTGCTTATGCTCTGCCTCTCTCTCCTTCAAAAATAAATAAACATTAAAAAAATTAAAGTAAATATTTATTTGGAACTGATAATTATTCACATGCTTAAAAGTGAAAGCCTCAAAATCATGTGGGATTTTTCTTAGTCTGGTGTTTGTGTATAGAATAGCTATCATAGTCTGTATGTGTGTACTTTTTGCTCAGACCAAATAAAAACTATGGTTTTCCATTTGTAATGCAACCGTTCATTCCTGTATTTTATGTAATTGAATTGTTTATACCATTCATAGCATTATGTTGTGTTTTACTTTATTATGCAAAATGTTAAAGTTGTTTTATAACCATATTTTATGTGCAAACTATTTCATTTGTTCTAAACTTTAATCTGGATCCAAACATTGGGTTTAACATATAATACATAAATATTAAACTAAACAATTTTGAGAAAATCATTTTTATGTTTAGCTGATTTCACCTGAGGGTCCAAATATGATTCCAGTATGTTGTTAGTTTGTTTGTCAAAGCATGTCATTGCATATTCTGACTGCCTTCAGGACAAGCTGTGAAATGTCTAGATTCCAGAGAAGCAGACTGTGATCTATTCTCAACAACCCCTCCCCACCTTCTGCCATCAGTTCCCACAAAGCAGTGATAAGAACTTAGCTAACTCAGCTTAGGTAAGATGTCAGGCTTCACAATAGGCTAATAGAAATAGACTAATTTTACAAAACAAATCCCCAAACATGTGCTATGTTGCTGGATTTTGAAGTTGATCCAGAAGGTTGTGATGTACACACACAGGTACACACACACACACACATTTTAAATCCTTTTTAGTGTCTTCCAATGAAAAGCATAAATTAATCCATAAAAAATCCTGGGCATTTTAAAGTACAATTTCATAAAAATAGACATAGAGAAAAATGGAGAAATCTTAAGTATACAGCCCAATCTATCTTCTTCCTGTCTCTCCCCACCAACCTTACTGAATGAGCTCCTCTCAGCTACCAGTGTGGTTTTCCTAAAGTATTTGCATCCTCACAGCTGATATCCTCAGTGAGGCCCACTTTACCATCCAGGTCACTGTAGTAGCCATGAAACCACACTCTCCTCCTACTACGTAATCCCATGCTCCCAGATTCCCCACTAATTTTATCCTATTCTTGAGTTTATGACCAATGTCTGTTATAATAGCTCCATACTATGCACTCTACTCTGTTTCAGACACTCTGCATTCATTACTTATCTTTATACCATAATGCAAATAAGTGTTATTCCCATTTTGCATAGAAGGAAACTGAGCTCTGAGCCTGAGAGAATTTAAATCAATTCCCCATAATCCCACAGCTGGCACGAGGTGGGCGTAAGCTAAGGACTATTTTGCCTGACTAAAACCTAGGCTTTGCCCATCATACTTTTTTTTTTACTTAATTGTTCTTGTATCCCCAATGCTTAACACATGCTCAAAGAAGTATTTAATTTGAATTAAATTATCTCAGTCTCTTACTTGTGAACACCCTGGTTATGCAGCACAGAAAACAGCAGAAGACTGTGCAACAGCTTCACAACATTCCATAAAGTAGACAATAAAATGCCATAAAACCGCAAAATGAAGAGGAAGCGTTCCATGGTTTCTGGAAGAATTTATCCCAAGGCAATGTTGAGCATGTCGAAGAATGTTTTCATCAAGGATAATCTCAGTGTTAGAAAAGCAATTCCCATTGCTGACAGTGAAGCTGTGCTAAAAATTGCATTTCCCACTCCCCAGTTTCAGCTCCTCTTTATTTCATGTACTACCACATATGGGCAAGCAAATCGCAGCAGTTAAAGCCAGCTGTGCGCCACTTACATCTGCAAAAACAGTGGGTTCACCAGGTGAGCTCCTTGCTCAATCCACCTCTTTAATCCATCCCATGGAGAGAAAAATGAGACTTTGGCTCAAGGATGAAATTGTTACCCTGCCTCATTATACTATTCTCATTAAATCAGTTATTTCCACATTATTGCAATGGAAAATATCCAAGTAGAGTATCGTCTCCTAGCTGGCTTCTCTAATTTGCAGGGCAATTATTGATTTTTTTTTTTTTTGCCTCAGTGGGAAACTAATATTGCCTAGGAATTTAAATTCTGGCAAAAGAGTTGGAAGGGTGGGAAAACAGGTCATACTGAAGATAGGCAGAACTCCAGGTACTTCTGTTTTTTTACTATGGAAGGATAATGGTTTTTATATTAAGAATATCATAAATATAAATTACATTGTTTACTAATTCCTACATCTATCACTAAAACAAATTACTTGAGCTGGGCATAAAATTTCTTATTTGCTTGGAATAGGACTGTATGCACTCACAAGTATTTTCCTATGTGTTTATGTGAATATATAACCACATGGCCAGGGAATAACACAACCCAGCAAAAGGGAGAGGTTTCAGAGGGAGCACCTGCTTTTCTTTGCTCTGCTTTGCTTCACTTCTCTCTCTATGGAGGGAGGGAGGGAGGGAAGGGGGTAAGATAAATTAGAGGAAGGAAGAGAGTGGGGGGAGGAAGAAAGAGACAGAGAGTTTTACAGTGACTGAGATGATTTTTTAAATTGGGACTGCAAAAAAGCAAAAAGATTTGTTTAAAAAGGTAGGACCCATATTCTGGAATGGTAACTCTGTGAGCTTTATTTTTAGGGCTCTGTGCAGCAGACTAAGAGGGTGTATAATGGGTTATCTGTCATCTCTGGCTCTTCATCAAGTCACTGGTGAGAATCTCTGTGTTGTCATGAAATAGTCTCAGTGCTCATCTCATGTGGATTTTCTTCCGGGAATTTTACATTATTTTTATTCCACACGACATAATCTGGGGCAAAACCATCCAGTTCTTGCTTTAAAAACTTTCATTACTAGTGCTAATCATTGCTTATTCAGTTATGCAAAGTGAATTAATTACTGTGTGACCTTGAGCAAGTTGCTGTTTTTCTCTAAGTCTTAGTTTACCCATCCATAAAACAATACCTATGTCTTAGCATTGTAAAAATAAATACAATAATATCTTTAAGGTACTATATATGGGGAAAATGCTAAAATATTAGTAATTACTTAAACATTATTATAGTTTTCCCACAACATGCTATATTTCTCTATCACGGCACTCTTATTTCATCATAATGGCTCATTTATCTTCCCTTCTAGACTATAAGCTATAAGAGAGTGGCAATAATTGTAAAGAGTAATAACTTCATAAAAACCTAGTGACTGAGTTAATTAATATCTGATTATTGGATTTTTATTAAAGGATTGCTTTGGACTATTTTATTTCCCATCTGTATTTTCTATACCTCTTGGCTATGGTTAGAAATACCAACACTCCTCTTGTTTTTAAACCCAGTGTTGGAAATGTAACATGAGACAATGTCACATGTTCACCAAACCACTTAATTTTCCTCCTTGGCATACAAGATGACTACCATGTATAGACCTCTTACAACTGGATGAGACCACACTAATGGATTATGGATGGAAGCAACATGCAGCACTTCGATTCCTGGCCATGACATGTCACACATAGCTTCCCTGCTCTATCCCCATTTTATATTTTTTTTAATGTTTGTTTGCTTGCTTGTTTGTTTGTTTATTTATTTATTTTGAGAAAGTGAGAGACAGAGAGACAGAGAGAGAGGGAGAGAGAGAATCCCAACTAGGCTTTGTGCCATCAGTGCAGAGCCGACATGGGGCTCGAACTCATGAATCATGAAATCATGAACTGAGCTGAAATCAAGAGTTTGGATGCTTAACTGACTGAGCCAGCCAGGTGTCCCTATCTATCCGCATTTTAAAACCTTGAAAAGAAAGAGTTCAAAGTGATAGAATCACAGATGAAAATAGTTTAGATCCCCAAGTCACAGCTTAGAGGAGAACCGCTCAAAGGACAGCGATATGAAAACAAGTTATACTTTATTGTGTTAAGTGGCTAAAGTATGAAGTTTATTTTCACCACATTTAGCCTAGACTATACTAACACATGTTTTAAGCTGAGAGATTCCATTTTGGTTTGAAGAGTCATTTTCTGTTTGGTATGAAAACAGAAAGTATATATCTTATATGACCAGCAATTCTTTCTATGTTCTTTGCTTGATAAACTATCCCCCATGAGAGTAGTTCAAAAGAAACTCAGAATTTCCTTTTTAATTACTTTATGCCCATGCATACTGTTCACTTACTCTGTCATTTCTTCATCTGTTTAAATAATAGTTGTGAGTAATGTTTACAAAAGGTATCGAGAACTCAGCGGTGAACAAGAAAGGTCCTTTCCCTCATGGAGCTCATTTTTGTGAGGGGCATATAGTGCAGTAAATTTAAAATAATGAATTTATAATAAAATACCAACTAACATTGAGTGCTATGGTGAAAAGTAAAACAGGGATGTTGTCTTATTGTAATGGTATCCTCAATACATAAGAACACTTGCACACAGAAGATGCTGAGGGGAATGAAACAATGTGGGCTATGTTGGGGGAATCGCTGTCCCTTCCAGCCTCATTTCAGAGCTCAGGACATTTATCGAGCCATATTTTATGGATTGAGTGTTGACTTAAAAGACAGATTCCAGGGTCACCTGGCTGGCTCAATCAGTTAAGCATCCAACTTTTTTTTTTAATATATGAAATTTATTGTCAAATTGGTTTCCATACAACACCCAGTGCTTATCCCAAAAGAAAGCATCCAACTTTTGATATCAGCTCAAATCATGACCTCACAGTTTTTGAGTTTGAGCTCTGCATCAAGCCCCACACTGGGCTCTGTATTGACAGCATGGACACTGCTTAGGATTCTGTCTCTCCCTCTCTCTGCCCCTCCCCTCATTCTCTCTCTCTCTCAAAATAAATAAATAAACTTTTTTAAAAAAAGACAGATTCCAAACTAGGCTCTAAGGCATTGGATGCTTGTCTACTTGTTAATAAAGTAATTCTGGATCTTCTGTTGACTTTTTCTTATCTTTCTACCTTTATTTTTTATCCATTTCACATTAATTTTGTTTCTGCCCTTATCTTCTGGGCATAAACTCATATTGAATTTAGAGACTACATCTTGTCACATATTCGTTTCTTTATTCTTATATAGTATAACCAATGTTTCTTTAGCCACACTAAGAGTAAGAATAGGACCATAATGACAACAATATCTCTCTGGTTGCAGGTATTTAAGAATTATTAGTGGGTTGTCTCTTATGGACTCCAAGTTTTGCCATCAAGTTTTTTTTCCTCTGGTTTCCCGCATTTTCTGCTCTGGTTTTGTGGTCACATTCTTGTCACTTCAATATTAAAAGCCAGAACAGTATTTTTCTCTGCTAAAATAACAGCCAAATCGTGTGAGTGGTGCTCATGCTGCTGTTCATGCCTCAACGTCCATAGCAAGTGCACTGCTGTTCCGCATGTACAGGGCTGGCCAGGGTCTAGTCAGGCAGCACCACCTTCAGCAGTAACTAATACGAATCTTCCTTTCCTGCCATAAGTTTCCATTGTCCTGGAATCAAATCAATACTTTCATCCTCCCTCTTTAACAGAGGTTATTTCTGACATTTCCTCTGTTACTTAACAGCCTACCAGACAATCAAATTGATTTGAATTATAAAGATATCTTTAGTTTTATAAAATAATTTTGTTTCAAAGATAAGGGTCATCATTCTGGTATTCCTGACTTCCCCTGGCCCAGTTTGGGGCACACAGGAGGCCCATGATGAGTGAAAACAGTTCTTATGCTTTGTCATAAGGGATATTAACTGAAGTGTGGCTTTTGACAAATGTGAGTCTAGCATGCTACCTATGGATTTGTGTAGAAGTAACTGTGTTTCTAAAACTTGGGTGCATTTCAGAATCCTCTGTATGGCATTATAAAAATGCAAGCATCTGGACTCCACTGTAGATCTTGTATTTGAGAATCTCTATGAAAAATATAGGTAACTTATATTTTTCAAATCTCCTCTGGTGATTCTAGGTCTACCAACCCAAAGATTGCATTTGAGAACCACTCCACCAGGGTAATGTAGTATTCAACTGCAGTCTACCAACATTGATGAAGCACATACTTCTTGTTAAACACTAGGCTAAATGATATGTATACAAACTGAGTTAGATCCTCTCCTCAAAATATAAGGGGGGGTGAGGTCTGAAGTGTAAAGGGACAATTAGAATAGGATGTGATCTTTAAACAAGACATCTCTCCAGCTATCCTCATTTTTGTCTCTCTCCCATGGTCACTTTTTCCTGTTGCCCATAGTATCTCAGCATCATGGACCATTCTCATGGAAACTCAGTTAACCTGTTTCCTTAAGGGGTGTCTGGGTTATTTTTCAGAAAATAGCTTTACAAGGCATTGTTTTTCTAAGCCTTCCCTTTTTCCCCAAGATGATAATAAATCTGGGTGAGATTAAAGGTGTAATATACTCTATTTTCCCTATTTTTATTGCTTTGTAAGACAGCTTCGAGTTCCAATACAGCTCTTTGGAGAGGATTCATTTAATTTTCAGTTTGTTTGTTTGTTTACATTTGTTTTTCTATGTGTGACTGTGGTGGGCAAAGCTTCGTGAAATCACCCTAGCTAAAGCCTAGAAACACTCTTAGCGGATTTTACTTTGATTACTGCAGGATGTTACCACTGACCGGATATGCCACCCAAATCGATGTTTACTGTTAGCATCCACTCTAAAGCACACCATGCACCTCATAATAAACACCCCTCCACCACCACCACAGCAACCCAACTGTTTCTATGGAAATTCTCTGCTAAACCAGGGAGCTGGTTTACTGAATCCTTGACAGGGGAGACAGCAGAGGAGGGTGGATAAAAACTTTGACTTAGGAATCAAATGACTTCAGTTCAAACCTCAGTTTGACACTGGCTGCCTAGGTCACTTTTGGCAAGTTCATCTCTCTGAGTCACAGTTTCCTCATCTGCAAAATTGGATACGAGTCTGTACACAGTAGTGTTGCTGAGAGGATAAGGTAATGCACAGAAAGCATAATAAATGATTGCAATTTGTGGTAGGTGAGAATATGGCCCCCTAAAGACGTTCACACTCAAATCCTTAGAACCTGTGAATATGCTGCCTCACATGGGAAATCAAGGCAGGCAAGAGAAACAGTGGTGGGCCGGAGCAGCCTGGAAAGATTTATATGATGGAAATCATCAAATGCTACACCAAAGATTCCCCCCACCCTACCCAAAGAACCCATTGTGAAGCATTTGCCAACATACCATCAGTGGGTTTGCAACTAGTCAAAAGAGTTTGATTCCAACTGGTATTTGATTCAAGACTAACAGCGTCAGAGGAACTAGTTTTTACACAAACTCCTTCTTAGTGAAAAACACTTTTATTTTGATTATCTCTTCCAATCCTTACAGTTTCCCTGGGAAGATGATACTATTATCCATTTTACATAAACAAGGTGAGGCTCAGACACATGTGATGATTGTCCAGTATCATACCACGTGATGGAGCCGGGGCTCTCAGAAGATATCCTGATGCCAAAGCTCTTGCTGTTTTTCTTTTTATACTGATGCCTGGCACTCTGTGTGGAGTATTACTGTGCTGAATGGATATGTGTTGAATAAATAAAAGATTACATGTGCCACCAGTTTTGGAGCAGAAGAAATAGAAAATAATTTTCCTCAGCTAGTTTAACTTTCTTGAAAAAAGGACTAGGGCTAAAATTAGACTGAGATACTCAGCCCAAAACTAACTCTGTGAAATGGGAAAAGAGAACTGTCTTCCCGTGGTGACTTTGTGCTAGTCATTGTGCTAAGTGTGACAAAATCACATTCATCGTCTCCTCTAAGGCAATCAAAAACCCTGCTGACTTGTGATTATCATACCCTTTTTACATAAAAATGAGACTCTGAGAGGCTACATGACTTGCCAATTTCTTGCAGTCCATGGGTGGCTTATTAGAGATTCGGACCTTAGGTATGTTTGACTCCAAAGACTGCCTGATCCCACTCTTCTATACCAAGAAAAAGCTGAGAGTCTTTAGTTAGTCACTCATTGTTGCTCTGGGTATGCTTGCCTTCTTCCTTCAGTGGGCAAAATAAAAATTTGTTATTTAATTAGCCAGAAATTGACTAGTACTTGCATGTGCTCCGCAAAGTGCTATACCTCTAATATCATGTCCAGAGACAATTTGAAATGTAAAGAATGTGATGTTTAACAAGATGGTTGAGTCTGAAAACCCTGGGTTAAAAATCCACATGGTATGAATGTGGGCAAATTATATACCTCTCTAATTCTTATTTCCTCTTCTATAAAATCATGAAGATAATAACTACCTGACAAAATTGTTGTTAGGATTAAAAGATATAATTTATGCTTCAGCACAATACTTGAAAGACAATAGGATCTCAAAAACATGGTGGCTAGTTTTGTCATTGCCAGACCTTTGTTCTTTGAAACACATCTGGCTAAAGGCAGACAATAAACGCATGAATAGATCCAAAGACCATGTGGGGTGTTTTGAACATAGATTTTTATCATATAGAAAATTTACATAATATGAAAATAAAGGAAAATGGCAATATAAGCAAAAATACAATGACAATATAAGCAAAACCAGTTTGACTATTCTGAATAACTTTGGTCTAAGAATGTTTTAATTACTGCTTTTCTGTACAATATTCTTGGGCCATCAGGGGCATTGGTGATGCAGCATTTCTGAAAAGTGCTCTAATATTTTCTTTGTGATTTTCTCCCAAGCCCCAGACTCTCATTCTGCATGTTATAAAGGTAGCAATTTCTTGATTTTATCATGTATCAAGGAAGGTTTTCGGAAAACAAATAAAACTCATATTCCTTCATTAAATGTTCCTTAAATGACTTGGTAAAAACATCAAGGGACTGCAAATATCAAATGATGCTTTAAGAACAACACTCAAGATTGTGCCCACATAGGTAATGACATAGTTAAAACTCTCTTTTGCTAACAGCAATTATAAAACACTATGTATTCTCTTTTCATATAGGCTCATAGTGTAACAAAAAAAAAGAAGTATTTTGGAATTGATGAAATACAGTAAGCTTTGAACAGCCAGGGAAATGGGAGAGCACTGTAATAATGAAAAGAACATCCGAACATCCGTTTTAGAGTTAGACAAATTTGTGACTAAATGCCTGTCCTACCCCTAGCTGTGTGACTTTGGACATATTACTTAGTCCCTCTGAACCTCAGTTTTCTTTTTGTTGAATAAGGATAATAATGTACTTTTTGAGGGAAATTAGGAGGAATGAATCAGAGTCTATACATAAAAGCATCGGTGATACACTAATTTTCTCACCTTTCCTTCTTCATCAGCTGCCTTCTGATAAACCTTCAAGAGCAAGGTGTTTAGACAAAAGATTTCCCTACCTGTTCCTTCCACACTCCTGGTGTCATGCCAGGAATCAGACCTAGGACTGCTATAAGGTAAGGAGGGGGAAAGAGACTTGGATTATTTCAAGGATTTTTTTTGTCCTAACTGAAAGATATTAGAACTAACTTCTCATACACTTAGTCCAATGTATTGGTTGCCTGAAAGGTGGAATTAAGTTCTGTACCATCCGACTGATAGAACACAAGGACAATGAAGGCATGGGCTACTTCCAAGGAGCTACCACTGGCAATTAGTGCTCTCTGCAAGTAAAGGGTTGTAGTGCTCAAAGCAGATAACACTACTTCAAGGAAAGTATTTCTCCCATATTAGCCCTCATCTATCTCTAAAGGGAAAAGCTCACAGAACACAACCCTCACTAAATAGCTTTGTTTTCTTCTTGCCAACAATTGTTTTTAAAGTTTGAAAATATGGGTGTGAAAAAGAATATGACCTTATGTTTTTCTCCAAATGAAAGAATTCTTGGTTATTAGGTCAGGAAATCACTGAAGTGCCCTCCGCCCATGTAGTACAGAAGGAAGAAAGAAGGCACAGGCAGAGGAGTCCCTTAGCTCACTCCATCCCCCATCTGCTCTCTGACTGACTCCTGCAGGTAGCTTTTATTTTGCTGGAGCCAAACAGAACTACTTGACATGAACACCCATAACCTACCAAGCACACATGCTCTTTCCACTGCTCAGGATTAAATATTTGCTATTTATGTCTACCTTATTTCTTTCCATATTTCAAGAATCAGTTCAAGATCAACTAATCTGAAAAGCTGTTCCTAATTTGTTCAACCTAGATTTTTTTTCCCATGTGTATACATTGGTAATAATATTTTTTAAGTTTATTTATTTATTTTGAGAGACACAGACACAGTGGGAGCAGGAGAGGGGCAGAGAGAGGGAGAGAGAGAGAATCCCAAGCAGGCTCCACACTGTCAGTACAGAGCCCAATGCGGGACTTGAGCTCACAAACCACGAGCTCATGACCTGAGTCAAAACCAGGAGTCAGACACTTAACTGACTCTGTCACCCAGATGCACCTACATTGGTAATAATAATTAATAATGATAGAATTTTGAGGAACTACAATGTGTGAGGTTGTTTGAATTTATTATATAACCCTCATAACATTTCTGAAACAAAACTATGATCTCCAATTTTGTAAAGGAAGCACACAGAAGCCATGTAAGCTTTCCAAGCTGACACAGTAGCTAAGATACAGGGTCTAGATTTGAACACATGTTTTTCTGATTCCAAAGCTCATACTCTTTTTCGTTTGTTTGTTTGTTTGTTTGTTTAGTGTGTGTGTGTGTGTGTGTGAGAGAGAGAGAGAGAGAGAGAGAGAGAGAGAGAGAGAGAGAGAAAGAGAGAGAGAGCAAGCATGATTGGGGGAGGGAGAGAGAAAGAGGATCCCAAGCAGGCTCCACACCATCGGCATGGAGCTTTGGGGCTTGAACCCATGAACTGTGATATCATGACTTAACCCGAAATCAAGAGTCAGACACTTAACTAACTGAGCCACCCAGGCACTACTCTGAAGCTCATACTCTTTCTTTGATATCATATTACCCTCATACATGACACTATTCTATACTCTCCGTGTGTGATTGTGTGTATATGTATATTTGTTTTTCTATTATTTTTGCTGCCAGAATACTTAAGGGCAGGTGTCATATCTTTCCTCTATAATACCACTAACTAATAGAGAGACCTTCATAATATTAAAGGCACAATGAGCATTTATTCATTATAATAACTATATAAAACTTACATAAATTATAAATGATAGAATGTTATATTTTTTATTCATCTAAAAATATTCATTAAAGACCTTGTATATACAGGACACTATTCTAGGTATTGGATATGGAAAAGTGAAGAAGAAAAATTACCTGCCTTCTAGGAGCTCATAGTCTAGTGAATTGCAGACAGAATCATCTTTATATATTTTTTTACATAACTTCACATAGGAACCTACAAAATCATGGAATCTTAAGACTAGAAAAGGTTTCAGGGATCATGTAATTCAGGCTGTTTATGATACAGATAAGGAAGTTGGCTGGGAGATTTAAGTATATTGCCTAAGATTAAATACATTTTATTTTAAAGTGACTATACTTTCACTTTGCTATGGGTTCTATCTCATTTCTGTATACAACCCAAGTGTAGAATTCTACAAGGAGAAATATGGGAGCTCATACTTTGCCTATCTTTTGTACTGGAAGACAAGGCAGACCAGGACACAGGTTTATCACTTAAAATTAAATTGAAGTGATAGTAAAGATAATGGAGGCATCAATAGATGAAGAGTTTCAACAAATTTATGAATGAAGAAATGCAGAAGGGAGAGTATTGAATACTGAATGGGGGCAGAACAAACTATAGTTATGAGACAGGCTGAAGGGCTGCAGCCCAGGAGGAGGCCATGGAGTCCACCTGAAACACTGAGTATTTCTGGGTGCAGAGATGGCAGATACAATACAGGACAGGAGTGAGAAATGAAACTCACACCAAGGGATTGCCTTAATACTTGTACACAGAAGAGTCCCCCAAATCCTTATACATAATAAGCCCACAGATGGGTATTTTTTTAATTCTCAAAAAAAAAATGGAAAGAAAGCTTTACTATAAAATATCTTCCTATCTACATGAAATTATTAATATGTCTTATTTTATTTCTTCTAATGATTACTCCCATACACAAGTACGTCACACTTACTATTTAATTTTATCTAGGATGAAAGAAAATTAAATTTCTTTAAACCATGCGAATTCACCAATTTTCAATCATTTTGACCCACAAAAATAACAATTTTATGGTTCAACATAAATAACTTAAAAATGTACAAATACTGGGGCACTTGGGTGGCTCAGTCAGTTAAGCATCAAACTCTTGATTTTGACTCAGGTCACGATCTCATGGTTCATGAGATAGAACCCCCACAATGGGCTCTGCACTGACAGCGTGAAGCCTGCTTAGAATTGATTCTCTCTCTCTCTCTCTCTCTCTCTCTCTCTCTCTCTCTCTGCCTCTCCCCTGCTTGGTATTCTCTCAAAATAAATAAATAAACAAAAAAACCATAAATACCTATTTATTCTTTTAATCTTTACAGACAATATGTCCTAAATTCCCTCTTGGAAAGACTAGGATATCACAGCTTTTACTTTTCTCTCAAGTTTTGTCACCCAAAGCTTTATTTTACCCTGTCAAAGCTGAGAGTTCTTATATTTACTTCTATAACTACATTGAATATTTTAAGCTTTGTTTTTAGGTCAGCTTCTAAAAGTAGAATTATATTTTGGGTATATTTTAGCAGGTAGAACCACCAGGATCTGCTGATTGGATGTAGAATGTAAAGAAGGTGAGGAATCAAGAACGTCTCCAAGAGTTTTGGCTGAAACCATCGGAAGGATGGAGCTGTCATCAATTAACATGGGGGAAGCTGCAAGTGGGGCAGATTTGGAAGTGCAAATATGGTGCTCATGTTTGATTATGTTATGTTTAAGATGAGTGTTAAGCCTCTAAGTGGAGATATCTACTAGGAATGTGCATAGCTGAGTCTTTTGGGGTTGACTGATTGTATAACAAGGAATTCTCCAAATAAACTACCATATAGGATAAATACAGTGTTTTTGAACATATACAAAATAAAATTTTGCTAATTTTAATTTTAAAAATAGTTGAATCATAGTGTATAACTATGTAAATATAGTTCATTGCAAATAATAAACTAATTTTATTTTTGTATTCTAGCAACAAAAAGTTGAAAAGATAAAATTACTAAGTATATATTTTTAAATATAGCATTTACCCAGGAAGGAAATATATGTAAAACCTATGGCAAAAACTGAAAACCATGATTGATTGGTAAATACTAACAGAATATGTCACCCCAAAATAAGCCTCTTTGGCATAACAATTATTTTGATCTGATTATTTTGAGAAAGAGCAGATAGGAAAAGCTCTGAAAACAGAGAAGTCACATTTGTATTTATAAAGGAAATTTCCATATGTGAAAGAGTCTCTTTCTTTGTACCAGGAAGAGAAGAATAAATAAATCAGGAGAATCTTATCAATGGAAAAGGTACCAACTTAAACCTGTATACCAAAGCTTGTTTAGTGTGTTTTCCTGGTCACCTCCCTGCAAATGGCCTGCCCGCCCCCTTTCTTCTTTTGTCTTTAGCTAACGATTGTATGTAAGCCAGAGTTTTGAGCCACCTCAAAGAGTTACTCCTTTTTCCAAGGGTATTTTCCATGTACTCATGAGATGCATACCAATAAATTTCTATTTGTTTTCTTTTGTTAATCTGTCTTTTATTACAGGGGTTATAAGCCAATAACTAAGAAGGGTACAGAGAAAATTATTTCTCCTCCTGCACATGTCTCTACTGCTTCAGTATCCATGAAACCTACCCAGCCATTAGTCCATCTGTTACCATCCACAGAGAATTTCTAAAATTTATATCCTATCCTTGTTATTCACCTATTTTATGGACCTCTATAAATTGTTTAAGCCACAAAAATAAATTCTAAATTCTTTAGAATGGCATCCAAAACTTTAAATTTTCTCATATCTTTTTAACATTAGAAATCTCTATTGGGGAGAGCCCTAATAGACTGCAAACAGTCTGGGCTCCAGCCACCAACAAAACCTCTTTCCACTTCCTGAAACATACAAGTCCTTTTCTCTTCTGCATTTTTTCACAAATCTTTTTTTTTTTTTTTTTTTTTTTTTGGACTGGCCATATTTGTTTCATACTTGGAAAACTCCAACTTATTTTTCAGGAAAAAAGGTTTATTCATTCACATACTTATTCACTTAATGAATAGTCATTGTGTGCCAGGTGTTGTATTAGTATATACATTCTAGTATTGGCCCAGTGCAAAATGAAAACATGGGGCCTCTTGTTTAAAAATTAGTAATAATATCAAGATAGCCACAGCAAAATGTTAAACCAAGAGTGAGGCCCTTCTAAGTCAGCTGCACAGATCACATGCCTATGAAGCCAGTCCTGCTCTGCTCACTCTCTCTGTCTCTCATCTAGACTGTATTTGCTTACTGTGTGTCTAACAGTAAAGAGTAAAAACCCTAAACTTTTACTTCCTTTAAAGAAAAGGAAAGTCCCATTACATAGGAATGCTAGGAGTATTATTTAGGGAAGGTCTTGGCTTGGGGTAGCCTTAGAACATTTGCATTTCATCTTGTTCCTTTCTTTTATTGTACTTCATCATTTCCAAGTTACCAAACAGCTAACAGACATCCCCAAAAATGCAGACAAAAGGAGGAAATTCAGTCTGGTGGTTTGGTACCAAGGAAAATACATAGATTTATAATCCTGACCTTGATTCCAATGGCTTTTATGCCATATTTATCATAGGCACAGAGGAAGAATGAATACCACTCAACATGGTTGCTCAATACTTGTTAATTAATCAGGGAGATTATGGGATTGTTCTTGCAGTGGTGAGTAAGCTGAACTGGCTTTGTGCTTTGCCTCATTTACTGGCTAAAAGTAAGTGATATTTAAGCACAATATAAGAACAAAAGGTTTCTGGAAATAAGAACAGTCCCATTTTCTTATATTTTGCTGAGCATTTCCACAGTATATTTAAACTATAAATTGGGACGATTCTTCTGGTTACAAAGTTCTTCTTAGCCCAGTGAATGTGCTACCCAGGTGTTCAAATGAATAATACCAAGATTTTGTATGTTATATTTATATTATGTTATCTGTATATTAATGGTTTGAAACACATGTTATAAATTACTATAGGTAAGCACCCAGAATGTAGAAGTAAACAGAAAGAATAGAATTTCTTGCCCTGCTAAAATTTAGAATCTAGGTGATCAAACATTCTTTCATCTATAAAGCTTTTATAGTGTAATGATATATTTATTTTTTAAATTCTCTCACAGCCTTTTTTACATATCTGAATAATAGCTTCTGTCATGTGATATTTTCTTTTGTCTGCCTACCTGTCTACCACCTTTGAGCTCCTTAAAGACAGGAGTCATAATTTACATACCTAATGTCCCTGGGTACCTACACAGTAGATTATCAATATTTATTTAATAAGGAATACTTGGCTGGAAAAAAAAAACTAGCAATGGACACCCAGGAAATGCATAAACTGCCAAGGGAAGTGACAGCCCTGACAACCATGGACCTGGGAATAATAAAACCAGCTCACCCCTTGAGGAGGGAGCAGGATCTTGGCTGAACCTCTGTGACATCTTGGAATCTGACTTTTTAATTTCCTCACTATTAACCTCTTTCCCTCATCTAACTAATTACTGGGTCTTAAAAGTTTACTTAATGCATATAGATTCTCTCCATTTTTACCATCACTATTTTATTTATAAGTCTGTTAATATTTTTCCTGGACTATTGTAACATCTGTCCAACTGGTTTTCCTGACCTCTGTCTCCCTTCAATTCATACTTCACCATGATGGTAATATGGTAGTAATCAACTTAAGTTGAAAATTTAACATGTTATTTGCCTACTCAGAAGCCTTTTAGAAGTTAGTAATTACTAGCAGAATCTACTCAGAACATGGCCAATCAGGGTCATCTGAACTAATCTTTCTTTAACTCAGATCCCCCTATCTCACTTCTTGGTGAAATCTTTGGCAATTCTTGGCACTGCTTCTTGACTTCATGCATTATTCAAGAACATCTTATATCCCCATTTCTTTGTTTAGCTCAGTCCTATTCATCCTTTAAGACTCAGCTTGGATAACATTTCCTACGAGAGGGTTCTAATCATTGTCTCCACTAAGTCAGCCCAATATTTCTCACCTTCACTCAGTGTTATATAACTCTAACAGACCTTATCAGTATTATTGAAATTATCTGTTTGCATGTTCAATCATCCTCACGTACTTATGGAAGTTAAAGACCATGGTGTAAGATTTGTAATCTTACATCATGAGATAATGAGCACAAAACATTTAGTATACTGCTCCACAGATGCTCCATATATAACCTGTTGTTTATGTAATGTTGATGGCATTATTAGTGGCAGAGATTCAGCTAGCTCTTAGTGCTAGTGCACTTTACATCTTTTCTCAATGCTCCACTCTGCTTCTCTCTTACTAAAGATCAATGATTTCATCAGTCAGGAAATACCACACTAGCAGCTTCCAAATCTTTTAATTCTTAGAGTTTTAGTTACTAAGGTGACTTGGTAATTTTTCCAATTCTTGTTTTAAAAAAAAACATGCTGGGAAGGGATTTGATTGGCCTAGCTAAGGTCAGGAGGGGCTAACTAAGCCCTCTGCTGGACCAATCAACTGTGGTCAGGAGGCAGAGTGTTGATAACAAGATAATCCTACTTCTAACACAGGAGGGCCAATGAGGGCGAGTGGTGTGGTGTGAGGGAAGAACAGTTCTGCAGAGAAAGGACATGCTATTCACAGAGTAAAGGAGTTTTGTTTGACAGTCAAAACCAATATGTAGTTACTATACCAGCAATTTGAACAATGATGATGATGATAATTATTATAATAATGATAATGCAGGAGGTTCCCTAAAAATAGATCCAAAATATTATGGATGCATGGTAAAAGTATTGTATCAAACGTGCTGCCTCTTAAAAGGATCACTTGGAGATATATGTACCATCATCATGTGAACATATTTCTGCTGTGTTGGTTAAAGAAATGCCCTCAGTACCTTATTGTCTTCCCTGGCAGTGATTGTATTCATTTCATATTCAAATTTGGGGCTACAGTGTTAAAATAATAACAAGCAAGGCACCTGGGTGGCTCAGTCGGTTAAGCGTCTCTCTCTTGGTTTTGGCTCAGGTCATGATCTAAGTCATGGGATGGAGCTCCATGTTGGGCTATCCACTAACAGTGCAGGGCCTGCTTGGGATTCTCACTCTTCCTCTCTCTCTGCCCCTCCCCACTCACACATGCACTATTTCTCTCAAAGTAAATAATGTTAAGTGTTAAGTGTTTTCTCGCTATTAAAAAAATATCAAGTGTGTTTGCTATTGTGTATGAAACATGAACTTATATATAAAATTACATTTTATATGTGAATATATATAATACATACACATATACATACATATGTGTACATACATATGTGTATATATTACACCTGTGATGTGTATATGTATATGTTACTCACCATAATAATTGAGAAGGTCATATGGATAAAATATTTAGTACTATGAAAGAGCTAGAACTATAAACATATTGCATTTCCTTTCTCTGGAAAGAAGAAGGGATTATAGCTCTGATTACAAATGAGTCTCCTGGAGCAGGCACCAGTTATCAGTGTATTAAGTCATTTCAATTTTTGCAAAAGAAATGTGCTGGTTTGCTAGCACCTTGTAGCCCCATTTTGTAGGGCTGATGGAGTTCAAATGAAATGGCTGCTTGGAGAACAGAATGAGCTTACTTAAAGAGAAGAACAAAAGCACCCCCAGGTATGAACTGGGGGTGAATTGCTCTAGCAGGGACTTGGAAAGAAAGCTGCTTGTTTGCCTCAAGAGGGTGGTTGCTAAGTTGAAGGCATGAAACATCCATGTCCCTATTAGATGAGAGTCAAACACAGCACAGATGATGGGATGGGGGATGAAGACTTTAAAATAGCTCTATTCTTGTAGTCAAACACAGTAGACAATTAGGAGATGAAAAATAATTGTAGGGAATGCAGGCCTGCAGTCCTTGCATGGGGTGCTGAGAGAGGAAAATCTGGCTCACTGACATCCAGACTCCTTAGGCCTTTGCTTTGAGGAGCAAGGGAGAAGCACATGGCAGGGACCCCAGAAATTTGTTTCATTTCAAGTTTGTGATGGGAAGCCCTGTGAAGTTTTTCATTCTTTTCTTTCACCCTCTTAGCAAGCCAAGTATTATTAGCTCCATCTCACAGATGAACAACTAGGCACACAGCTAGACAATGGAGAATCTCCTTGACTCCAAAGCTCACGCTTCTACTACACCACCCAGCTTCAGGAAAGGACAGTGCACACTACCCTGTTTTGCCCTAAATCTGTAATTCTAACCCATGCAGTAAGCACAATGTGAAAGCCTACTTTGTCGTGGCCACTTCAGCTACACAGAAATGAAACACGGAGCAAGCCGACAACCTACTTAAGAAGACAGACTTGTGCTTATTGTAGATGTACACCAGATTAGGATGAGTGCTATAAATTAAGGTACAAATGAAGTCCTCAAAAAGAACATCCTGCACATGCTATCCCTTCATACCTATTTGTGCCTTTGTACATGTTATTTGCTTCCCCCATGCCTTCTAAATGATTTAAGCCTGCTTATTATTTTGAGAGTCAGTTAATCATTCAGATACCTTTTTAAAAATCCTATTTAGATAAGTGTCATGTAATCAAGCTTGTACCAAATACTTAGGAAGATATACCAAGGTATAAGATTGATTCCTACTCATTAGGGATTGGTAAAAGAGAGTGAGAGATTAAATTCAGACAGACCTGAATTAAAATCCTGGTTCAACCAGTCACCAGCTGCATGACCACTGCTGAGCCATAAGCTCTCCGACCTTCCATTTCCACCAAGACACTTAGAAAGAGTCCATGCCAAGGGATCATTAATCCTTCTTCAGACACCTTTTGTAAGAGTCTCTCATACTCTAGACCACAAGATGTCTATACTAGAAGTAGTACATTATGAGGAGGAAAAATCTGATTTGAAATCAGGAGAAAGTGTTTGCTAGAATCTGGGTCAAAACATCTAGGAGAAAGAGAACCATTCATTTCAAATTGGGTGCAGACACATTACATCAAACATACTGCTCTCTGCTGAGCATTATGACAGAAGAATTTGAGCCTCAAACTCTCCATTAATCTCAAAACACAGCTGCTGAAAAATATACAAAGCAAAAGTCTCCTGTGGGTATCGAGCTAGGAAACAGAAAAAGTACAGAGAATTAGTCATTCCTTCAACCAGTTTTTCCAGACTGTGGAAAACAGAAGACATCTCTAAGTCAGACAGACATGGGTTCAAGTCTCAGATGTTCATGCACTGACCTTCAATTTCCTCCTTGGTAATCCAGGCTGGGATTGCACATGTGAAGTTTCTTTGTGAATATCAAAGAGCCTAATATGTACAAAGTATGCAGCAAATAGCCCAGCACATATTAGTCACTCAAAAAAGCTAGCATATTCCTCTGCTGTGTATCCAGGTTGGCTTTGTCTTACTCTGTTTCAGGCACTAGCATGATTCATTAATAGTTTACTTGCTTGTGGAAAGACTCCATGTATATCTTTTATTTGAAGCCAATCTCACTGATTTTCCTTTTGCCTTTTAAGTGCAGACATCTGAGTAACTCTATAGCTTGGAAGAGTATATATTTTTTTCATCAGTTTGGAAGTTCAATAATTTTAAAGTAAATAGAATAAATGTATGTCAATAGGCATTTAACGTTTATTTATTTTCGAGACACAGAGAGACAGAGCATGAACGGGGGAGGGTCAGAGAGAGGGAGACACAGAATCTGAAATAGGCTCCAGGCTCTGAGCTGTCAGCACAGAGCCCGATGCGGGGCTCGAACTCACCGACCGCGAGATCATGACCTGAGCTGAAGTCGGCCCTTCAACCGACTGAGCCACCCAGGCGCCCCTCAATAGGCATTTAAAATAATTCTTCAAACTTGCCCAAAGACTAATGTAAATCATAAATAAAAACTGGCATCATTCTTGGTAACTTATCCCATATGTTAAAAATCATGGTACAGCCAATATGCCTTCAGATCTGACCACAAAGCTATACCTACTCATACTTTTATTAATATTCCATTTGGGAAGATTATAAATATTTTACTATTGTAAGTTTTGCAAACACTGGTATTTTTCATGCCTCCAGCAATCTCCATCTTCTAAATATTTCACCTTCTTGGGTAGCATGCCATATATGAAATGAAGTTCTACTGCCAGATTTCCCAGAACTTAGAAATCTAAAGGTCTTGAAGTTAATATTGAATAGTGTTAAGATAGGCCTTTTTTTTTACATTTCTTCTGTATGTTTGTTGTTGTTCTCTTTTAATGAAACTGGAAAACAATAGAAATGTTGATAAATGGAACGGTTTCCTTTCAAATTTCTAAATTTCTAAATGTACACATTTGCTTAAATTGTGCATGGATTTGCAAAGTACCCATTCATATGCAATTTTTTAAATTTTTTTCAATGTTTATTTATTTTTGATAGAGAGACAGAGTGTGAGTGGGGGAGGAGCAGAGAGAGAGGGAGACACAGAATCCGCAGCAGGCTCCAGGCTCTGAGCTGTCAGCACAGAGCCCGATGTGGGGCTCGAACCCACGAACCGTGGGATCATGACCTGAGCTGAAGTCAGATTCATCCATCATGAATCTACAAGGACTAGAACTAGAAATAATATCTATTTTCTATCTCAGAATTGAATGATCTTTAATTTTTTATCTATGGACCTATGTTATAGTTCCCAGAGGTAAAGAGAGAGAGAGAGAGAGAGAGAGAGAGAGAGAGAGAGAGAGAGAGAAGAGAGAGAAACAGAGAGAGAAGTATCTCAACTATTCAACTGGATAGATGAATAATCTCCAAGAGTTACCAACTCAGTAGAGACAGTAAAAAATTGGGTCAAGATGAAATGAATATCTGACCTTCATCAGGGAAAGGCCTCATCAGGCACTATGATCCCATTATATTCCTGTTCTTCAAATGCACTACTCTTTCATTTCCCAAATGTGCAATGTTCCAACCAACCACAGGGCCTTTGCACATGCTGCTATCTTTATGGAGGGAAAAGCTTTCCCTTAGCCCTGTTCTCTACTTTTTCCCTGATATGCTTCTAATCCTCTTCACATCTCAGACCAATCACTTTCACTGAATAACTTCAACATGCAAAATCAGTCTTTGAGACTACAAACCTCAGGTATAATTTCACATTTGCTTCCAATCTTTAAAATGAGTATCTGGCTCCCTTCTAGACTATGGACTTGACAACTGCAGATGCATGATGGGTTTTGCTCATCATTATATCCTCAGCACTATGCTTAACATGTGGCA
The DNA here is from genome assembly GCF_018350215.1 of Panthera leo. NCBI lineage: Eukaryota > Metazoa > Chordata > Mammalia > Carnivora > Felidae > Panthera > Panthera leo. The sequence goes on along the minus strand of NC_056688.1, from coordinate 44,826,711 downwards.
TGTATTACATGCTTAATAAATATTTGTTGAAGGACTAAATCAATGAGTACACTGTCATGCATATTTTTCTTTTCAAATTTTTATTTAAATTCTAGTTAACTTACAGTGCAATATTGGCTTCAGGAATACAATTCAGTGATTTATCACTTATATACAATACCCAGGGCTCATCATAATAAGTACCCCCCTTAATGCCCAACACCATCTAGCCCGTCTCCCACCTACCTCCCTTCATCAACACTTGGTTTGTCCTTCAATCTTATTATAAGGATGTTAACAAGGCATACTATTTTTGTCTTGCTACCCATTTTTTTTTTAATTTAGCGGAATAGGGAATGTTAGTTTCTCACTAGTTATCAGTTACACTTGTAGGTGTTTTAAGACATCCTTACCTTAATAACTATGGTAATAATTTGTGTTACTACAGTTCACCATGGTGAGAGTATAACTAAGACAGGTGGCAGGAGAAGGTGCCAAGGATGTGGCCACAAGACAGACTAGGAGTTTCCTCATGTAGTAAGGACTGAGAGCCTCCAGAGGGCAGCATGACCCAAATATAACCCCTCCTGATTCCTGCTATCACATTTTTATATTTTTTTGCTTCCTGCTAAAGTATTTTGTGTTCCGGAAGCTTTTTTTTTTTTTTTTTTTTTTTTTTTTTTTTTTTTTTTTAATGAAAATACTCTCAAGAATGATGCCTGTCACTAACACTTAGATAGGAATTGGGTTACCAACACACATTTGCTGATACTAGACATTTGTATGGAAGCAGATAATAATTAGACCCCAGAACAATGAATGGACGACCTGAGGAAAGAATAAAGTGCCTATTGCTGTGGATATTCAAATAAAGCAGGATGCCTACTAGTGAACAACACAGTGTTGGGGATTATTGTATTGGGTACAGAGATGGAGGGATGGCCCCTAAGATTCTAGAAACATCTATATCTATAAGACGCTATGAGTTTCTGTCACTCTGATGAACTGGACAGAATGCCTTTCAAATGCAGAGGAAAGGCACAAGTGAAAGTCCTGTACAAGTTTGAAAAATGACATTTTCTAGCTGAATAACTTTGGCAAAAATTTAACTTCCCTAAGCCTGCTTCCATTTCTTAATAATGACTATTTGAAGAGCTTTGGGATAATTAAAAAAACAGCTGTAACATTTTATATGAACTATATAGCACTATGTATATGTTCTATGTACATTTTTTTACTACTGTTATAATAAGAAAAACTTCTGTATCTTCATTGCTACATAGTTTGGTTGGAAGGAAAGTTTTAGGACAACTAGCATCAGGGAAGGGGCACTGCCATGCCTCTCTACCCCAATGTCTTTAGTGGGAGAGAGAGGATTGACTCATCCAGGGCACTTGGATTCCCCGGAGGCTCCATCATAGATAGCTTTTCTCTTGAGACACCAGAGCATAAACTCTCCACTGCAAGTTCTCACAGTGGGAAAAAAAGTTTCTATAGGATATAACTGCCAAAAGTCATGATGTTAGCTGCATGATTTGATTAGGCTTCCTCATGTAAACAGCAATTATTTGAAAACAATGTCAAATCAAAACTCTCTTTTCTCTGGCAAAATCTCAGTTGGTACACTACTGCAACATCCTTGTCTCTCTTCGTAGTCCTTCTCTTCTTCCCAATGGCCACCATGTATTCATTCATTGAGCCCTTGTAGAGATACTGAGCTAGATGTAGAACTCTTATGGTGAGCAAAACAGACATGGTCACTATGCCATGAAGCTTTCATCTATGCAGAAAGACTTATAATGATGAAAAAAAGTATCTTAAAAATAAAAGTCAAATGGCAGTGGCAACGAAGAAGGAAGGGTATACAGGAGACTGACTCTGAATAATTGAGTAATCAACCTGGTCAGGTGAGTTAGGAATGGTCTACCTGAAGACAGAAAAATTGAGAGGAATTATGACATATTGGAGTCACATGGGGGAAAGGAGACCAAGAGGTGGGAGTAAACTAAAACTTTCTGGAGGAAGAAAACAACATATGCTAAGGTCCCAAAACCCATCCTTGTCCTCAACTAACCCTCTCATGGTGTAAAAATTGACACAGATGAACTCAAACTTCACAGCCTCTCTAAGACCCTGTGCCCCCACCAATGTGGACAGGAAACAAAATTGTAAGAGCATTTATTGTCTTGAAAGGCCACTATGCACTACACCCATAAGCTTGCTCAGAAAACAACAAATAACATTTCAGCAAGTGCCTAAAGATGGTATTGTTCCCTTCTTGAATACTCATCTTTACCAGCAAGTTTTCTTGCTCTAAATGTTACCTTCTGTCTGATATATCAGCTAGAATTCACTGTTCCCAATATTCATCTAATTTTAATTCTGCCATGTTCTCTGACTCTCTGTTACCAAGGGGGTAAAAAAGAAGAGGAAAAAGGGGTAAAAATGGCAGTGAGGGTTGTGGAGTACCTTGGCACTTTCTCCTTTCTCATCCTTTATCTTCTTCTCTCATGCATTTTACCCAAATACCTGTCCTTTATTGATTCCCATCCAAATCCTTTATGTTATACTCTCTAGAACTCATCTTTCATTTTTAACTGACTTCTTTGAACCTTCAAAATTCATGCAGAATCTTTCTCTACATCCAACATCAACTAAATCACAGCTTTTTTGAGAGAGCTCTAGTCCTATTTCCTCTAGCCTGCCTGTACTTTCACCCTCAGCAAATCCTGTTTGCATATGAGAATGAACAGAAATACTTTTAAAATTGTAGCTGTTTGGGGGCACCTGGGTGGCTCAGTGGGTTAAAGCATCTGACTTCAACTCAGGTCATGATCTCATGGTTTGTGAGTTCAAGCCTCATGTTGGGCTCTGTGCTGACAGCTCAGAGCCTGGAGCCTGCTTCGGGCTCTGAGTCTCCTTCTCTCGCTGCCCCTCCCCTGCTACAGTCTGTCTCACTCTCTCAAAATAAATAAACATTAAAAAAAAATTGTAGCTATATGATCCTTGCTCCCAGAGATGAGGATTCATTTGGCTTAGGGTGTGTTCCCTTAATAAATGTTTATTAAACCTCCCAAGTGATTAACATGTGCCAAGGAATGAAAACCATTATACATGAAATAATTTCAGAGCGAGGTTTTGACCTTATGCATCTATGTTTTTCTGATCTTTTTACAGGGCTGGCATATAATATGGTCTCAATTAAATGCTCAAAATGTCAAGGCTATTTCATTCCCAGACTCCACAAAAATTAATGGGGCTCTCATTTCCTTTTCCAGATTGTTTTGGAGCTCCACATCCCATAAGTAAAGTGTAAAATGTTTTCCCTGAAGACTTTTATCCTTCCACTAGCCTCATTCAACTTTTATCAACAACAGCTCTATAAGCATCAGCCTGTAAACACATGGAAGCATATTTCCCAAGGTTGCTAAACTATTCATTCTCCTCCACTCAAAAGAACAACAGATGTGCTGACTTGCAAGGAAGTTAATAAATAGGCACATAAGATCAGGGATTCCAAGAGAGGAACAGTTTCCACATATTCAACTTAAACAGTAAATCATTCCAGAACAATGTAATTACTCTAAGAATCTTAAAAGTATTGTTCTATTATAAAAAGGACTTTGGGACATTAATAATCATAACCAAGCAGGAAAGTCCTTCAACTCATTGTTTGGCTAAAACCATATTAACATTGTAGAATTTGGCTTATGTAGCGTCTAGAATCACTACGTTGAATATGTTACTGTGTTTTGCTGATTTTTTATTTTTTATCTCCAGGCATGTGAGAAATCTCTTGCAAAGAAAAGACAGAGTTCAACAAAGCCATCAACAAAGAAAGTGCAAAGACTGGACCATGGGAAAATGTATGAATAATTTGTTTATCACAATGTATATATTACCTATGCATATGTACACAAATTTTATTAATTTTATATTCTATGACTTTCCCAATTACACTATAGCAGTTCTAGGTACACTTATTAATTATGACTTATTTTAATCATTCTAAATATCATTTATAATTTATATACACTTTAATAATTAATTACAATTTAATAATTCTGAGAAGGACTTTTTTCAATAGATCTCTTAGGATATTCTACAGGAACAAGTAGTAGTCTGTGAATAAAGATGGTTTTACTCATCTTTTCAAATATTATGTCATTCTTTTTCTTGACTAGTTGCATTAGTTGGAATCTCTAATGCCATGTTGGATAAACATGAAACAGATATCCTTGCTTTATTCCCTATCTTATAGGAAAGCATTCAGTCTTTTGCTGTTAAGAATGACGGTAACTTCAAAGAATACAAAAATACTAATTCAAAGGGATATATGCACCCCAATATGTATAAGAGCATTATCTACAATAGTCAAATTATGGAAACAGCCCAAGTATCCGTCAACACTGATGAATGCATAAAGAAGTGGTATTGGGGTGTCTGGTGGCTCAGTCGATTGAGCAAACAAACAACTGTTGATTTTGCATGGGTAATGATCTCATGGCTTGTGGGTTGGAGCCCCACATGGGGCTCTACACTGACAGTGCACAGCCTGATTGGGATTCTCTTTCTTTCTCTCTCTCTCTCTCTCTCTCTCTCTCCGCCATCCCCTGCTCACATACATGTGCTCTCTCTCTCAAAATAAATAATAAACTATTTTTTTAAAAGAAGCGATATATATATATATATATATATATATATATATATATATATATATATAATGGAATATTACTCAGCCATAAAAAAGAAGGAAATCTTTCCATTTGCAATGATGTGTTCAGAGCTAGAGTATTATGCTAAGTGAAAAATAAGTCAGAGAAAGACAAATACCATATGATTTCATTCACATGTGGAATTTAAGAAACAAAACAAATGAGCAGAAGGGAAAAAAGAGAGAGAGGACAACCAAGAAATGACTTTTATCTATTGAGAACAAAGGGATGATTACCAGAGGAGATGTGGGTGGGGGGATGCGTGAAATAGATGATGGGGATTAAGGAGTGCACTTTTTGTGATAAGCACCAAGTGTTGTATTGAAGTGTTGAATCACTATGTTGTACACCTGAAACTAATATTACACTGTATGTTAACTGAAATTTAAATAAAATCTTTTTAAAAATGATGATAACTGTGGTTTTTTTGTATATGTTCTTTATCAGCTTTGGAAAGTTTACTTTTATTTCTAGTGTGCTGGGTTTCTTTTCATGAATTAATATGGAATTTTGCCTTTTTAATTTTTCTTTTTTCTTTTTTTTGAAATTCAGAAATGGCTATATGATTTTTCCCCTTTTATTCTGATAGGTTGAGTTACGCTGATAATTTTTTAATGTAAATCAAATTTGCAATCCTGGGAAATTTTTAAGTTGTTTTTGAGGTATTATCTTTTATACAGGTCTGTATTTATTCATATTTTGTAAAAGATTGTTAAACCTATATTCTTGATGATATTGGTCTGTGACAGGTTTTACCTATAAATTCTTTATTTGATTTTGGTATTAGGCAATGAAGCCTCATAAAATGAGATGGAAAATGTTTCCTCATGTTCTATTTTTTTGAAAGATTTTGTGTAAGATTACTCTATTCCTTAAATGTTTGTTAGAATTTACCAGAGAATACATCTGGGCCTATAAGTTTCTTTGCAGGAAATTTATGTGTAACTATAAATGTAATTTCTTTAATAGATAAGTGTTTTTAAGATTTTCTTTCTTTGGTGGTAAGATTTGAAAGGTTATGTTTTTTAAGAACTTTTATCCATTTTATCTAAGTTATCAAATTTATTGGCACTAAATTTTTCATGAATTCTATTACATACCTTTTAATGTCTGTACCATATATATAGTGATTTGTTTTTGCCCATTCCTTATATTGGCAATATGTTTTGTCTTTTCTTTCTTAGTTTCTCTAAGAGTTTACTAGTAGTTCATTAATATTTTCAAAGAACCAACTTTGGCTATGTTAATTTTCTCCATTTTCTGTTTTATGGATTTTTGCTGTCATCTTTATTATTTCCTTTCATCTTGCTTGTTACTTTTAAGACTTTTTATATTGGTTTGTAACATTTTGATTATGACATCCATTGGTGTGGTTTTCTTTGTTACATTGCTTGGGGCCTGTTGGATCTTGGATTCATGAGTTTTTATTTTTCATGGAAACTAAAAAATTCAACCATTCTTTCCATATTTTTTCCACACATTCCTCCCCACCCCCAATCTCTTTCTTGGATTTTTCTGGGAGTCCAATTACCCATTATTTGATATTACCCCATAGTTCACTGAGATAGATTCTTGTTTCTCCCAATCTCAGTTTGAACACTTTATTTTCCTGTTTTCAGTGTCACTGATATATTTTTTCTTCAGTTTACAATTTACTGATAAGCTTCCTGACGAATTTTTAAATTTCAGATGCTATATTTTTCAATCCAAAAGTTTTATTTTTTTTATAGTTTCCATTTTTTATCTCTTCCCTCCTTATGCTAACGTATTTCTTTAAGTCCTTGAACATACTTATAGTGGCTGTTTTATGTCCTGGTCAGCTAATTCCATCATCTTTGTCATTCTGCATCTCCTTATATCATTGATTTTTGTTCTGATTTTCCAATTTCTTTGAATGCCTGGTGATGTTTTATTTAATTCTAGACGTTATAGACACTGTAATTTTGTCTTAGTTAAAGAGAGTTAAGTTTTTTATTTGCAGGCTGTTAATTTGTCTATCAGCTTGACCATTTTGAGACTTCTCTGGAAGGTTTGTTAGGGTTAGGATAAAGGAGCTCTAATCTTGAGATGCAGCCTTTCTAAAGTGTCAATTATCTGAAGTATTCAACAAAGTCTTATTACTCTGGGTGGTTGGAACTCAAATGTGTCTAATCATGTGTACACTTTGAAATCTCCATTGCCTTCTCAGCTCCCTGGGGACTGTTCTCTGCTTGGCCTTTCTGAGTCTCACCTTATGCTGCATAGCTCAGTATTCAGCCCAGGGGAGTCTGATGCAGTCACAGGCTGCACAAATGGGAATCTGATGCAGTCATCTAGAGCTCTCTTTTTCTGCACAGTTGTCTCCTTGCTGATACTCTGCCTGCAAACTCAAGTCTCCCACAGTATCTCCAAACAGGTCTCCATGTCTCTACCTCAGCAAGATACCTGTGCTCTTCTTGGTCTCAAGCTCCAAACTGCTAAGGACAAGAACATGCCTCTGAGCAGAACACTGGGACAACTGTGAGGCTCATGTCATTTGTCTCCCTTATTTGGTGGTCTTGGCTCTGTGGTGCCTATTGTGCAATATCTGAAAAAAATTTTCATATATCTTATCCAGTGTATAGTTGTTTATTACAGGAGGACTAGACTATTTCCAGCTATGGTATCATACTAGAATTAGGTGTCCTCTCCCTGCAACAAACATTTTAAAAATCAAATAAATGAACCAATGAAGCTTCAGGAGGATAGCATATTATTCCTGTTTTCACAAATGTGCTAGATCCTGGCACTGGTCCTTAAAATTCAAATTTCTAACTCATTTGGTTAATGAGACTTTTAGATGGAGTAAATGTATAGCACTTATGTGAATTTTTATAAGACATTTAATGAAGATAGAAACAACAGCTCTCTTATTGTTCAGTCTAGAAATAGTGATTTTAAAACACATAAAAGGAGGGGAGGAGCCAAGATGGCAGAACAGCATGGAAGTTTTTTGTGTGTCTTGCATCCATGTAATACAGCCAGACCAACACTAAACCATCCTGCACACCTAGAAAACTGATTGGAGGCTTAACACAACAATCTGCACAACCTGAACCACAGAATTCACCAGGTACGTGGCATGGAGAGATGAACCTGGGGAGAGAGAAGCTGGTGGCAGGCAGGGAGCCACCTTTACAGGTAGAGAGAAGACTGAGACTGGGGTGGGGGAGAATACAGGAAAAGCACCCCTCCCCAAAAGCAGGTGGAGAGAAAGTGGAACATCAGAAACAGCTGCAGGGACTAAACTAAACAGGTAGAAAGGAGAAAGGAGAGGGTTTAAATTCCATTAAGACTATAAACAAGGGGAGCACAAAGTCTGCAACTCTGCAGCTCCATACCTGGCGGTGCTCTGGTGGGAAGGGCGAATCCCCCAGAGCAGAGTGGGGTCCGGGAGGTTCTCGGGCCACATGGGGAAAAGCAGTTCCACTGCTGGAAGGACATTGGGTAGAGACTGTTGAAGCCACCTGGTCCCAGAAGACCCCCAAAACGGCCACATTCGCTGGTGCTGGAACAAGGTTGTTAAGCATGAAGGCTGGTGCCAGATGTGTGTTGTGATTTTCCATAATCCCTGAAATGCTGCTGCTACACTATCTCGAGAACTTTTCCTGGGGCGGGCTGGCACCTGGCCGCAGTCTCGGGGCACCGGCAGCAGCAGGGTCCACCAAAGCGTTCCTGGGTGCAGCTGATATTCGGCCATTGCTCATTCGGCCATTGCTCAGTGAGACCCTCTCACAGAGGGGTGTAACAGGTCAAAGCCACAGTCCTTTAGATGTAAGGGCTGGGAAAAACAGCTGCATCTGAGACAAAACTCAGGAGAGAGGTACTGCCTGGAGCTTGGTCACAGACATTGAAGAAGCAGGAGCGGACGAAAGCTGAAGACAGAGGACAGGTACGCGATTGCTGATCAGAGACAACGGTTCCCATACTAGAGACTGGGTTACTAGATGATGCCATTTTCACCCCACATGTGCATATGCACCTACAAGCACTGCAACAATCCACCCCAGTAGGATAGCAGCTCCACCTAGTGGAGAACAGAGCTGTTACACTGAGCCCCGCCCAACTGGGCCAACCTTGCTTTTCAAGGACACAAGTCTCACAGCCTACTTAGTTTATGGGCTATAAAGCGCTACATAGTCTGACTTCCAGGGGAAAAACTAAGTAATTTCAGTCCTATTTCAATCTGTTAGCAGGTCCATCTATTCAATTTTCTTTCCTTTTTTTTCCTCTTTTATGCTATTCTTTTTCTTGAATACAGAAAGAGAAAAAATTCATTTTTATTTTCAATTTTTATTAAAAATATTTTTCTTTAATTTTTTTACTATATTTTTTACTTTTGTGTAAATTTTTTCAAATTCTATCTTCCATCATTCTATTTTAGTCTACATCAGTGTATTCACTTTTTCAAATTTTCAAACAATTCCCTTGTTTTCTTTTTTCATTTTCTTTTTTCTCCTTTTCTTTCTTTTTTTCTTGAATGCAAAAAGTGAAAAACTTCATTTTTACTTTCAGTTTCTATTAAAAATATTTTTCTTTAATTTTACTATATATTTTGCTTTTATGTAAATTCTTTCAAATTCTATTTTAGTTCCACCATTTTATTTTAGTCTACTACAGTGTATTCACTTTTTCAAATTTTCAAACCATTTCTTTATTTCTTTTTTTTCTCTTTTTTGTTTTCTTTTCCTTGAAAACAGAAAGTGAAAAAAATTCATTTTTATTTTTAATTTTTATTAAAAATATTTTTAATTTTTTCCTACTAAATTCTTCACTTTTGTGTGAGTGTTTTCAAATTCTAATTTACTCCCATCGTCTCAATTTAGTCTACTTCAGTGTATTCATTTTTTCAAATTCTCAAATGATTTCCTCCCCCCCCCCTTTTTTTCTAATCTGTCAAACCACTTTCAACACCCAGACCAAAACACACCTACGATCTTGCATCATTTATTAGATTTTGTGTGCGTGTGTGGTTTTAATTTTTTAATTCATTTAAAAAATTTTTTTAATTCATTATGACAAAACGAAGGAATTCACCCCAAAAGAAAGAGCACGAAGAAACGACAGCCAGGGGTTTAACCAACACAGAGACAAGCAAGATGTATGAACCAGAATTTAGAAACACGATAATCAGAATACTAGCTGGAGTCGAAAATAGATTAGAATCCCTTTCTGCAGAGATAAAAGAATAAAAAATAGAATGAAATTAAAAATGCTATAACTGAGCTACTACAATCACGGATGGATGCAGCGGCAGCAAGGATGGATGAAGCAGAACAGAGAATCAGCGATATAAAGGGCAAACTTATAGAGAATAATGAAGCAGAAAAAAAAGACGGAGATTAAGGCAAAAGAGCATGATTTAAGAATTATCAGTGACTCATTAAAAAGGAACAATATCAGAATCATAGGGGTCCCAGAGGAGGAAGAAAGATAAATAAGGGTAGAAAGGTTATGTGAGCAAATCATAGCGGAAAACTTTCCTAACCTGGGGAAAGACACCGACATCAAAATACAGGAAGCACAGAGGACTTCCATTAGATTCAACAAAAACTGACCATCAACAAGGCATATGATAGTCAAATTCACAAAATACTCAGGCAAGGAGAGAATCATGAAAGCAGCAAGGGAAAAAAAAAGTCCCTAACCTACAAGGGAAGACAGATCGGGTTTGCAGCTGACCTATCCACAGAAACTTGGCAGGCCAGAAAGACGTGGCAGGATATATTCAATATGCTGAATCAGAAAAATATGCAGGCAAGAATTCTTTATCCAGTAAGGCTGTCATTCAAAATAGAAGGAGAGATAAAAAGTTTCCCAGACAACCAAAAATTAAAGGAGTTTGTGACCACTAAACCAGCCCTGAAAGAAATTTTAAGGGGGACTCTCTGAGGGGAGAAACGATGAAAAAAAAAAAAAAAAAAAAAAAAAAAAAAAAAAAATATATATATATATATATATATATATATATATATATATATATCAAAAGCAACAAAGATTAGAATGGACAAGAGACCACCACCAGAAACTCCAACTCTACAAGCATCATAATGGCAATAAATTCATATCTTTCAGTACTTACGCTAAACATCAATGGACTCAATGCTCCAATCAAAAGACATAGGGTAACAGAATGGATAAAAAACAAGATCCATCTATATGCTGTTTACAAGAGACCCACTTTAGACCTAAAGACACCTTCAGATTGAAAATGAGGGGATGGAGAAGCATCTATCATACTAATGGTCAACAAAAGAAAGCTGGAGTAGCCATACTTATGTCAGACAATCTAGACTTTAAAATAAAGACTGTATCAAGAGATGCAGAAGGGCAATATATCATAATCAAGGGGTCTATCTACCAAGAAGACCTAACAATTGTAAACATTTATGTGCCAAATGTGAAAGAAGGCAAATATGTAAATCAATTAATCACAAACATAAAGAAACTCATCGATAGTAATGAAACAGTAGAAAACTTCAACACCCTAGTCACAACAATGGACAGATCATCTAATCAAAATATCAGCAAGGAAACAATGGCTTTAAATGACACACTGGACCAGATGGACTTAAAAGATATATATTCAGAATATTTCATCCTAAAGCAGCAGAATATACATTCTTCTCCAGTGCACATGGAACATTCTCCAGAATAGACCATATACTGGGACACAAATCAGCCCCAAGTAAGTACAAAAAGATTGAGATCATACTGTGCATATTTTCAGACCACAACACTATGAAATTCGAAATCAACCACAAAAAAAAATTTGGAAAGGTAACAAATACTTGGAGACTGAAGAACATCCTACTAAAGAATGAATGGGCTAAGCAAGGAGTTAAAGAGGAAATTAAAAAGTATATGGAAATCAATGAAAATGATAACACCACAACCCCAAACCTCTGGGACACAGCAAAGGTGGTCATAAGAGGAAAGTATATAGCAATCCAGGCCTTCATAAAGAAAGAAGAAAGATCTCAGATACACAACCTAACCTTATGCCTTAAGGAGCTGGAAAAAGAACAGCAAATAAAACCCAAAAACAGCATAAGACAGAAAATAATAAAGATTAGGGCAGAAATTAATGCTATCAAAAAAAAAAAAAAAACAAACAAAAAACAAACAGTAGAACAGATCAATGAAACGAGAAGCTGGTTCTTTGAAAGAATTAACAGAATTGATAAACCACTAGCCAGTTTGATCAAAAAGAAAAAGGAAAGGACCCAAATAAAATCAAGAATGAAAGAGGAGAGATCACAACCAACACAGCAGAAATAAAAAACAATGATAAGAGAATATTATGAACAATTATATGCCAATAAATTGGGAAATCTGGAAGAAATGGACAGATTCCTAGAAATATATACACTACCAAAACTGAAACAGGAAGAAATAGAAAATTTGAACAGACCCATAGCCAGTAAGGAAATTGAATTAGTAATAAAAAATCTGCCAAAAACCAAGAGTCCAGGGCCAGATGGCTTCCCAGGGGAATTCTATCAAACCTTCCTGTTAAGGAAGAGTTAACACCTATTCTCTTGAAGCTGTTTCAAAAAATAGAAATGGAAGGAAAACTTCCAAACTCTTTCTATGAAGCCAGCATGATCTTGATTCCAAAACCAGACAGAAACCCCACTAAAAAGGAGAACTATAGACCAATTTCCCTGATGAACATGGATGCAAAAATCCTCAACAAGGTATTAGCCAACCGGATCCAACAATACATTAAAAAAATTATTCACCACGACCAAGTGGGATTTATACCTGGGATGCAGGGCTGGTTTAATATCCACAAAACAATTAACATGATTCATCACATCAATAAAAGAAAGAACAAGAACCATATGATCCTCTCAATAGATGCAGAGAAAGCATCTGACAAAGTACAACATCCTTTCTTGATAAAAACCCTCATGAAAGTAGGGATAGAAGGATCATACCTCAAGATCATAAAAGCCATATATGAACGACCCAACGCTAATATCATCCTCAATGGAGAAAAACTGACAGCTTTCCCCGTAAGGTCAGGGACAAGACAGGGATGTCCACTCTCGCCACTGTTATTCAACACAGTATTGGAAGTCTTAGCCTCTGCAATCAGACAACACAAAGAAATAAAAGGCATCCACATCGGCCAGGAGGAAGTCAAACTTTCCCTCTTCACAGATATCATTATACTCTATATGGAAAACCCAAAAGATTCCACCAAAAAAACTGCTAGAATTGATTCATGAATTTAGCAAAGTTGCAGGATATAAAATCAATGCACAGAGATTGGTTGCATTGCTATACACCAACAATGAAGCAACAGAAAGAGAAATCAAGGAATTGATCCCATTGACAATTGCACCAAAAACCATAAAATACCTAGGAATAAATCTAGCCAAAAAGGTGAAAAATCTATACACTGAAACTGTAGAAAGCTTATGAAATAAATTGAAGAAGGCACAAAAAATGGAAAAAGATTCCATGTTCCTGGGTGGGAAGAACAAATATTGTTAAAACGTCAATACTACCCAAAGCAATCTACATATTCAATGCAATCCCTATCAAAATAACACCAGCATTCTTCACAGAGCTAGAAAAAATAATCCTAAAATTTTTATGGAACCAGAAGACCCCGAATAGCCAAAGCGATCTTGAAAAAGAAAACCAAAGCAAGAGGCCTCACAATCCCAGACTTCAAGCTATACTACAAAGCTGTAATCATCAAGACAGTATGGTACTGGCACAAGAATAGACACTCATATCAATGGAACAGAATAGAGAACACAGAAATGGGCCCACAAACGTATGGCCAACTAATCTTTGACAAAACAGGAAAGAATATCCAATGGAAAAAAGACAATCTCTTCAGCAAGTGGTACTGGGAAAACTGGACAGCGACATGCAGAAGAATGAAGCTGGACCACTTTCGTACACTAAACACAAAAATAAACTCAAAATGGATGAAAGACCTCAATGTAAGACAGGAAGGCATCAAAATCCTCGAGGAGAAAGCAGGAAAAAACCTCTTTGATCTTGTCTGCAGCAACTTCTTACTCAACACGTCTCTGGAGGCAAGAGAAACAAAAGCAAAATGAACTACTGGGACCTCATCAAAACAAAAAGCTTCTGCAAAGTGAAGGAAACAATCAGCAAAACTAAAAGGCAACCGACAGAATGGGAAAAGATAAAGGCAACCAACAGAATGGGAAAAGATATTTGCAAATGACATATCATATAAAGGGTTAATATCCAAATCTATAAAGAACTTATCAAACTCAACACCCCCAAAAACGAATAATCCAGTGAAGAAATGGGCAAAAGACATGAATGGTCATTTCTCCAAAGAAGACATCCAGGTGGCCAACCAACACATGAAAAAATGCTGAACATACTCATCATCAGGGAAATACAAGTCAAAACCACAATGAGATACCACCTTACACCTGTCAGAATGCCTAACATGAACAACTCAGGGAACAACAGATGTTTGCCAGGATGCATAGAAAGAGGATCTCTTTTGCACTGCTGATGGGAATAGAAACTGGTGTAGCCACTCTGGAAAACAGTATGGAGATTCCCCAAAAAACTAAAAATAGAACTACCCTATTACCCAGCAATTGCACCACTAGGCATTTATCCACGGGATACAGGTGTGCTGTTTCAAAGGGACACATGCACCCCCATGTTTATAGCAGCACTATCAACAATAGCTAAAATATGGAAAGAGCCCAAATGTCCATTGATGGATGAATGGATAAAGAAAATGTGGTATATAGATACAATGGAGTATTACTCGGCAATCAAAAAGAATGAAATCTTGGCATTTGCAACTATGTGGATGGAACTGGAGGGTATTATGCTAAGTGAAATTAGTCAGAGAAAGACAAAAATCATATGACTTTACCCATATGAGGACTTGTAGACGAAAAAACAGATGAACATAAGTGAAAGTAAACAAAAATAACATAAAAACTGGGAGGGGGACAAAAGAGAAGAGACATAAATATGGAGAACAAACTGAGTGTTACTGGAGGGGTTGTGGGAAGGTGGATGGGTAAATGGGTAAGGGGCACTAAGGAATCTACTCCTGAAATCATTGTTGCACTATATGCTAATTTAGATGTAAATTAAAAAAAAAATAAAAAATAAAACAAGTTAATTAAAAAAAAAGTCTATATACCCAAAAAAGAATCATGGATGTATATTTTATAAATAAAAATCATTAATAGTTAAAAAAAACCCACATAACAGGGGCACCTGGGTGGCTCAGTGGTTAAACATCCAACTTCAGCTCATGTCATGATCTAACAGTTCATGGGTTTGAGCCCCACATCTGGCTCTGTGCTGACAGCTTAGAGCCTGGAGCCTGCTTCAGATTCTGTGTTTCCCTCTCTCTCTGTTCTTCCTTGTGCTGTCTCCCTCTGTCTCTCAAGAAATGAATAAATGATAAAAAAACAACAACAACACATAACATAGTGTTTGACACAACAAGCACTTAACCAATGGATATCATTATTCTGATGTCTAAAGTTAAAATCTTCAATGCAGTGATATTTTAAAAATATTTTCATTATATAAAAATAGAATATACATATAATAAAAAGAATCCAAGTAGTATATAAAGTTATACAATACGAGTTGTCTGCCTGCCATCTCACAGCTCCAATCTTTTGAGAGGTAAGGCCATCAACAGTTTCTTCTGTATTCTTCCAAAATTTCGCCGTTGCTATATAGATATGAGTTTCTGTAGCTTCCTTATGTTCATGCAAATAAAAATGTTTTATACACACTTTTCTCTGCTTTTATTCGTTCAATGATATGTCTTGAGTTCTGTTCATTTTAACACCTACAAATATACCTCATTAATAGCTGCATCATGTTGCTTTACATAGGTGTAACACAATTTCTGTAAATACTCCCATATTTATAGAATCAGTGTTATTTTCAGGTTTACTTTTTAAAATATAGCTCTATTAATCATTTTTACACATATTTTTCTGTATGTATGAACATGACTAGGTAAATTTCTAAAACTGATTGTTAAATAGTCATGTGTAGTTTTATATTTTAGTCAATATAGCTGTTTCCTTCCAAAGAGCTTCTCTATTTACATTTCCAAAAACACTGCCTATTTTTCCACACCATTTCCAACACTGTGTATTATCAAACTTTCAAATCTTTCTCATTTGATATGTGACACAGAATCTTAATATTTTAATCTGTATTTCTTTTACTATGACTAAAGTAGAATACCATTTATATATTTTTTACTTTCTTTCCCTTCGCTTTTATTTTTTCTTAACATGTATTTATTCTGAGAGCCAGAGTGCACGCATGAGCAGGGGAAGGGCAGAGAGAAGAGCAGGGAGAGAATCCCAACCAGGCTCAACACTGTCCTCGAACCCAGGCACTATGAGATCATGATCTGAGCCGAAATGAACTAACTGAGCCCCCAGATGCCCCTCTTTCCCTTCATTTTCAGCATACTGACTACCGAAGACCTGTGTCTCCTTCAGATTTCCATTGCTGCCTCCCTGGATCAACTTTCCCCGGGGGTGGGGGACCATGCAGTGCGATGGGCCCCTTTTCTCCCTGGATCTCAGCGGTGGAAAGGGATCCGACCCCTAACCTCGGGTACCCGCCCAGGTGACACATCCCTTCCTGGGCGCACTGATCACTGTGGAAGTTGCTATTCTATGCTCCCAGCCTAATTTTCTGCCAGTATGGGGCCTGGCGCGTCCAGGACCCAATTGTTGCCTATTGCTTGGAGGAAAAGAGTGCTTCAATATATTTTTCCTGCAGAAAACTGGCCCGAGTTACGAGTCCAAGTCTAAGTGTCTGTTCAGCTACCACACCATCAGACTTCCCTACCTCTGTCCTAGGGATGCAAGGAACGTGTGGGGATCAGACGTTCAAGTAGCATGAGGTGACTGAGACACTTTAGGAAATGGAAAGAAATGAAAATCACTTATGCTCAGTCATTTGCAATTAACCACTATCAACATTTTCTAATATTTTTTTGGTTTTATAGTTGTGCTTCTGTATTAAATGTATAATTCAGGGCGCCTGGGTGGCTCAGTCGGTTGGGCATCTGACTTCGGCTCAGGTCATGGTCCTGAGATCTGTGAGTTCAAGCCCCTGTCCGGCTCTGTGCTTACAACTGGGAGCCTGGAGCCTGCTTCGAATTCAGAATATCATTTGTTTATGAGTCATTTGTATTTCTTTGTATGTAAACTGCCTATTGTTAATCTTGGCCTCTTTCCTGTTTCTTTTTAGTTGGTTTGTCATTTTCTTACTGATTTGCAAGATTTTTTAGGTTACATTTAAGAAATTAGTTGTGTGGTGAATATTGCAAATATTATTGACTTTCTTAGAAGCTTAATTTTTTTTTGGTCCACTTTGTTGTTTTGTTTGATTTTCTTTTGGACATTTTCTTCTACTCAGAGGTTTAAATTTTTTATATAAACAACATTTTCAATAATTTCCATTATGATACTCATTTTTCTGTGCACTTTCCTCTCTACTCCACTATTATTTAAAAATTATCCTTCAGGCAATTTATGACACTGTTAAATTTCCAATATGCACTTTTCAAATTTCCAACTTTTAAATTTTTATTCACAGGCAATAGATTTTTGTATAATGACTGAAGTAATAACTTTTTTAAAAAAGCTAGTAAGTTGAATCAATGTTATTCTTTGAATAATTCCATTTCCTTAATAACTAATTGGAAATCCAACTCAATGATGTGTTTCTATTTTCCATTGTAAATCTTGTGTTTCTCCTCTACTATAATTCTGGAAGCCTTTATAAATCTAATATAGTGGGTTAAATTTGCCAACACTTGTTTCCTGGTGGAAATTTTAATAACATGAATGCACTTAAATATATAGAATGAATATACTATGTTAGAGAAAGCTATGTGATTTACTGATTCAAACAGTGTATCTAAATTATACACAATATTTGCAATAGCTATCATATTTCACCTGTCTCCTTTTTACATTAAAATGCATTTTGTAACAATAAATCCAAGTCATGAGACTTAACATGAATTCTCTTAGGGAAAGTTTCTGCCTAGACATATAGCAGTTGAGAGGGATGCTATGTTCATAAGAGGGAATGAGATCTGTGTGTTCAATGGAGTGTGATTGGATTTACAGATTAAGAAAATGAGAAAGATCAAAGCCTTGTTATCAAGCAGACCTACAAGCCTAGAGCTTGCTCTTGTAAGAAAAATTGTTCTGTGCCCCTAGTCTTTCTAATCTTGACCTCACAGAGAGGGTTTCATAGTTAAGACAGTGTCATCAGAATGCAAAATTCAGGTCACATTCCACTTTCTCTTAATATGGGTGAACACTCCCTTAGTGATTAAATTGGTAACTCTATGAAAATTTCAGGCTTCAAACAAATTTTTAATTCCATTAAATTGGTGTTCAGCAGAGCACATTGACTTTTGTGGTTAGTAAAGGAAAATTAGGCCCACATACTTACTCTTAATAAAGCACAATCTCCTTTTTTCCCAATTGTAGGGACTGTGTTTTTCTTCTATTTATTTCTTTAGTGCCTACCACTGTGCCTGTCACATAGCAATCTGCTGGAAAAATAATTTGTTTAGACTCAAATGAGTTGCAGCTTGTGTGATTTTTAAATGCTAACCCACAAACCCATATTGATTCAATTAAAGGAAATGCTTGAGAAGTTTGAAATTTGGAATATATAGGCAGATAATGAGGATCTCACCTTATGGATTCATGTTAATCAGGGACAACATTGCCTTAATTAAGATGCTGAGCTCTTTCTTTTCCATAATGTTAAAAAGACTGGAGCATTTTGAGATGTCTGTTCTATCAGAAATTTTACCATGTGTGGATTGCCGTCTTGGAAAAAAGTGGAATGCATCAAAATTCTCACAACTGAAAACTAATGAAAGTGATTGAACCTTACTGAAGCAAGGGATGCTTCAGTGTATTCCAGTTCCTCAGGGTCAACATAATGTCATCACAGATCTTTCTACTCACATATATCCTCTTGCCTCCAACATTATTGCATTTAAAAATCATTTACTGTATCTTAAGCTCTTAAAATGAATCATTCTCTCCTTTACTTTTGGGTCTTTGCTAATGCAAGACTCCCCATTGGGGAAAATCTCCTGCCTTTTTTTTTCCTTTCTGTTTAGCTTTCCAACTGTTTAGTGTTTAAAGATTAACATAGATACAGTTTCTCTGGGATGATATCTTGACTTCCCAAAGCTTGTCCTCATGCCCTTTGTAAGTGCTCCTACAGTACCTTGGCTTACTTCTCACAGTGGGGAGGAGTTAGAAATGCATTTCTCATCTGTAAAGCATATTCACTCTACTCTTTCTCAACTAAACCAAGATGGAGCCTCAGAGTCATCATTTCTTCTTAACATTTTTATTGAGGTATATTGACATGTTATATATTTATATATGTTCAAATTGCACATGACCCATGAAACCATGACTAAAATCAATATGACAAATATATTTGTCAAACACAAATGTTTCCTCATACTAGTGTTTCCTTCTGCCCTCTTAACCCTCATTCCCTTTTAGGATTATATTGTGTATACTCTTTTTCTGCCCTCTGGCTTCTTTTATTCAGCATAATTATTTTAAAATTTTTTTTTAATGTTTATTTATTTTTGAGACAGAGAGAGACAGAGCATGAATGGGGGAGGGGCAGAGAGAGAGGGAGACACAGAATCGGAAGCAGGCTCCAGGCTCTGAGCCATCAGCCCAGAGCCTGACGCCGGGCTCGAACTCACGAACCGTGAGATCGTGACCTGAGCTGAAGTTGGACGCTCAACCGACTGAGCCACCCAGGCGCCCCATAAAATTCATCCATATTACTGTGTGTAACCAAATGCTCATTACTTTTTACTTCACACATTACATATTTGATAAATATTCTATCAAAAATATACAAAGAATTCTTCTTTTCATTTAATGTCTTTGTCTGATTTGGGTATCAGAATAATGCTGGCCTTACTGATCTTGAAAGACTAGCTTTTTGTTTCATGAATTTTCTCTATTGCTTTTCTATTTTTATTTAATTGATATCTGCTTTGACATTTTTTTTCTTTGTACTTCAGATTTAATGATTTAATTTTCTCTTCTTTTTCTAATTCTTTAAGGTGGAAATTGAGGTCAGTGATTTGAAAGCTTTCTTCTATTCTATTATAGATAGTCAGTACTATAATATTTCCCTCATGTACTGCATTAGCGAATCCCAAGATTTTGATATGTCGCATTTTCATTGTCATTTAGTTCAAAGTACTTTGGAATCTTCTTTTAGATTTCTTCTTTGACTCATTGTTTTCTTAGAAGTGTGTTTAGATTCCTAATATTTGTGGATTTTCCAGCTATCTTTCCATTATTGATTTTTAATTTAATTCCATCAGAGTTAAAATACTTTGAATGACATTAATCTTTTAATTTTATTGAGATTTGCTTTATTGCCAGAATATAATCTATCTTGATAAATATTTCATTTGTACCTGAAAATCATGCATATACTGTTTTTTGGGTGGAGTGTTCTATAAATGTCAAGTAGTTCAAGTTGGTTTATAGTGTTTTCCAAATCTTCTATATCCTTATTGATATTCTGTCCAGTTGTTCTATCAATTAACTGTCTACTGGTTCATGGAGTAATGTTGAAATCTCCAATTTTAATTGTGGATTTATTTCTCCTTGCAGTTTTATCAAGTTATTTCCCAAGGATTTTGAAGTTATTAGGTGCATAAAAACTTAGGATTGTTATATGCCAGATTAATTGACTCCCACTGCGTTATTAAAAAGACCCTCTACATCCCTGGTAATATTTTTTGCTATGAGTTATCTGATATTTTCATTAGGTAAAAAATTCTGGATTCAGTTTTAATTTTTATTTCCACACCTTAATGCTATTCCACTGTGTTCTAGTTTGTGCTTTTCTTTTCTGTCAAGAAATTTAGTACTATCTTTTTCTTTATTTCCTTGAATATAATTTGTCTTTTATTCAGGGTCTGCTTCTCACAGTTTTTTCTATATTATTCATTTAAGCAATTTGATTATCACATTCCCTGGTGAAGTTTTCTTCATGGTTTTGTCTGTCTTTCTTTCTTTCTTTCTTTCTTTCTTTCTTTCTTTCTTTCTTTCTTTTTGTGACTGGGGTTTGCTGAGCTTCTTAGATGTGTAGAGAACTATTTTTATAAATTTGGAAAATTCATAGCTATTGTTTCTTCAAATATTTTGTCCTATTCAGGCACACTAATTATACGCAACTACCTCCCAGTTAGCTTATGTACCATTCTATTTTCTTCTTTCAGCTTTTTGCTCTGTGTATTTCAATCTGGATAGTTTGAATTGCTACGGAAATAAGTTCATTAATGACCTTTTCTTGTGCAATATCTATTGGCCATTAACCCCATCCAGTGTGTTTTTATCCCAGACATGTAGATTTCATCACTAGAGGTTTGTTTTCCACACTTAACATGTTTAATCCTTCTTTTAGCTACTTGGACATGTGAATGAAATCATATTAACTGTTTTAATGTCTTTGTCTACTACTCTAGGATCTGAATCATTTTTATGTCAGTTTCTATTGATTTTTCTCCTCTTGTGAGTTTTATTTTCCTGATTTTTTTTTTTTTTTGCATGATGGTAGTTTTTTATTGGATGTTAGGCATTATGGATTCTACTTTGTCAAGTGCTAGATATATTTTATTTCTGGATTTATTCTTGAGTTTTTTTTTTCTAGGTTAATGGTTAAAGTTATTTGCAAACCATTGAATTCTTTTAGGTTTTGCATTTAGGTTTTGTTAGCTAGGGCCCAAACAGTGTTTAATCTTGGGCTAATTTTTTGCTGCTATCAAAGCAAGACACTTCATTGTATTTTAACTGATATTCTCTGAATTATGAGCTTTTTTCCACTCTGGTTGATGGGAAGCCTATCAACCTGGTGAACCAGGGAATGCCTGGTGAAGGCTAGGCATTATTTCTTCTTAATTTTTCAGGTATTACCTTAGTGTGCTGGTCTGGGTAGTTTCTCACACACATGCACCAATCAGTACTCAGTTGTCTACTCCAGGGAAGCCCTCTGTGGATCTAAGCAGTTTTCTCTCCCTGCAGCTCTGTCCTCCCAGTTCTGCCTTCTGAGTTCTTGTTCTTTCCCACACTGCCAGCTCTATCTGCTCACCTCTGGGAAATTGTTGCCTGGATTTTCCCCTTCCATGCCTCATGATCTGAACGCACTCTCAAGGTGGAAGCTGGGGCAATTAGGACTAATCTCATTTGTTCCCTGTTTCTTACAGATTGCCCTCCTTCATTAACAGATATCCCCTTTCAGAACTGTCATTTCCTATATTTTGTCTTCTTTTAGTTTTTCAATTAAAACGCTAAATCTAGCTTTTATTACTCTATCTTGTTTAGAAAAGTAATCTATAAATCTTAGAATCCTTTTTAATATTATATTTCCCATACTACTAATTGATAAAAGTTGACACAGGATATGATTCCAAAATGGACTTTCATTTCTCAGCTCAAAATCATCTTCCTGAACCCCAAGGCAAGGTCAAATACCCTTCTCAGGTGCTGCTCTAACTCTCAGGTGCTGCTCTAACACAGTGTTATACACATTATATATATATATATATATATATATATATATATATATATATATACATATATATATATGTATATATATATATATGTGTGTGTGTATAACACTATATAACAAAGAGTATATGTATATATAAAACACACTATAACACTATTTTCTTTGTATTATATGTGTCTTATAAGTGCTTTTTATCTCTTTTACCAGCCAGCAACTACTTGAGCTTAGAGATTGGTTTATTGGTTTTATTCATCCTATATCCTCAGGCCCTAGTACATAGCTACACATAGTAAGGCTTCAGTAAACATTGGTTTAATAAATGATTGAATAAAAATATTGGTAAGTAGATGCCTTTTCTCCTCAGATAGCAGGAAGTTTACTAGATCACTATACATCCCATTTTTGAAGGAGCGTCTTCAATAAAAACTAATGAAGAGATGAACTTCGTCTCTAAAGCCATTGAAGCACATGAGTTTACAGTTGAATCTAAGCAAAGTGAGGGTCCCATCAGCCATGAAGAAGGAGCAAAATGGCTGTTAGGGAGACAACCAAGGACATCTGCTACTTCAGATATATATTCTCAAAGGCACCTATGTCCTTTGTTCCAAAAATAATGCTTTAAATACATTCTAAGTGAGGATTTTAAATAGTGTTTTAGACTGGTTCATGACAGCATCTAACTTATATGACTGTAAATATTTCCAGAACACAATAAACTCCACTTCCGTGCCAAAATGCTTCATGCAGTGTGTCACTTTAGATGGTAATTATATTGCATTAGGGAGACAGATTGTGCAGCCTCAAAAGTGGAAAGAATATACTGGTAAATCTCTTTCCACCCCCAGAATGCACACCCTCTAAAGAGAAGAATTCTATTATTTTTGGTATAATCTTCATTTAATATTCTTTTTTAAAAAATTACCTATTTTAAATATTGAGGTACAGGATAACTCCTAGGGAACATGTATTTGTTTCAATCACAGAGATCTTTCTT
Organism: Panthera leo; assembly: GCF_018350215.1. NCBI lineage: Eukaryota > Metazoa > Chordata > Mammalia > Carnivora > Felidae > Panthera > Panthera leo. The sequence goes on along the minus strand of NC_056688.1, from coordinate 44,803,395 downwards.
TTTCATGTGAAGTGTTTTTAAATATGTAATTTCCCCACTTATTTCTTTTCATCCTTTTGGTAAAGGGCAAGGCTTAATTACCCTGTCATATTCTTATTACACAAGTCAAGCAAGTTTCTGAGTCTGTTTCTTATCATAAAAAAAAAAGATATGTGTCTAGCTTATGGAGATCTCTTTCACTCTTAAAATTAAGGAGAAAAAATTCCTCATACTTTGTTCTTTCCAAAGCACTGAAAACTTTTCAAACAGGAATACCTCATTTTATTGTGTTCTACTTGATTGTGCTTCATAGACTGTATAAGTTTTATGCTATATGGAAATTTTGTGGGTGCTTATCTTTTTATCCCAACAACCTTATACAAGGCTGAAACAGTCACAGTCAGTACATATTTTAAAGGAAATGAAGAATGAAGAAAGGATGATGGAAGAGACTGAAGAAAAAAAGGGGAGGGAGGGAAGGAAAGGGGAGGCAGAGAGGAAAAAAGGAGAGAGGGAGGGAGAGAAAAATAAGAGAGGCTGAGAGGAGAGAAATCAAAGAAGGAAGGAGGGATGAGAGAAAAGAGGAAGGGAAGGGATGGGAGGGAGAAAGGAAGGAAGGAAGGTAGGAGAGAGGAAAAGTCATGGCTATTATGTAATTGGTTGACTAATTTTGACTGTAAGCTGTACCTGAACAACTGATAATTGCTGTAGCTGTTTCCTTTCTATATAACATAAATAACAACAAAGTGACTAATTTTACTTGAATTTTAGACATAGTGACCTTATGTTGGGATGATGGAAGTAGTAATATTTCCTATTTTATTAGTATTAACAGTACTTCCTTTGAGGACGAAACCAGGAGAGAATGATATTCTCAAATTCTGTAGCTAATGAAACCCTAAAGAAAGAGACTTTTTGCCCTTTTTTATATTTTCCAGGGTATTTATTCAGGAAACAGCAGGGTACTTTTTAAATTTTCTCAGATTCTGATATTCAAGTTAGAAATTTCTTCATTTATTTTGCCCTTGAGCATAAACTTCATTCATTAGTTGGGGCACATAAACAAACAGAATCAGCACAAGAGAATAAAAGGTATTTGAATCTTGCTCCAATAAGCAAAAACCACTTAATTCTCTCCCTCCCTGCCCCCTCTCGTCGAGAGTGTGTGTGTGTGTGTGTGTGTGTGTGTGTGTGTGTGTGTGTGTGTTTGGCAGCCTAAAACAGACAAGTTTTAGAAAGAGGTAATATTATTTCTCATGCGAACAATTCTAGAGTTGTATCAAGAAAGAGGTGAGTTGGTTCCATAGATGTATTTAATGATAGCATTAATAATCATCACTACCATTAATTAAGCAGCTGCTCTGAGCAAGTCTCAATAGATGCCATTTCATTTAATTCTCATGGCAACACTGTGAAGTTAGCATTCACATCACAGTTTTGAAGTTGAGGAATTATAGCCTCAGAGAAAATAGTTAACTTTTCTGAAGACTCTAGCTCGTGCCTTTTTATATCATGTTCACCTTCAGAGTGACTGAGGACCAGTGAGATCAAAAAGAAAAAAAAAACATCTCAAGGTCTTCTTTTATCTCAGAGGACAAAATAAAAATGAGCTGAGGGTAAACACACACACACACGCGCACACACACACACACACACACACACATTCATCCTATGTGAGGTGCCTGGCATTGCTGTTAATAATGTCTTTGCTAATGTATTTTAATTAATCTTCTGACATTGATGCTCTTGTCCATGTCTGACATTGCTTTCCTTATTTGACTGATGAGGAAAGTTTGGGAAATTAAATTGCCGAATTCCCTAGCCAATGAGGAAATATGTATTTGAATTCAAGATACATGACTGTGCCCTTTTTCCATGTCACACTGACCTTCTGTGTTCTGCAAACACTTGCAAAACACCTGCTGGGTAAAAACACTTTGCAAGTTCAAGACACTTGATGTGTTGCAAAGATAAACAAGACATAGGCTTGAACTCAAAGGCAAGTTGCAATCACAAAATAACTGAGCTGAAGTAGCATTTATGAAGAAATGTGAAGTGGCTTGCAAAATAGTCCTTGAGATTGTAAATTGGAACATTTACTAGTGTACTTTTTCCTGTTAGGCAAATCTTTGATTTGCTTTAATAGCCCAGTTGTGGGAGAGGAGCTAATTCTCATGTGCATCATTAGTGAGGGGCACTTCCTCCATGCCACCAGGCTACATGTTTTAAGAGGTGAAAGCAAGCCTTCCCCTATCTCAGAGAGGAAACATTTTACATATATGCTCTCAGATAATCTTTTTTCACAGCTTGTGGGTGGGAAGTCTTTTTTTTTTTTTTTTTTGCATTTTTAAAATTTTATTTAAATTCAAGTTAGTTAACATGTACTATAGTAATGGTTTCAGGAGAATTTAGTGATTCATCACTTACATATAACACCCAGTGCTCATCCCAACAAGTGCCCCCTTAATGACCATCACCCATCTATTCAATTCCCCCACCCAACACCCTTCCATCAACCTTGTTTGTTCTTTGTATTTAATAGTCTTTTGGGGTTTGCCTCTCTGTTTTTATCTTATTTTTCCTTTCCTTCCCCTGTGTTCATCTGTTTTGTTTCTGAAGTTTTCATATGAGTGAAATCATATATTTATCTTTCTCTGAGTGACTTATTTCCCTTAGCATAACACATTCTAGTTTATCCACATTGTTGCAAATGGCAACATTTCATTCTTTTTGATCACCAAGTAATATTCCATTGTGTGTACATGCCACATCTTTTTTATCCATTCATCAGTCAATGGACATTTGAGCTCTTCCCATAATTTGGCTGTTGTTGATAGTGCTGATATAAACATTAGGGTGCATGTGCCCCTTCAAAGCAGCATTCCTGTATCCTTTGGATAAATACCTAGTAGTGCAATCCTGGGTCATAGGGTAGCTCTATTTTTAAATTTTTTGAGGAACCTCCATACTGTTTTCCAGAGTGGCTGCACCAGTTTATATTTCGGGTGGGAACTCTTAATCACCTCTTACTTAAGGAAACTAAGGTTTATAAAAATCAAGATAAATACCTTGGGTCAAACCTGTAGGTAGTGTGTTTAAGTAATATCTATTGGAAGTCAGGGTTCAAGCCTATGTTTATCTTACTCCAGAGAACTGATTTTTCCAGTGTACCTCCGTATGTATACAAATGCATATGTATGTGCACACATCTGTTTACCTATGTACATAGGTATATGTGTGTGCATGTGTATGATAAATGAATGTTTCCTATTGATCCTGATTTTTTTAAAAAATCCAATTTTCAAGGTATAATTGGCAAATAAAATTCTAAAATATTTAAAATGTTTAAGGTGGGGCACCTGGCTGACTCAGTTAAGCATCAGACTCTTGATTTCAGCTGAGGTCATGATCTCATTGTCATGAGATCAAGCCCTGCATGGGCCTCTGCACTGGGAGTGGAGCCTACTTGGGACTCTCTCTTCTCCCTTCCCCCACCCGCTCATGTATGCACACTCTTTCTCTCTGCAAATAAATAAATAAACACTTATAAATAAATAAATAAATAAATAAATAAATAAATAAAATAGTTTAAGGTGATGATTTGATGTGCATATATATTGTGAAAGGATTTCCCTATCAAGTTAATATATCCATTACTTCATGTATTTACTTTTTTGGGGGTAAGAACATTTAAATTCTACTTTCTCAGCAAATTTTAATTATATAATACAGAGTTGTCAACTATATTCAGGTTTTATATTTGTCTTTTATGTCTCCTGGTACTCTCCTCAGGATATTATTTTTAAACCTATTGCTATAGATGTGTAGGTGAGGGGGGCAAATGTCTCATAATGACATATAAAATCAATGCTGTGGGCTACAGCAGAGCTCGGCTTTTGAAAGGAATATGCTTTTTGTTCCCTCCCAAGTATGTGCACACTGGGTGAATAACAGGAATGGACTGAGCAGAGTTGGATGTGCTAGGGAAGTAGAGATGGTGACATCTTTACTGAGGACAGCCAACAGGCCTCCTGTTGGTGATGGCTCATCTCTCCCACTAGGGTCACTGGAAAAGCAGAAGAAAGGGATGTAGCCCCTGCCTTGAAAATTCACCAGACTTGGCTTCACTATAACCAAGATCCCAGTACACTAAAAAGATAAAATTGAGTTCAGCTTGGTACCTCTTAATTGGTGTAGGTCATAAATACTTAGCTTTCAAAGGCTTAATTCAAATGCCAACTCATCCCCAAAGCTCTTCTAATTACCCTCTCCTCACTGGTAACACCAAGAATTTATTTTCCTACAAATATTTATTGAGCAGCTACCATTCACAAGACATTATTAGGCATATTTGTTTCTTCTTTTATCTCCTTTTTATAATGCCCACCACCAATCATGTTGCACTATATTTTTTTTCCCTAAAATAACTGTGTTGTGAACAAAATCTCTTAACTGCTCAGTATGCTTAGTTTTAAGTATGGTCTGGACATAGAATATGTGTATAATAAATGTTTGTTTGGTGAAGGCATTCGGAGAAAGGACCAATGATTTCAAGCAGAGATACTCCTAGCTAGTTACTCCTCGCTCCTGGGCTAGGAGTTCCAATGGGTGGTCTTACACACCCTGGAGGGAACCACATGTCAGCATTACAGGAGGCATACACCATGCTAATGTTCTTCCTATTAAGTTATCCAGTTGCAGAGTGGGCTGTCTCTGGAAATAATTCACTTTAGGTAAATATTCCTCTTTCTGTCTGGAGTGATCTGGTAGGATTTTCCATGTTTATTTGACATTGATTTATCTCTTTAAACATCAATATCTGCCATCCTATAATCAGAAGACTTTATAAAGGGGAATAGCAATTGTATTAGGCCTTATGCGAAGCAGGAAAGGACAGTTCATGTCAATATACCCCCACAGCACTACCCATCCAGACTCTACTTATGTAAGCTCAATGCAGTCCTGAGAGGGGACCACTCTGTTGACCTATGGCCTACATCTGACTCTGAGCACAGAGTTCATCACATGGATATGAGCAGAGAGGTCCAAATAATGAAAGAATCTCTGATAGCCCCTTTGCTGTCATGATTACCAACCTCAGGTTTCCATCCTCAGGTCCTTTCCAGCCTAATTTCCCTCACACTTGTGTTTCAAAAGCCCCAAACCTATCGTCTTTATTAACTTATGTTCTGAAACTCCAGAAAAGTTATCTCATTCCTTAAAATTTTTTTAAAAATCACAAAATTTTACTAAATTATTTCCAGTTAAAATGTAGTAGAATATTATTGGCCCTGAAGGTAAGATATCACTTGACTACCACGAACTCAGTCACCAAAAACCTGTGTGAGTTTAGGAGAGTCACCTTTCTGGGTCTCATGTATAAAATGACAAGACTGACTTAAACAATCTCTCAAGAATTTTCCAACTCTACTTTAAATAAATCAAATAGTATTATTTCTTTTGCCTTCCTAGTACAAAATAATAGTAGTTTTACCCATTGAAATAATATAATAAAGCCTGAGTACCCAAGAGAGCTGGTAAATTATTGCAGATTAGTCTAAATGAGGATTAGGGGAAGAAACTATGCTGGCAGACGACAGCCTGGGGCTGGTGCTGCTGAGGAGATGGGCTTTATTACATGGTGATGAGCAAAGGGTGAGCTTTCCTCACAGGGCCCCACTGGCCAAGCTGTAAAGGAGCGCTCATCCATCAATGCTGGGCTGATTGCAGCACTGAGCTACAGCTCCGTCTTCTACCCAGGCTTCCTCTACACAAGCTCATCTGTTTCCCCCTGGGAGCACTGTCTGGCCTAGTTTTATCTATTCGGGAGCAGCAGCAGTGACAGGAGGTGGATCCAACAGTGCAGAGAGGTTGCTCAGAAGAAAGGAGATAGGTAACATGATGGTATGTGCACTTGCATCTGAATGACAAAGTACAAACAGATTTTGGCTGTACTGTCTCAGATGTTAATTCTGCAACTTTTTTTAAGTTTGTTTATTTTGAAAGAGAGAGAGAGAGAGCATGTACATGAGTAGGGGAGGGGCAGAGAGAGAGAGAGATAGAGAGCATCCCAAACAGGCTCTACATTGTCAGTGCAGAGCCCAATGAGGGGCTTGATCTCAGAAACCAAGACATAAGGTCATGACTTGGGCTGAGATCCAGTCTGATGCTTAACAGAATGAGCCACTCAGATGCCCCATATATCTGCATATGTTCCATCTATCCCAGGAGGCTTATAAACAACAACTACAGGTAGTTATTACTCGGGTGGAAACCTCTCCCTTGGATATTAATTTGTAACATACCTATAACTATATAACATTGTTGTAAGATTCTCAACTATCCATCCCTACACTGCAAGCTACTTGTAGGCAAGAATTATGTGGAATACATCCTACCTCCCAGCATCCAGAAGAGAACGCTGCTGATAGAGCTGGTCTTCAATATGCGCTTGACAGACAAAGGAAAAGTGAGAATCATTTTTATTTTAAAGCTGTTGGAATATAAATAATATTCTCTCTTCTTACAAGTACCCATAATATTGTACTTCAGTTTTTATCTTCAAGTGGGTTGCCTGTGGTGTGGCCCATCTTTTTGCACTTCAGTTTTCTAAATGGAATCTCCTCCTTTGCCTAAATAGCAAATCCATTTGTCCATCTCTTAACCATATAGCCCACATGGTACAAGGCAGCATCTAGTCTGAGAAACTTTCCTATTTTCCCTGGGGTGGTCAGCCTCCCCCTTCTTAGTTTCCAGTAGCTCATGGTTCCTAAATTTATGAACAATCTCATCAGTCCTTAAATCTCTTCCTACTACACCCTTGCTAGGCTGTGAATACTTGGACAAGTTACTTAACTTTTCTATGCCTGTTTTCTGATCTGCAATATAGGGGTAATAGGAATCATAATAGTTTTATAGTGGGAGGTTAAATAGTTAATAAGTATAATGTAGTTAAAACAGTACTTGCCAAATAATGTGTTTGGTAACTTTTTGTTTTGTTTTTTGTTGTTTTGTTTTTTCTTCCAAGATTTTATTTAAGTTCAGGTTAGTTAACATACAGTGTAGTATTGGTTTCAGGGAAAAGTTTTAACTATTATTTGTAGCAATACTTTTCCCTCTTTTTTTATGTTATACTTTTGGAAATGCCATTTTGATAAAATCAGCTTATTTAAAAAATCAGTTCCACAGACAATATGGGAAATCTCTGTACCTTTCCCTCAGTTTTGCTCTGAACTAAAACTGGTCTAAAAATTGTATTAAAATTTTTTTAATCAATTCCTCTGAAGACTAGTTTATAGGAAATGAAAATCCTTGTAGAAGGTCACTTTACCTGATCACGTTTTTTTTTTTTTTAATTTGTTTACTGTTTGTTTATTTTTGAGAGAGAAAGAGAAACAGAACCTGAGCAGGAGAGTGGCAGAGAGGGAGACACAGATTCTGAGCAGGCTCCAGGCTCTGTGCTGACAGCTCAATGCCTGATGCGGGGCTCAAAGTCACCAACCATGAGATCATGACCTGATGTGAAATCAGCTGCTTAACCCACTGAGCCACCCAGGCACCCCTCATGTTCTTAAAATAAGTTACAAATTTGAAAGTTCTTCTGAATTCAGTCTCCCCAGTGATACACATTTCTTATATAACCTAATGAATTTAAGTTGAGCCTTATTTTGCATGACTTATGTAGCTATTAAAGGTATGTTTAAAATATGTTTAAATGTAATTCAATCTTAACTAAAATAATTTAAGTATTTAAAGTAAATGCCATCAAAATAAACTCCTAAAAATATTTTTAAGTGAGCAAAGTTAAAAGAAGTAAAACCAGAAGAATACAAAACAACTCTCCCATTCATTGAAATACTGTGAACGTGATAGTTACTAGGAACTTAACAGTGGAATAGAGGTATTTTTGATGACTTGACCTTAAAAAAAGTCTTAAACTTTCAAAGAATAAGACCAAAAAGAGTTGGAAAAATACTCTATTTCTTTTTTAATTTTTTTAATGTTTAATTAATTTTTGAGACAGAGAGAGACAGAGCATGAGCAGGGGAGGGGCAGAGAGAGAGAGGAAGACACAGAATCTGAAGCAGGCTCTAGGCTCTGAGCTGTCAGCACAGAGCCTGACGCGGGGCTCAAACCCACGAACCGTCAGATCATGACCTGAGCCGAAGTCGGACATTTAACCGACTGAGCCATCCAGGCGCCCGGGAAATACTCTATTTCTTAATATTAAAATAAAAACAAAGGGTAACAAAAAATCATTCACTTCTCTACTATTTTTTGACTGCTATAAGATGAAAAGTAAAAGCTCCTCATCCCTACCTACCCAATTCCCCCTGCAGAGGTAACTACTGTTAAAAATGAGGCAGGCTTCCTTCCAGACTTTTTTTCCACACTCGTATAACATTGTCTTAGTGAACTAGGTAGAGACATAATGCCATACACAATATATTAACACCTGTATTTTCTTTCCAACAATAGAGCATGTGAATATTTTCATGTGCACATGTATATTTCATTTTTATTAAAGCGTCTACACTTTTCTCTGATAAGAATACACCATAATTATTTAAACCAGCCTGAATAAGAGTTTAATTGTAGGTGATTTTATCTGTCCTTAAATGTCTTTCTGCTACTCTTTTGCTGTTTGTGTAGCCTTGGGCAAGTCATTGAACCTTTTCAAATAATCATTCAAATGATCATTTCAAATAAGCATTTGGAAAATTATTTTAGCTAGAGTTGTAATTAATTTTCATTCTTAAAACATCATGTAGATAATAAACCAAACAAAATCTTTAAACACAGGGGTAATATTGTAAGCATCCATGACCTCCATGCCCCCAAAGAGAATTTAACTCATGTTACTAAGGAAAGAAGGGAAGTGAAGAGATGGTTTGGGCTTTCTCTTTCTGGTTGAGGCCCTCTCATTGCATTTTATGTCCTTCTTGTCAGTATGAGCAAAGAGAGTACCATATTAGATGAGAGAATGTAGACAGCTTTAGGCCAACTGGTGCTGTGCACTGGGGTGGGAGGCATTTCTGCTCATCCCTGGGAGGCATGTAGCAGCAGGTAGGATTGAGAAATTTGTCTTCCATAGGCCATTGACCACCTGGTATCATATTGCTGCTTCCCTGTTGTAAATTCCCTGAACTCCAGGTACACCAGTATTCAAATGTCAGAATAGAACAATTTTTAAAGCCAAACAGAAATTATATTTGGATTACATATAGTACCAGTCCCTTCTGTTAGCTTTGATGACTCAGAGGGAATGTATGTGTTAAATTAACAAGTATATTAAGAATGTTTGACATCTGTAACCTTTTCCTTAGCTAGTACACAAAATGCCCCTATAATTCTGTGTTTTTAAACTCTTGAATGAGAACAAAAATGAAATGTATATGTGTTCTCTTATTGAAGAAGCAGCACCTCAATCTGCTGCAAACAAAAGAGGAAGGGAAGTAAAGAGGAAAAATAGGGGCATTTGAACAATATGCAGAAGTGGGGGTGGAGAAGAGCATCGGTATCTGCCTTACTGTGTAACTGGAGCATCAAGAAGATATGAACAAGGAACTCTGTGTCTATATGACCTCTTAGCTCAGATCCTCAAGGGCTAAATTGCTCTTTCTTTTCATGTCTCAAGTCCAGATGCCTAAGTTTGGGTCCAATGTCCACCCTAGACCTTCAGCTATGACCATGAACAGGGAAAATTTGAAATCCCTTTTGTTACACTTTAACATCATCAGAAAAATGGACAGATTTGGAAGGTGCTAGCAGGCCATCTTGGAGAGAATTTCTACCCTGTCTGGGCAGGGTGGTTCAGACTGCTTGGCTGCTCTACCATCATGGCTTTGCCATCTCTACAGGCCCCTCCTACAATCCCCCCTGAGCTTCCTTTAGTTCATCTAATAGGCTTTTGCCTAGAAAAATAGGATATATCTTGCTTGGATCCTGGTATTATCATCCTGCTGGGAAAACAACAAATTGATTTCTCCAGAGCCTACTTTCCCATGTGTTAGGTAAATATTTAGATCCCATCTTTAGGTATCATCCTCTCCCCTTTTTTCTGTGTAAGCAGAACTATAGCTAGTTGTGCAGCATGCATGCAAAAATGGCCTGACTTATCTAGTTACACCTTTAGGACAGCTGAGCCTCAGGCTTCAAATTGTACTGGCTGCTCACATCTTCTAAACTGGACATCCTTAATTCTAGAATCAGCAGCAATGGGAGGTAGGGACTTATTGCATTTTTATTATTTTTTTTTAGTTTGGAGTCAAGATATCTTTGTTGCAATTATGAGAACACAGAGTCTTCAGTCTACTAAATCATATTTCCTCAAGAGACCCATCAATGCCCTTTAAAAGGTAACAGCATAGCCTGCTCCACACCACTCAAAATGTCACATACAGAGTTTCATCTGGTAACAGAGATGAATCCTCCATGACTACACCAAGAAGGAAGCTGACTTGAGATCCAAGTTAGCCATGCAATTGATAGGTATTTTGAAAGCAGAAATGGATAGTAATAAAAATTAGCACTCAGACATACTTCAGCATAACTTTGCGATAGAAATAAAATGTAGTAGTATTTATTGTTGTCCTAAATCCATTTCTCCTTTTTATAGCACTGGTATCCCCATTTTCCTTTGGGAAAGCCACTCTGCCTACTCATATCTCCATAATGCTGGCTTCATGCAAATATACATGAGTGGGACATGTGGTTCAGACTAGCCTGGTCATCTTATTCCATCCTGCTTCACACAGAATGGTTTTAAAATGGGCAGTTGGATTATACAATAAATTATATTAAAATAATAACATATAAACAAACAAACTTTTAAAAAAAATGGGCAGTTGTGAGGGCACCTGGGTGACTCAGTCAGTTAAATGTCTGACTTCGGCTCAGGTCATGAACTCACAGTTCATGGGTTCAAACCCAGCATCGGGCTCTGTGCTGACAGCTCAGAGCCTGGAGCCCACCTCGGATTCTGTGTCTCCCTCCCTCTTGCCCCTCCTCTGCTTGCTCGCTCGTGCTCTCTCTCTCTCTCAAAATAAAATAAACATTAGAAAATAAAATAAAATAAAATAAAATAAAATAAAATAAAATAAATAAAATAAAATAAAATAAAATAAAATAAAATAAAATAAAATAAAATAAAAAATAGGCAGTTGTCCCAAGGCAAGTCCCCCAGAGTCAAGAAGATACAACCTGAGGACTTATATTTGAGCTCTCAGAAAAGTAGATTCTGTCAACAGCTACACAGGGATGAGGTAATATAAATGTGAAATTTCCTTGGTGTGCCAGTACAGAACTGAAAAACAAACCAGCTATGTAGAAGCAGAGTTAAGAGATGGGTCCAAGTATTATTCTTTGAGTCCTGAGTTAAGTTCTACTTACAGAAAGACTAGCCTTGGATTTTTCAGTTACACAAAGCAACAAATTTCCCTTAAGCATAAGCTAATACACCAATGGCAGTAGAGTAAGTCCTATGAAGATTGGAAATTTTCAATTCAGGAAATATTAACTGAAACACCTTTCCTACCCAAGCTTTCCTGCTTCTCATTTAAATCCATTCTTAAATAACCAAACTTTCGTGAATTAATCTGTGACTCTCCTAGCTACCCAAGGAAGCACTTGAGTATATCCAGTGTTTGTATAGAGGTTTTTTAAATTAACTTGAAATCTGGATGTGTATCTCAATTACAGCTAGCATGACTATGTGCTTGGAACTAACACTGCAATAACTGAAGGGGAAATCCATGAAATGGTAAGAGTCTATATTATCTACACAACCACCTTTTGAGAAAAACGTGAAGGCTCAACTCTAGTCTTCCCAACACTCACCCCATTTGCTATGACTTCTGTAAAGTTGTTAGTGAAGTCTTTTCTTCCATGTTATCATAACATACTGGATTAGAATACAAATAAGTGAGTTACATGTTAATCTCCTATGCGGCCTGGTGGAAAATCTACCCAATAGTGTTATTTTATAACTAGTGGCAAAAGCTGACCCAATTAAATCCATTCTTTGGGAAAATATAAATACCATAGTAGCATAAGGTGGTTCTCCCAAGCAATGCTAAACTACTTTCTGAATTCTTCTTATCATCCATCTCAGTCTCGAAGGAAGTGAAACATTCACTCCATACATCTTCTCCAAGTCTACTACTTGTTCCCATGTGTTCTCATAAAAATCTGCCTTCTGTGAGTATCATTTATATGAAGATAGTATAATTTCCTGACCAGAGCCTAGCCAGGAAGAAAGAAAACATACAATGTATTTCAACAAAACATATTAACATAGTATTTAAAGTTTAATATAAAAGAACAAAAAAGGGGAACATGAATGTTGAGGTAACACTGAAATAGTATTTGTGGGAAACAGCTGCCACCTTGTAGGATAGGGCAACAGTGGGAAAGACTGGAATTATCAGACTTTTGAAGCTTGAGGAAAACACCATGCAGTGCTGGGACTAGACCTCTGAGGAAGGGTTGCAACCTGGCTATTTCAGTTATCTTTGAGAAAACAACGAAGTTGGTTCTGAGAGTGCTGTAGGGAAAATAAAGCTAGAAACTGCAAACAGTCTCCTGCTGCCAAGGTGAAGAGCCTTTGCTAGAGCAAGGCTGACATAAAGTGCAAGCATGTGGGAAAGGGCAAGTTCTCTCTCCCTTCCTCCTGTTTTCAGGTCTCCTAAGGTGCCCTGGAACACAGCAGGGAGCCAGCTGGTAAAGGATGAATGCGGTGTGCAAAATTCCAGTTCCTACATTACAGAGAGGAGCACAAAATAGTGGACTTGGAGTTGAGAGGCCATGGCTAAATACCTGACATATGATTACTCTTGTAATTCTAAAGGATTTGACCAATAGTAACATTCACATTAAATTAAGAATATAAGTATGTAACCCAAGCATCTATCACTAGGAAGTCCACTGGTCCCTTAATCTTCTGGGAACGCCTTTTCTTTACCAATTTTTGCAACATAGTAGTAATGGATGTTGGAGCTTTAATATTTATCTTACATACAATATAATCAATATCCAGGGACTTAATTTTCTGCACAACTCAGGGGCTTTATTTTACAGTCACCTCTGTTTCTGATTTTCTTTTTATTTATTCAATGCTTCTTGTCATCAAAGTCTCACCTTAGAAGTCTTCTTCTCTGCCTTGCATCATCCCAAAGAAGGAATGGGACCTATTCTCCTTTAAAACCCCAAAGGAACACTAACAAAAAACTTACTATCAAAGGTTTGGAGAATGAGGGGTTATTATGTGATAAACAACTATGAAATTATATATTAGATATACATTTTTGTATAATAGCTCCTCTGTCATTTAATCCCTGTGGAATTTCTCTCTGGTCTTAATTCCTTTTGGAGACTCTCCCAGTAAGCTCTAGTCTGCTGTTTCTCTCATTTTTCTTCATTTCCTGATTTCCTTACTGCTTCTTCCCCTGGGATTTCCCCTGAAAATTCAAAATTCTTTATTATGCATTATTTTCAATAAATCAACTCTTTACCCCCACTGCCATTTCTCATTTAGAAGACCTTGCTTTTTACATTTAGCCTCTGTGGAGGTTTGCTATTCTTCCCTGAGATTAATAATATTATTTTCAAAGAAGAACCTGCTGCAGTTTGCCTTTTCTTTTCTATTTTCCCTCTTTCCCTTCCTCCTTCTCTCCCCCTCCCTTCTTTCCTTGTCTTTCTTTCCTTTCTTCCTTCATCATTATTAATCTTTTCATTTTGAAATGATTATATATTCAAATGCAGTAAAAGAACAAATACATATAGATGCCATGCGCCTTTACCCAGTTTCCTCCAATGGTTACCTTGTGTAAACCTGTTGTATAATATCATAACTATGATATTGGCACAGATATAGACAAGATACAGAACATTTCTATCACCACAAGGATCCTTGATATTGCTCCTTTATAGCCATTCTGCTTTCCTCCCACCCTAAATTCCTCTATACTCCTAACAACCAATAACCTGTTCCTCATTTTTATAATTTTGTCATTTGAAGAAAGTTACAAGTGGAATCCAACAGTATGTAGCCTTCATGATTGACTTTTTTCACTCAGAGTGATTTCAATTTGCATTTCTTTCATGGTTAATGATGTTGAACGTCTTGTCATGTGCTTATTTGCCATCTGGATAACTTATCTGATAAAATGTCTCTTCATGTCTTTTGCTCATGTTCTAATTGGATTTCTTGTTTTTTTAGTTTATTGAGTCTTGAGTTTTGATAGTTCTTTGTATAATCTAGACAATAGTCCTTTGCTAAATATGTAAGTTGCAAATACATTTCCCTTCTCTCCTATTAGTTGTTCTATCTTCTTAACAGGGTCTTTTGCAGAGTAAATTTTTAAAATTTTGAAGAATCACAATTTGTCAAGTGTTCCTTTTATAGATGATACTTTTGGTGTCAAGTTGCATAACTATATGCCCAGCTCTAAACACTCAAGGTTTTCTCTTATGTTTTCATCTTTATGGTTTTATATTTTATATTAATTATCATGATCCATTTTGAGTTAATTTTTATAGAAGGTGTGAGACTTAGGTCAAGGCTTACTATTATTTTTTAAATTTATTTTTCTGCCCATATGTCCAATTGCTGGTTTCTTCAGCTTCATGTCAGGTATATGTAAAGCAAAATGCAAACCCAAAAACTCAACATGGTATAGCTCCTCAGCTCCTAAAAAATCACTAGATGGTCTGTTTTTTCTTGATACTTTTCAGAGTGTCTGCCAGACAACAAATATTACCCCTTGTAGAGATTTTAGCATTATTGTTTGTGATTGAATGTGTTTATAGTCATTCAGTTCCCAGCCAAGAGAAGCTTAAAATTTTTATCTTTGAAGTACGTGTCATGATGAATGTACAGCTAAAGAAAGATTCTTGCCCATAGAAGACTCTGAATTTTAATTATGGAGGTGTATTAGAAAGAAGTCAGTTCTTTGCTAGAAATATTAACTTCTAACACTCTTTACCCTATGTCTTTTTGGTAACATCTCTATCCTCACTTCTATCACAGAAATGGCCTAATGGCTCAAACTGGCCCAGAGTTTCCCATCTCCTGGCCACAATGATTGGTTCATAGACAGGAATGCAACTTAGACTCATCACAGTTTTGACTGGGTTTTATCTGGCTGGGACTAGCTAGACCATTTTCTTTTGTCTCTGGTCAGGAGGTATAAGGTTGGGTTCTTTGAAAAACAAGTAGGCACAGCCCCACATGATGTAAAATTGAAATAAGATGATACCATCTGTCTGAAATCACACCTCTACTTGATTCTCTTCCCCCTCCATCATAAGTCAGAATCTATGTCCTTCATTTTCATATCCCAAGCATCAAGTATCTAGTAAATGCCCAACAAATGTGGAATGGATAAATGAAGGAGTAAAGGAGTGGGCATTTCTGACTCCAAGTATTTCCTACAAGTCAAAGAACAATGGGGGAATTTCAAATATTCTCTCTTTCTTTAATTACTGAGGAATATTGAGGCCAAATAAAGGACATGATTATTTACTGTTGGGATGACATTATGTTCCCAGTTTTGCCCTGCTTTCCTTCCTTTCTGTTTTACTATGGGCATAAAGCTCAAGGTGAGGCCCTAAGAGGCACACCATTCCCCTTACCTGTCAGAAGAAGCCCTGCTCTTGGAAACACCCCCAAGGGGAAATCTTTTCACCTGTCTCTCTGTTGCTTCTTGTGTGGGTGTCTGATGATGAAGCCACTGACAGCCTGACTTTCTAATTTGTGGCCTATAGCTTTCTCACCAAGAAAATGATATACAACCTGATTTTGTTAAGTTATTGGCTGCAATGATATTTCCCACTATAAATGATCTTTTTGTTCCCTGATGCTTTTGCTCATCATCAGCTCTACATGATATAGGACCTTGGGGGGAAAAATCATATAACTGAGTGCTTCTCAAATTTTAAAGAGAATTACCCAGGGATCTTATTAAATTCCAGGTTTTTTGCAATAGGTCTTGGATGGAGTCTGAAACATTGTATTTCTGAGAAGTTCCCACTGATGTGACTGGTTTATCCATTAAACTTTGAGTGAGAAAGACATGGCCATTTTGTGTTTCAATATTCTTAATTATCACTTTGCGATAAATAACCTCCTCCTACCTCCCAATGATTTCCTAGAGTGTAAGAATTGACACATAAGATGTAGATAAAAGGATTAAGAACTTACAACTCATAATACAAATCTAAAGCTATGCTTATTTTGCCTACTTTTGTAGTCATCTTAGTTTAGCTTTTCACAACATCAAGAGTCAATCCTGTAGGACAGATGGTGGAGTAGGAGGATCCTGAGTTCACCTCATACCACAGTCATACTGAGGCAATAGCTACATGTATACAACTAACCCTGAAAATGACCTAAAGATTGACAGAACAGATCGTCACAGCTAGCTGTAAAGAGAAGGTCACACTAGAAAGAATAACAGGATTGGAGACATAGTTGGGAACCAAAGCCATAGCACAACTAACAGAAATGAGAGGGACATCACAGACATGGAGAAGCAAGAGGATCAGACCCCATACTGGCCACCCCTGGCACCAGGGACCCAAACTGAGAAGGCAAGTCCCCATAACATCTGGCTTTGAGAACCAATAAGGTTTAACTCCATGATCTTTAAAAATCAGTGGGCTGGACTCTAGATCAGCTAGAGGGCATTAAAAATAAAACCTAGTCCCTGCCCCTAAAGAGCTAGCATACTAAGTAACTCAATGCCAGACACAGCACAGAAGCAGCAGTTTGAAAAGCTCTTGGGCTGTATGTGAAGACCTGTTAGCTAATCTTAGAATATGTGCCAGAAAGGCAGAAATCTGCAGGAACTTTCTGAGAACAAAAGTTCTAGCACCATTTTTCTTGCTCTCCCCAAACCTAGATAGCCAAATGGTTCTGGGAGTCAATTCTAACACTTTCTATCTACCTTGCTAGCACTGTGTGCCCCACCCTGACATTTCCCTGTGCACCTACTCCACCCAATCCACCAACTTCAGCAGCCAAAATAGTTCCTGCTTGACAACACCCAACAGGCAGTGTCAGTCAAGATGGTGCCACTCCAAAGTGATTCCTGCCCTGTGGAGGAGGGAAGATCACCCCACACACCACTGCATCTACAATTCATGCAGTTAGACTTCAGCTGGCTGCACAGGGAGCAAGTTCTGACCTTCAGTTCACCAGCATCTGTGGCAGAAAGGCTAATTGAGGATAGCAAGGCTAAGTGTCAGCCCTGCTCACCAGAGAGCCTGTGGCAGCTGGAGCTAGACTGCTCAAAAGCATGAGGAACAAACACTATTCACTCCACCCAGGAAAGGCTAAGAAAATCATTGCAGTTTGCTGAACTGAAGGCAATCACCACTCAGCCACAACAGAAAGTCACACACAAATCCACACAGGGGACACCTGTAGAGTGCCTGATTCTGATGAACAGGGGAGATTGTGCTACAGGGCACTACAAAACCTCTTCTACATAAGCCTACTACTTTCAAGACCAGGAGATGTAGTTGACCTACCTAATGTATACACCCAAACACAAAGAGCTAGACAAAATGAGAAGACAAAAGATTACATCCCAAATGAAAGACTAAGACAAAAATCACAGTAAAATAGCTACATGAAATGGAGATAAGCAATATGTTTTTTTAAAAAATTAAAAGTAATGGTCATAAAGATACTGGACTTGAGAAAAGAGCAGATGAAGTCAGTGAGAACTTTAACAAAGAGAAAATACTTTTAAAAAGTCAGAGCTGAAGAATATAATGACTAAACTAAAAAATACATAAAGAAAATCAACACATTAGAGGATGTAGAACAGTGGATCAGCAATCAGGAAAACAGGATAGTGAAAAAACAAACAAAAAACCCCAAAAAGTTGAGAATAGGTTAAGGGAATTCTGCAATATCATCAAGCATAATAACATGTGTATTATAGGGATTCCAGAAGGTTGAAGAGAGAAGGGGGCAGAAAATGTTTTAAAAAATAATAGCTGAAAACTTCTCTAACCTGGGGAAGACAACAGACATCCAGGTCCATGAGGCACAGAGAGCCTCTAATAAGATAATCCCAAGACTGTCCACACCGGGACACAAAATAATTTAAATGGCAGAAAAATAAAGACAGAGAATTTTAAAAGCTGTAAGAGAAAAGAAACCATTATATACAAGGGAAACCCCATAAGGCTATCATCATATTTTTCCACAGAAACTTTACAGGCCAGAAGGGAAAGGCATGATATATTCAAAGTGCTGAAAGAAAAAATTGTATAACCCGAAATAGTTTACCTAGCAAGGTTATCATTCGGAATTGAAGGAGGAATAGGTAGAATGTTTCAGATAAACAAAAGTTAGAGTTCATCACCACTAAACCAACCTTACAAAAAAAAAAAATGTTACAGGGAATTCTTTAAATGGAAGGAAAAGTCCACAACTAGAAATAAAAAAAAAAAAATTATGATAGGAAAAAAATTACAGGTAAAAGAATACATAGTAAAGGTAATAGATCAACTACTTATAAAGCCAATATGGAGGTTAAAACACAAAAGTAGTAAATCAATTATATCTACAAAAATTAGGGAAAGGATACACAAAATAAAAGATGTAAAATATAACATCGTATACGTAAAATATGAAGGGGGAGTGTTTGTAATATGTGTTCAAACTTATGTAACTACCCACTTACTATAGACTTCTATACACATAGGATATTATATATGAACTGAATGGTAACCAAAGATCAAAAACCAATAATAGATACATAAAAAATAAAGAGAAAGAAATCCAGGCATAACACTAAAGAAAGCATCAAACCACAAGGGAAGAGAGCAAGAGAGGAAAAGAAGAAATATACAACCAGAAAACATTTAATAAAATGGATATGTATACATACCTACCAGTAATTACTATTTATATAGTAATATAGCAGGAGAGTGACAGAGAGAGATAAGGAGAAAGAGAAAATTCCAAGCAGGCTCCATACCATCAGTGACATGGAGCTCAAACTCAGAAACCGTGAGATCATGACCTGAGCTGAAATCAAGAGTTGGATGCTTAACTGACTAGGCCACCTAGGTGCCCCAGTAATTACTTTAAATATAAATCAATGCTCAGGTCCAAAGACATACATGGGTGGCTCAATCATTTGAGCATCTGACTTCAGCTCAGTTCATGATCTCGTGGTTCATAAATTCAAGCCCCTATCAGTTCAGAGCCCTCTTCAGATCCTCTGTCCCTCTCTCTCTGCCCCTCCCCAACTTGTGCTCTCTCAAAAATAAATAAACACTTTAAAAAAAGGCATAGGATGACTGAATGGATAAAAAAATAAACAAAAACAACACCAAAAAATAAGACTCATCTATATGTTGCCTAAAAGAGACTCATTTCAGACATAAAGCCACAAACAGACTGAAACTGAAAAGATAGAGAAATACTTATCATGTAAATGGAGGCAAACTGGGTTAGTAATACTTACCTCAGATAAAATAGACTTTAAAACAAAGACTGTAGCAAGAGACAAAGGAAAGCATTGCGTAAGGACAAAAAAAAGAAATCAATCCATAAGAGGATATATATGCGCCCAACATTGCAGCACATAAATATGTAAAGTAAATATTAACAGACATAAAGGGAGAAATTGAAAGTAATACAATAAGATTAAGAAACTTTAACACTCCACTTACATCAATGGATAAATCATCTAGACAGAAAACCAATAAAGAGACAGTGTCTTTAAACAACAAATTAGACCAGATAGAGCTAATAGATATATAGAGAACATACCATATAAAAGTAGAATATACATTCGTTAAAACAACACACAAAACATTCTCCAGAATAGATAACATGTTAGGTCACAAAACAAATGTCAATAAATTTAAGAAGACTGAAATCATATCAGGCATCTTCCCAAACCACAACAGTATGAAACTAGAAATAGACTTTAAAAAAAAAATGGAAAGAGTACAAACACAAGGGGCTAAACAATATGCTACTAAACAATGAATGGATCAACAAGGAAATCAAAGAGGAAATCAAAAAATACATGCAGACAAATAAAAATTTTTGGGTTTAAAATCTTTGGGACACAGAAAAAGCTATTCTAAGAGCAAAGTTATAGCAATTGAGGCCTGCCTCAAGAAATAAGAAGAACCTCAAATAAATAATCTAACCTTACACCTACAGGAACTAGAAAAAGAAGACCAAAGTCTAAAGCCATTAGAAGGAAGGAAATAATAAAGATTAGATCAGAAATACGAATAGAGACTAAAAAAAGAAAAGATCAATGAAATCAAGAGCTAGTTCTTTGAAAAGATAAGTTTCATAAACCTTTAGCCAAACTCAGCAAGAAAAAAAAGGACTCAAGTAAATAAAATAAGAAATAAAGGGAGAGAAATAACAACAGACACCACAGAAATACAAAGAATTATAACTGAATACTATGAAAAATTATATACGAACAAATTGGACAACCTAGAAGAAATGGATAAATTCCTAGAAACATACAATCTTCCAAAACTTAATCAAGAAGAAATAGAAAATGTGAATGGATTGATTACTAGTAACAGAATTGGTGATCAAAAAAACTCTTAACAAACAGAAGTTCAGGATCAGATGAATTCACAGGTGAATTCTAGCAAGAGTTAACGCCTATTCTCAAACTATTCCAAAAAAAAAAAAAAAAAAAAAAAAAGAGGAAGGAAAACTTCCAAATTCATTCTATTACACCAGCATTACCTTGATACCAAAACCAGATAAAGACACTAAAAGCAAACACTCACCAAAAAACAAAAAAAAACAAAACAAAACAAAAACTACAGACCAATATCTCTGATGAACATAGATATAAAAACCTTAAGAAAGTATTAGCAAATCAAATTCTACAATACATTAAAAGGATCATTCACCTGTGTGATCATTCACCACAACTGAGAAGGATTTATTCTAAAGATGCAAGGGTGGTACAGTGTTCACAAATCAATCACTGTGATACATCACACTATCAAGAGAAAGAATAACAACCATATGATCATCTCAATAGATGCAGAAAAAGCACTCAACAAAATATAAAAATTCCCCACAAAGTGCATTTAGAGGGAATGTACCTCAATATAATAAAGGCCATATATAAAAGTTCATAGCTAACATCATACTCAATGGTAAAAACTGAAACCTTTTCCACTAAAATCAGGAAACTCCAGGAAGAGAGAGGAGCTAGAGGTTGAATCAATCATCAATGGCCAATGACTTAATCAATCATGTTTATGTAATGAAGACTCCATAAAAACCCCAAAGGGTAAGGTTTGGATAGGTTCCAGGTTGGTTAATATGTGGAGATTCAGGGAGAGTGGCACACCTGGGAAAACATGGGAGCTCTGCACTCCTTCCTGTATACCCTGCTCTGTACATTTCTTCCATTTGGCTGTTCCTGAGTTACATCCTTTTATAATACAGTGGTAATCTAGTAAGTAAAATATTTCTCTGAGTTCTGTGAGCCATTCCAGCAAATTAATCAGAACTAAGGAGGGTTCTTGGGAACCTCTGATTTATAGCCAGAGATTAAATCACAAGGTAGAGATTAAATCACACTGGTAGTATATGGTAAAGCCTGACTTTAAACCTTGATTGGTCTGATTTCATAAACATTTGCAGGTGAATAGTAGGGGGATACATACAAACTGGCCACATATCTTAGAGGATTGAATTTCTTGCTCCAAAACTTAGACAGTGCCTATCAGTTTAAGGCTGGATTGGGGCACAGGGGAAAGGGGGAAATGTTTTAGTGTTCCTCAGTGCCATGATCGGTTATTCAGATCTTTGATGATTCACCATTCCCTCCAAGCCACGTAGGCCAGCCTTAGATCTTACTTTATGTAGGAAAGCACTCGGAATTCCATCTTTGATTTTAAAACCACAGGTCTTCCCACAAAGCCCCCAAATCCCATGTCGATGTATGCATTATAAATAGCTCTTTTTTAGGGAAAGTTAACACCTAACGGTATTAGCAAAATTCGACTTGACCAATAACTGCTCCACAACTCCTACATGCATGCACACATGCACACATATCCACATAAGTGTGCACTTACATCTGGAAAGGTATATATAGCATGCACACATACATACGTACAGCAACACATGCACATGTAGCCACATTGTAGTTCACCCTAAGTAAGTCCTAAGCTATAGAGGTGGAGGCAGAGTCTTCAAATGTTACTGCAAAATCTTTCTCTCAAAAATAAGTACATTTTTTAAAAAAAATTTAAAAATTAAAATAGGGGTGCCTAGGTGGCTTGGTGTGTTGAGCGTCCAACTTCAGTTCAGGTCATGATCTCATGGTTTTTGAGTTCCAGCCCTGTGCCGGGCTCTGTGCTGACAGCTCAGCGCCTGGGGTCTGCTTCAGATTCTGTGTCTCCCTCTCTGTCTGCCCCTCCCCTCTGTCTGCCCCTCCCCATTCTCTCATTCTCTCTCTCTCTCTCTCTCTCTCGTTCTCTCTCTCTCTCTCTCCCTCTCTCTCAAAACTAAATAAATATTAAAAAATTTTTAATTAAAATGAAAAAATAAAAAGTCTTTTCCTTTGTGAAATGATGGTTAGAGTAGATGGCATTGGTTTTTTGAAATATCTTTACATTGCAAAGGAAATAGCCAATCTTCTCAATGCTCCATTAAAATAATACTAGTGGTCCATGAAATACAAAAATCTGGGGAACAGAGTCTTGCCTACCTATGAGGAGGAGAAGGAGGAAGAGGAAGAAGGGAATGAGGAAGAGGCCTTAGAGACCTTACATTAGTTCAGCAGGGCTGTCTGCTAAAATATAAGCAAGGAAGATGGAGAAGGGTGAGACACTGACAGAGAAGACACCACATTCTCAACGTTGTAATAGCACCTGTATATCCATCATCTTGGTCCACTTCTACAGAAACTTTTTTTAATGGTTATTTATTTTTGAGAGACAGAGAGAGACATGGCATGAGTGGGGGAGGGGCAGAGAATGAGACTCAGAATCTGAAGCAGTCTCCCAGCTCTGAGCTGTCAGCACAGAGCCCAACGCAGGGCTCAAACCCACGAGCTGTGAGGTCATGACCTGAGCTGAAGTCAGATGCTCAGCCAACTGAGCCACCCAGGCTTGTCTGCTTCTCTAGAAACTTCTAAGGAAGTTTGTATTATCTCTGTTTCACAGATCAATAAACTAACACATAAAAGTCAAAGTAAGTTGACTAAGATGGTAGGGACAAAGCTGTAACTTGTACCCAACGCTAAGGTTTTGGTTTCTCCCCTGAAAACTGTGACACTGCCAAGTGTAGTCCATTACATTTCAACAGCCTGACTGAATGCCATGCCACAGTGTTCATGCACTGCTACAATGAGTGACAAGGGCTCTATGGTCTAACTCCTTTGAGATGCCTGTATTTATCCACATTGGAATCCCTCCTGTTGAAGACTTGAACAGCTCTGTAAAATCCTATAAGCTATAACTTACCTTGCTTTTTTGACGCTAGTGTTGTTAGTTGTTTTTAATTCCAAGGAATGAGTCCTTAATTGGACCTGCTTTCACTGTTGCCAGAGTCAAGTAAAGGGAATATTTCAGGAAAACAAAAAACAAAAAACAAGGCATCAATTAAAATGCACAGGAACATGGACTATTTCTATTTCTAATTACATTTCACAAACAAATTTCATTCTAATTGTTCATAATCACAGCTTAGAGATCTCTAGAGGATGAGATCTCTGAGCATTTAGAACCTTTAAATCTAGGTTAAGAGATCTTTGACATCAGTTCTCATTTAATGAAATGACTGCATCTGCATTGTCCTAGTCTGCTAAAAAGAGAACTGTGGCATTGTGAAGGAAGATTTGTTTTGCATGTTGACATAAAGGGAAAAGCCTAGTCTCCCAAGAGATCTAAGGTAGCTCTAATAATACTAAATGCAAGGGAATGATTACAAAATATTTGTTCACTCATGAGTTATTTGTTCAACCAGTTTAACGTAAATGAAATTGAGAGATTACACTATTATGTTATTTGGTATCTCAGATAAGGGAGAGTTGATCCAATCTGGAGCTGGACAATTATCAGGGGAAGTTCTTGGAGAAGGCAATGCCTGATCTGAATACTAAAGAATAGGAAGGAGCCAGTTAAAATGGGGAAAGACATTTCCAGCAAAGGGAATAGAGTGGACAAATGTAGAGAGAGGTAAGGACAAAAAGTTGTTGGAATTCCAACCAATTTGGGGTAAAACAGGTCAGAGCTGGATTACGTCTGATGGGTACCCAGGGCAAGCTGGTAATTTGGTGTCCTTTGTTTAAGAACATGCTCCTCGAGTGTGATGCTAAGTGAAATAAGCCATACAGAGAAAGACAGATACCATATGTGTTCACTCTTATGTGGATCCTGAGAAACTTAACAGAAACCCATGGGGGAGGGGAAGGAAAAAAAAAGAGGTTAGAGTGGGAGAGAGCCAAAGCATAAGAGACTCTTAAAAACTGAGAACAAACTGAGGGTTGATGGGGGGGTGGGAGGGAGGGAAGGGTAGGTGATGGGCATTGAAGAGGGCATCTTTTGGGATGAGCACTGGGTGTTGAATGGAAACCAATTTGACAATAAATCTCATATGTTAAAAAAAAAACATGCTCCTCATTTATGTAGTGGTTATAGGGAGAAATGGCTTTTTATTAATAAATCATTCATATCTCTCTTTATGTTAAAAATAAGGCATTTATATATAAGGATGCAACTAAATATTTTAATTTATATGGATGCACCAGAAAGAACATTTTTGTCTCTATTCAAAGATACTATTTCGTAAGAGCAATACCAATAGTTATTTGTTCAGATACACAAGAGGTGACAGGAACTTGTTACTATATTTTCTCATTTATTCTGGTTATGTTTAATAACTCTTTGTATATCAGCAATGGGCAGACTATCCAGGTGTTTTTCCCTCCTCACTAGAGTATAGACTTTCCCTATGGAGAGATGACTGTAAACAGCTTCTGGGAAAGAACATATTACTAGGTCACAAAATTCATCCTATAGGCTTTTACCCCCACAAAGACTAAAGCCTTTGTATAAAGTCTATAGTTGGCTATAAGCCATATATAAATGGATTAATAAACACAACATGTATCTGTTATTTTCCATCTATCTATCCATCCATCCATCCATCCATCATCTATATATCATCTATCTATCAAACTACAGGACTTGTGATGTTTCAGATGACCCCACCACCTGAAAATGAATAGTGTCTATCAAATATCGGTTACTAGGCCACCATTTTTCACACTGTGGGGTTATGACTCATCATACACTAGTAAATGATGAAATCTATTTAGCGGGTAGCAGCAAACAGTGAACGCACACACACATACACACACACACACACACACACACACACACACTCACAAATAGAACAGAATAGAAAATACTAAAATACAGCAAGTATAAAAAGAGGAAATATGATTTTGTAAAATTCTTGTTAAAGTTTTCTATCAATGTAGTGAATGCTGGATAAAAAAATGCTTAAAACCCTCTAATATATGATAGGGATAATAGAATGTCATAATTAATGAAATTACTTTAAAAACTGCACACTTGTATATGCCTTACGAACTTAAGTAAATTATTTACCTTTCTCAACATGTTTATTAATAAGTAAAATGTTAATAATACAAAGTTATCATAAAGGATTGCTACAAAAAATAAAATGGGAACATGTTTGAAAAGTGCCTAGAACAGCATCTGGCAAATAGCAGATAAATGGTAGCTATTATTATTATAAAATCATACAGAGCACAAGACTAGAATCAGAAAAGTGTGACAGAGAAAAATTGTTCTTTAGGCACCTGTATCAGAAACCCCTTATGCGCCACCTCAATCTCTCTTGGCCTCCCTCTGGGCTCACCTCAGCTTCAGGGGCCCATTGTGTGTGGTCTTGGACCATAGCTTCTCTGTGGACCTCTCACACTCTGCCCTGTGGTCTTTCAGATGCCACAGCAAGAGACGTGTGTGGAAACCAAAGGAAGGATGATGAATCCCTATGGGTCCAACCTTGACCAGGGGGTATGGGAATCCATATGTAATTTCTTCCACTCCTTACCCTTTAGGAAGACAGCTCCAAGATTCATGTCACAAGTTTTCCCAGAAGTTCCCACAGGATTGAGTTTTATTTTCCAGCAGCAGTAGACAACTCGGTAACACATCTTTGTGCTGGCTTTCCTCCTTTTCCTGTTTCTTTCTCCTGAATCTCCCTGGAATGACTTCCCAACTAAAGCACTTGCATGCAAGCCTTTGTCTCAGGCTCTGCTTTGGAGGATATCCAGGCTAAGAAAGACTCCCAACTTCTTCTTTAACACCCATGCTCCTCTTCCCATTACTAAACACTTTTCTTGGTAATCAGGGAAAATGAACCCTGAGAAGCCAGACTCTCAGCAATGTAGCAACACAGTTAGAAATCATGGATTCTCTTGTTCCCTGCCTCTAATGTGTTATGTGAATGAAGGAAGTAGAGAGCAGAGAGACTAGAGATGTCTTTGACCTTATTAACTTGGAGAATACAGAAAACATGTTTTCTGAAAGATGGAAAACTACTAGTAGAAAAAAAATAGTTACCAAAAAGGATTTTTTGATGTCAAGACAGATGGAACTAAGCTTTGATAAAGAGCATTATTCTTCAACAAGGTGAGTGTTTGCCTTGTTTTAAAGACAAAGTTGCATTTCTGTTCTGCCAGAACAAATGGTATATGCAAATCCTGCTTAATTCTCCTTTTGTAGGAAGTCTGCATATTTGCTTTTCCATGTTTTTTCTGCAAATTGATTAGAAAGGAACTTGTTTGTTTATACCCCAATTAAGACAACGGAGAATTGTAATTATATTTCACCGCTAGCCCACAATTTCTGCCCTGGAGATTATAGTAAAAGGATGGAAACACTCCTTCCTTCTTTGGAACTGAGATCTGTGCTTTAGGCTGTTGGCAAGATCTCTGTTATGCATGCCCCACCAACCACCAAATGGGCCCTAGGATTAAGATTCCTATCTTCAGGCTGAGGGCCAAAAGTTGCACAGTAATTGCAGCAAGTTGCTTGGAGTTGTGCTTGATAAGGAATTAATGACATGTGAACCATTCTAACTAACTATGGATGTCTCCTGTTCCATTGTGATTAAAGAATCAAAATGTTTTCTGACCTAGCATTGGAGGTAGCCTAAATCAGGCAATCATGCATTATCCTAAAAACAACACGTTGAGGTAAGACACTATAATTTCTATTTTAGACAGTAGGGAAATTGAATCTCAAGGAAGAAATAATCTTCCCAATGTGAAATACAATGTAGGTAACAGAACTTGCTTTCATGCTCATGTTTGCCTGACTCTTCAACACCGGGCTACCCTCACTCACATTAGTATTTGTGGAGTGTTTATTACATGCTGAGTGTTCTGCTATATTTTTCCACAAATGCCTATTTTATTAGAGTCAGAATACCCACAGCTCTTGAAGTTGTATAGAACACCTGGTCACCTAGTTCACAGACACTTCCTAGTAGGTATGCCCCAAAGTCTAGGTTCTCACTGAGAAAATATGAGGAGTAGAAATACGTGCAACCTTTACATCACTTCCTTAAAAGAAATCACTTTACATCACTTTACATCACTTCCTTAAAAGAAACTTTCTTGTTCTCTATTCTCTTTTTCCCTTTTCCCTTGTCAATAAGCCTGACATAGTCATTGAACACAAGTCAAGCATAGACACAAAACAAAGTCCCAGGAGAGGAGAGAGAATCCTGGGAGAAGAAGGAATCCTTAGATGACCTTATGAACAGAGGCAACAACTCACTGTGGACCACCCTCTTACCTTTGGGCTGTTATGCAGAGAAAAATAAATGAATCACTTGTACAAACTGTATTTTTGGATCTCTTCATTGATATAGCTTAGCTTATAATCTGAATAAATAAATAAAACTCCAAGGAGCTTTGCACACATTATAAAATCAAAACGGTAGTCAAAGAGATTAAATAATTTGCCAAAGTTCACATAGCTCATAAATGGCACAGGTAGGATTTAAATCCAAATCCCAACCCATTTTCAGGACTTTTTCATTAAACTGTGTAATTGACTTAGAAGACTGCTTTCTCAAAATTTAACAGGTCTTAGAACCTTCTAGAAAGCTTATTACAGTGGAGATTCCTTCCCCAGACATTTGGATCAAGGAGGTCTTGGCTTAGCCTAAGAATCTGTAATTCTAACAAGCTCCTATATGATTCAAAGATTGCCTATCTAGAGACAATGGTTTGGGTAGCACTGACAGCACACTCCTTAAATAGGATGGTAGATAAAAGAATTAGAAAAACCGGATTTTAATTAGAATATGAAAATATTTAAGTTCAAAAGGCAGAAGCCCTGGGCATGACCAAAAGCAAAAAGGTATAAAGAACTGAATAATGGTGATGGTAATAACAATGAAGATAAAAGCCAGCATTTATTGTGTGGTGGGCACTGCTTGAAGTGTTATATGTGTATCAGATTCAATCCCCATGTATACTCTGTAAGGTAATTTAAAAATTGCCTCTCATATATGAGGAAGCTGAGACTTAAAGATATTAATTCCTGTAGGCATACAGTTACATGCTCACATTGGACACATGTGACCATGTGACACATATATCTGACCTCCACTCTGGAGTTCCATTTAGTCTCTGAATTTTACAACTTCCTTATTCATCATGGTGTCTAATTTCAGAATTATAGCTCTTTAATGCTCATTATAAAGTAAACAAAGCTCATAAAGAGGAGCCTGAGATATATGCCCTACTTCATTTCTCTAGAGAGGCTGAAGTCTAACCTTGCACTGAGCCAGACCAGCGCAACATACCTAGACTTCTCTAAGTTTCAGTTCCACCCATATATTGTATGGTAGTACCTTGCAGATGTGTTGTAAGAACTTAAAGATGGCATATGAAGATGGGCTCAGTTAATGGGAGACATTGCTAGTATCAAGAAGAAAAGTACCAGGGAAGTAACTGAAGACACATCCACTCTTAAACAGATATTGAAGTCACTTCAAACTGAGGAGAGGTAGAAAGCAACCTTAAACTAGCCATCCAGTTCTTCAGTCTCAATGTCTCTTTCCATGCTATCAGAATAAAATCAAATTTCCAAGCACATCTGATCCTCTTCTGCCTCCTCTAAAACCTAATGACACTTATTCTCCTGGTTCTCCTTTCAGCCAGAACAGCTGAAACAATCGCTCGGAGAGCACTTTAATCTTAGCCAAGGCCAGAGATGAGGAGACTTAGTAGATATTTGTCTCATCTGATAATTTGAAGTTTTCTGAGAACTAAGTTCAGGACCTCACGATCTCAGTGAATGCTCTTTAAAAATAACAAGTTTAAAGAGAGATTGTGTAATCCACACAATGTTGAGATGAAGTGGTTAACTGAAGTGTTCTGAGCTACAGAACATGTGGATGTGTAACAGCATTTCCTAAAAAGTGTCAGAGCTGCTCAAGTGGCAGCCATGGCATTCTACATGTCAGAACCAACCCTAGAGGTTAAGAGCATTTATCCCCTGACATCAGAATCCAGTAGATCCATTTGAGGCTCAAATCTAGAAAGAAAGACAAAACAAAATGGATATTATTTTCTCCTAAAAAAAAAACAATCCCTCCTTTTTATGTTAAAGCTAACTCTGGTCAGTTTGACTCCATGCTTTTTACACTTCTCATTTAGTAAATTAATAATGCCAAGATAAACCTCTCAGTTAAATTTATAAGACACAGGTCATGGATTTTGGACAAGGTGCTAGATAACTGACATTATCCTTAGACTGAAACAAAAAATGATTTTCTCTATCTTCCCTCTTCCATATAAATCCCACCAAGAATCTTCTGTAATCTTTGCAACATTACGTACATAATTGTGCCTAGAATAATTTCTCTAGGGGCTAGGGAACAGGCCATTTTCAAAATTTCTTGGGTGCATGTCAGTGTTATGATGATCATATATGTCCTATTATCTTTTTAAATTTCTCAAATCGGAGGCTCATAAGAGATTTGGTATTGAACAAATTCAGCTCCTAAGGTCATAAAGAACCCACAGCAATTCAGGTGGATGCCCATCTGGACTTCATCTATGGAAGGAATCCTAACTCCAGTCAGGCATGGGTCATTCCTCTGGTGAAGAGTAAACAGAATATGAACTTGGAGAGGAAATAATGAAGGCCAGAGGATTTGATTTCCAAATTTAATTCCTTTGAATTCTGAAGTCATTGAACTTTAAGAGGTTTATGCTTCAAAATTTATTTTCTACTCTGTATTGAGAAACATGTGTATCTAAATTTGTAGCTCTTCTCTCTTGGCATTTTATTATTAAAGTATTGTAACGTAGTTATTGGATCTCTTTGAAGAATGTATTATTGACTCTGCTGGACAAAAATGGCTAGATAAATTGGTGTGGAAAACAATGGTCTTGAAATAAAATTGTGCGTTGTTTGGATCAGATTCAGAAACTTCTGTCCACTAGTGGCTTCAGGATTACATCCAAAGAATTAGTGGTTAATAACCTGAAAATATCTGCATGACAGTAAAAATAAGACTGGATTGAGAAATGGCAGATCTACATACATTAGGGAGATAGGCATACCTCAAGTTGGTCATCAGCTTAATTGTTAAGTCTAATGTGTTAAAACAACAAAAGCTTGGGAATGTGAGAGAGGAGGATTGTATCCTTTCTTCTGATGATGTTTCCTTCCAGGTGGAGGAAGCTCTGGAAGTATAACACCACTGGCCTCCTTCCTCCCCCTCAGGCTACCCTCTTCAGAGGAGGCGATTCATTTTGTGGGAAAACCTGGGAAGAATAAAATGGGTGAGCTCAGCTCACTGTCTTCCCATCTTTGTTGGGAATGTTCTTGTCTGCAGAGATTATGTGCTCTTGATTGCTCTCAGTCTTTCAATGGGCATAATAAGAAAAGCCCTGGCAGCATTGTCAGGGAGGAAGAGGGGATACCACCCTTAGTAGTCTAGAGGAGCCTCTCATTGGATGAGTAACTCTCTTAATTCTGAGGTTCTTTACTGGAAACACATTTGTCTGTAAATATAAACCCAATATATTATTTTCCAGTGATAAAGTTTATATTTTTGTCTCTCATTTGTCTTAATTTGGGTTATTTTTTAAATGATTCAGAATTTACAAGAGTAAAGAAGGGTGCTGTTTATTGTACCTTCTTAATTTTCCAAAAACTGATGTTTTTATCTTGTTACATTACGCCTTATAATTTCTTTTTATGTTATAAATTTGGTACCAAGATCATTGCTGGTTTTAGCCATAGCCTTTCCATGCCTAAGATGTGCTATGTCAGAGACTATAAATTGTCTCCAATATCCATTTCCCTTTTTTTCTTTTAGTACTAGAACTTATAAAGTTTGGCTGAGCACAAAGTACCTAGCTAGCAACTACATTTTCCAGTTTCCAATCCTTCTTGGTGTTGCACTGTGGATAAGATATGGTCAAAGAGATGTGAGCAGAGATAAAATGGACACTTCAGAGGCATGTCCTTAGAAGGTAGCTGTTTGTCTTATACATATCCTTTCCTCTTTTCCCCCAATTAGGACACATAAATAGCAGTGGTGAGCCTGCTTCAACCATGAGAACATAGACAACAACACATTCTAGCAGTGCAACTCAGATGGCATTGTAAAAGGACATAAAAAATTTCTACCATAATGTAATTCAAAATACTGCTCTCTTTATTAAGAAAACCTAGTTAAGAAAGAAAATTATTTGGACAAAGCAAAGCAGTGTACTTAGTTATGTGGTTATTTTATGTACTGGCACAAGCTTGTTATCTTATTGAAGACCAATAACAAAAAGTCAGTGGACCATATTTTGAGTAGAAATACCTCCGTAAGATGCATAGTGATATTACTAAAGAAATATGGCTCCCTTGAAGAACATGTGGAGCAGAGCCACTCTATCCCTGGGGAATATAGGCAGCTGGGACTTTTTAATGTGAGAACGAAAAAACCTTCTCTCTTAGTCAAGCCTCTGTTCTTTACTCTCCATAAAAACAACTGAAATAATATTTTAACCAATGCCTTCTGTCAATAACTCTTTTCCCACTAGTCTCATACTTTGTACTTTGTACCTAGAAAGGCCCCAAACCCTGACCTTGTTTCATCAGTATCTTAAGGAAATTTGTAGAACAAATGGCTTGTTTGACTCCCTCTTTATCTTTTTCCAGTGGACTTTGACAGGAGTCCTTAGGTAGTGAGAGTGAAGAAGAAGAAAAGTTAGTTCAGATTACATTAACAATACAAAAATTATGATGCAAATGCCTTTTCTACTTAACATTCTTCAATTGCACTAGAAGGTCCTCATCTCATGTGACCATCATCATCCTTTGATGAAGTTGGCCACTCCTTTCCAAAGACAAATAGACACATGGTGTACGAAGGAAAGGTGTCATATACAAAAGGTATCCTGAATTCCAAAGGTAAGCATTTATTAACACAGGAATCATCATGATGAAGTCACCATTAGGTTAACCATTAAAAATCCTGATTTTTCAAGTGCTGCGTGTTGCACAGCTACATTATCTAAAGGCATACTAGGCATGAAGGAGGAAGTCCAGGGTCCTGAGCAAAAACAATTTCAAAAGAAAAAAAATGACTTCATGATGTCCTTAATTTGTAATTTAAGTATTATTATGATTCAATTATCAAAATTTTGAACAACCAAAAGGAAAGCAAAGTCAATATAATGCAGCCCGCAGATCAAGGAGCCTAGAGATAGACCTCAGAGCTACATCTGTATTGTAAATTTTTATTCACAAAAGATAGATTAGAATTTTAGTACAGAACTGATGCATTTCTAATACACACTTTACTTTCCATGTTTGCTTTTCTATTTATTTATCCAAGACCATAAATTAACATGGCCTAGCACAAAGGTGATTGTTTTTAGAACTGGCAATTTGAGTTTTGTTTCTGTGGTGACACGATTGTGGGGTCAAGAGACTCTAAGCTCATATGCTGCCATGGCCAGAGAAGCAGAAAGAATTCTGACTCTGAGGACGGCTGGGATTCAATAAAGGAGTATCAATCCACATAAAAACCTTTATAAGCAAAGCCCAAGTAAGCAAGTAGCTTCATGTTCAATGCAAAGAGTGAAAGTTGCTAGACCAATGAAGGCAGAATCAAGAGATTTCAAAGAAAAGTGATGTCTGTCAGATGGCCAACAGACACATGACAAGATGCTCAACGTTTCTCCTCATCAGGGAAATACAAATCAAAACCACACTCAGATATCACCTCATGCCAGTCAGAGTGGCCAAAATGAACAAATCAGGAGACTATAGATGCTGGAGAGGATGTGAAGAAACAGGAACCCTCTTGCACTGTTGGTGGGAATGCAAACTGGCACAGCCACTCTGGAAAAGAGCAAGGACGTTCCTCAAAAAATTAAAAACAGATCTACCCTATCACCCAGCAATAGCACTGCTAGGAATTTACCCAAGGGATACAGGAGTACTGATGCATAGGGGCACTTGTACCCCAATGTTTATAGCAGCACTCTCAACAATAGCCAAATTGTGGAAAGAGCCTAAATGTCCATCAACTGATGAATGGATAAAGAAATTGTGGTTTATATACACAACGGAGTACTACATGGCAACGAGAAAGAATGAAATATGGCCCTTTGTAGCAACATGGATGGAACTGGAAAGTGTTATGCTAAGTGAAATAAGCCATACAGAGAAAGACAGATACCATAGGTGTTCACTCTTATGTGGATCCTGAGAAACTAACAGGAACCCATGGCAGAGGAGAAGGAAAAAAAAAAGAGGTTAGAGTGGGAGAGAGCCAAAGCATAAGAGACTGGTAAAAACTGAGAAGAAACTGAGGGCTGATGGGGGCTGGGAAGGAGGGGAGGGTGGGTGATGGGTATTGAGGAGGGCACCTTTTGGGATGAGCACTGGGTGTTGTATGGAAACCAATTTGACAATAAATTTCATATTAAAAAAAAAGTGATGTCTGCAAAAGGACGAAAGAAGATGGCTATCACTCTATCCCCTTCCTCAATAACAATAATTGGGCATTCTTTCATAGACAAAAAATTGGGCATCCCTCCATAGACCAGCTTGTGGGAGCTATGGGATACAGCACCATATGCCTAGGAACCCGAGAGGAGTCTCACCTTTCCCATTCAGTAGGTAAGAGGCATATAGTCCTTGGTCCCAACTGTGTATGCTCAGTGGACTTTATCCTCACTCAGCCATGGTCTAGGACCCCCTGGAGAATACTAACTTAGACAATGAACACAGATGAGAGAGACTTGTGGGAGCCCAGGAGTCCAGTGGAGCAGCTCCAGCACACCACAGGAGAAAAAAAAATCTGGTATTTGATACACTGAAGAGGGATAGAGAAGTTTTGACTTTACCTGTATTACTTCTAGCTCAAGACAGCACAGCTCAGCGCCAGGAGAGCCCTTCTCAGCCTAAAATTTCTCCCATGGGGGAAGTGAGAGTTTGTAAGTGAGCACATGGTTTCCTCAGCTATATGGGATGCTGTCAAAGAGGCCCAGTTCTCTCTCGGCTCATCCTGAGTGCTGAGTTGTGAGCTATATGGCTGGTGGGGGAGGCAATGAGCCACTTGGAGAACAGCCAGAGCTCAGAAAGTATAAAAGGGACACAGGTCCTACTAACCACATCACATACTCTAGCAAGAGACCTGTCCATAAGTCACTGGGATGTCTTTCCTTAAATCCCCCAGTTGGCTCATAGACACTCCAAGCATTCTGCATGCTTCATCCATATACCTCCTACCCATTAATGGCTCCCTATGTATGATCTCAATGTCCCAAGAGCAAGCTTTGGCAGGCAGTTAATGAGCATGTGCAGAAACCTAGCTGGAATCTGTGTGCCTGAGAGAGATCACAATGAGCATTTAGCAATATCCTTGGGAAAGCAAAATGGAGGCTGTCAGCATTATTCATAATGGCTAAGATACAGAAACAACCTAAGTGTTGTTTCCTAACCTAAGACACTGTGTCTTAGGTTATCAGTATCTAACCTAAGACACTGGATAAAGAAGATATGGTATATGCAATGGAATATTCAGCTAAAAAGAAGGAAATCCTGAAACAATATGAATGAATCTTTTGGGCATTATACTATTGTGAAATAAGTCAGGCAAAGAAAGACAAATACCGTATGATGTCATTTATATGTGGATTCCAAAAAAGCTGAACTCACAGAAGCAGAGTAGAATGGTGGTTGTCAGAGGCTTGGAGATGAAGGAAATGGGGGAGATGTTGGTTAAAGGATACAAACTTCTAGTTAAAAGATGACTAAGTTCCGGGGACCTAATGTATAACATGGTGACAATAGTTAACAATACTGTATTGTGAAAGTTGCCAAGAGAGTATATCCTACATGTTCTTATCAAGTGCAAGGAAAAAAAAAACGTAATAATAAGAGGTGATGAAGGTGTTAACCCTCATTGTGGTGCTCATTTCACAATATGTTAGTGTATCAAATCTTCACATTGTACATCTTACTTAAACTTACACAATGTGGTATGTCAATTATATCTCAAAGTTGTAACAAAAAAAATTCAAAGTGAGAAGATTGACAGGGAAGTGGCAAGCAAATAGGCATATACAGAGAACAGGTTTGAGAATAAGAACACAGCTGGAGCTAAAGGGAGTAAGACATTCAACATAGGAGCAAAACTTAAGAGGACCCCAAAAATCTCAGTAATCTAGAGAAATAGCATTTCAGTGCAATATTTTAAAAATAAAAATGCACAAAAATATCACGAACAAAATATCAACATTTTATAAAAACCAACTCCAGCTCTATGTTTGAACGGACCTGCCTCACTTGCCTCACCCTTATCCTGGCCCTGTTGTATCCTATCTTTATTTAAAATGTTGATATTTTGTTCATTATAGATTCTTTTGCATTAATTTTGTTTCTTAAAAATATTGCACTAGAGGGGACCCTGGGTGACTCTGTTGGCTGAAGGTCTCACTTTGGCTCAGGTCATGATCTCATGGTTTGTGAGTGTGAGCCCCACGTTGGGCTCACTGCTGTCATTGCAGAACTGGCTTCAGATCCTCTGTTCCCCCCTCTGCACCTACCCTGCTCAAGCTCACTCTTTCTCTTTCTCTCTCAAAAACAAATAAATGTTTGTTTATTTAAACATTTAAAAATATGCACTAGGGGCGCCTGGGTGGCTCAGTCGGTTAAGTGTCTGACTTCAGCTCAGGTCATGATCTCACAGTCCGTGGTACGGACCCCACATCAGGCTCTGTGCTGACAGCTCAGAGCCTGGAGCCTGTTTCAGATTCTTTGTCTCCCTCTCTCTCTGACCCTCCCCCATCCAAGCTCTGTCTCTGTCTCAAAAATAAATAAAACATTAAAAAATTTTTAAATATGCACTAAAACAGTAGTTATCTTGCTCACTGAATTGACTGATGCCTGCTTACATTTTACACCTGGGGTGAGCGCCTCACTCAAACTCACCAAGGTCCCAGCCCTGAACTAGGCTGCCTTCCCCAGAGCATAAATGTGCTCTACTATTTTAGAAAAAAAGAATTTCTTACTGCTTATTTACTTCTGTAAGGTGGAAATCTTAGACTGGATGATTTCCAACATCCATTTCAGCCGCGACATTCTCCAGGTGGTCTGAGACATTACATGTATATGGATGTATAAGCACACTAGGACCTGCAAAAGAAGCAGAGCTTATGGGTGAAGAGGTGGAGAGCTGAAAGCTGACAGCTGACTCCAGATGTCACCACTGAGTTCCTTACATTCAGGACTTTGATTTTTCCTTTGCTTCTTGGATGCTGTGACAAACATTTTAAACAATGCTGGCATGAGATGGCAAGGGACAGAATGAGTCCCTGAGCAACAGCTAAATGTCACCCTCCATCCCTGGTATTTGAAACACAAACAGAGCACCCAAATGTAGAAAGTCATAGCTGTTCTCAAGTGGGTGTTAAAAGGCTCATTTCATATCCAGGACCACATTCCAATGCGGCAGTCCAACATTGCACAAAGTTCTTCCATCATTTCTCACTTCAGTGATGATTCCTATCTGGTTATTGGTTTGGTTTTTCAGATGACTAGATTTAAAGCTATTGAAAAGCAATAAGGGAGCAAGGACAAGGTCTCAGAGCTGAGCTATAGTGGATTTAATCGCCTATGAGATGCTGTAGCTGAGAAGGGAGACAGCCAGGGCAGTTCCAGAATGCTGATGTGTTGATGTAGTTGTAATGAGGCAGGAAGAACATTGCTTCAAGGGTTTTTCCAAATGGGTTTATTTTGTTGAGATTAAGTCAGGAAAGGCAAGAGAGAGCCCTGCAAATTGTTTTCATGCTTAGAAATGATAGGGCTACCACTAATATATCTCTGCAATCAGAGGAATCCTGAACTAGTATGCAACTCAGAAGGGCAGAGAAAGTGACTTCAGTTCCTATCACACCTGTTCAACTTTCCTTTTTCTTTTTCTGCTTCTATTCTTGCTTATATGAGTAAGTAACATGGACATAATGTGTTTAAGTAAGGTCAGTGGAAGCTAAAGGCTTCTTTTTGCTTCAGTTCAGTAGACAAAGAATGAAAGACCAGAGATCTTGGAGCAAGACGGGATGACCAGATTCTAATATGTGGAGGAGTGGGTGTGGGAATTGGACCTACTGTTAGATGAGTGAACTTAAATACAATTTTTAAAGGGCCATTCCTGAATTATACCCCCTTTGTCCATGCCTGTCTTTCACTCTGTAAAATATATATGTGTATACATATGTATGTATGTATGTATGTATATGTATATATGTATATGTATGTGTATGTGTATATATATATATGTATATATATATATATATATATATTGTTCTTGTTGAACATGGTAGATCAAACACACATGTTCATTGCATTTCATTCCTGAAATCTCACTAAAATATCTGTAAAAGTTTTAAAAAATATATTTTTAAATCAAGTAACAGCCCACTGAATTATCCACACAGTTTTAGAAGATACATGAATAGTTATTGAGGTAGCAGTACACAGAAACCTGAAACTTTCCTTCTGAGGAAGTACAGCAAGAAAGATGGTCATGTCTCAGCACTGCAGAGTATACTGGAAATAGGAAGATTATCTCTGATGACAGGAATAGGGTAGAGCTGAAAGTAGAGTAATAGGTTGAAAATATTTACAAAGAGCTCCTCACCATAGGCCTCCTCCCTTAGCCCACATAGTCACCAGGTGACTATGTATCCTTTAGATTAGCTTTAAGGAAGACAGAAGTTCATGTTTCTCTTCACATTAACAGATTCAGGGAAATCCTCTCTGAGATGGCTAGCCAGCTTATAAAAATAGACCTACACCTACTGACATCTGGAGGTCCCTCAATAAAGCAACCAGTTCTTCCAATTAATCACATTCTGGTGAATTAAGTCATTCAATAACTCCCACCCTTGCAAAAGATTTCCAAAGATCTTTTAGAATGATTATTACTTATATAATTGAGGTACCCCTAATATGAGTCAGAGGTAAAATAAATATGAAAAAAGGAAAGAAAGAAAAAAGACATATCAAGGAAAGAAATAAAATGTAGGGAGCTAAATAAACAAAGAAAGAAAATAATCATTAATATCCCCGGGGAAATGAGAAAAGATGTTTCATCCATTAAAGAGCAGGATACTATCATAATCAGAGAAAAAGAAAGGTCTTTTGTTCTTCAGCTTCTGGCCATGAAAGAGTAACATTTTAATATTTGCCCTCTTGCTGTAAACAACTATGAAACTAGAAAAACACAGGGCACCCAGGTGGCTAAGTCGGTTAAGCATCCAACTCTTGATTTTGACTTAGGAGCTCCACATTGACAGTGTGGGATTGGATTCTCTCTATCTCTGCTTGTGCGCTCTCTCTCTCTCTCTCTCTCTCTCTCTCTCTCTCTCTCAAAAATAAATAAATAAACTTAAAAAAAAGAAACTCAAAAACAAAAAGGAAAGAAAAACACATGAGGCAGCTGTTTTCAGGTACTGGATCATTGACAACTCAGTACTGTGATCTCTGAAATAAGAGAAAAACAGAAGGAGAGTCCAAGTTTCTCCAGGATTTCAGTCTAGAGGCACTCCTGTCCATGGAGCTAGAAGGTGGAGACCAAGCAGAGTATGGCAGTCTTCCTGAGCTGAAGAATCAGGGATTTGAGACGAGGGCTTCTGAAATGGTTGGAATTTGGGGGTAAGCTCCCAAAGGGGAGAAAGCTGCAGATCTGAGAGTACCCAGAATTCTGTATGTCTCACCCTCATAGACCTTATCAAAAACTGGTTGCACATGTGAAGGGTGAGACCCTATGAGTCCCAGAAGAGGGGAGCTGGTGCAGCACTGAACCTAAATGAAAATACCAGAGGTCACACAGTGCTGGAATATGTGGGAGTACCAATCCAGGCTTAAAGTGAAGAAGTCTTGGTAAGCACCTTGCTCAATCATTGGAGACCTTGGAAATGCTCCACCTTATGAGTGAGAACCACCCCATGTTAAGGGGCATGACCTAAGACTATAAACAAAATTAAAATAGCTCCCTTGCCCACCAAAAAAAAAGTAAACCTGAGTCTGATATGATAAATAAAACCCATCATTATTTAACTGTGTGCCAGTTAATAACTCTTTTTTTTAAAGAGACAATGTAATTAAAAACATATAAGATAATTCAGTATTTCTACAATGTATTACCAAGAATGTTCTATGCAGGGCGCAAAACTTGCCACCCCAAAATGTATTTCTTTGACATATAAATTACTTTAGGCTGATTATTTTTAAGAAAACAGAGGCACAGGAAGAACCTGTGACCTTCTCCCTATCTGCCTAAAAGAATTTAGATAGAGGTCTGTCCTAGGAAGGGAGCTATCTCTGTAGATAACAATAGTATAATATGCACTAGATATGGTAGACAGGGAGGGATCTAGCAAAGTCTGTTTGTTAAAACTCCTCTTTCTGCCCCACTGTTTCAATGTGCTCAGAAAATATTTGTTTACAGACTAAAAGGCAACTGACAGAATTGGAGAAGGTATTTGCAAAAGACATATCAGATGAAGGGTTAGTATCCAAAATCTATAAAGAACTTATCAAACTCAACACCCCAAAAAACAAATAATCCAGTGAAGAAATGGACAAAAGACATGAATAGATACTTCTCCAAAGAAGACATCCAGATGGCCAACCAACACATGAAAAAATGCTCAACATCACTCATCATTAGGGAAACAAATCAAAGCCACAATGAGATATCATCTCACTCCTGTCAGAATGGCTAACATTAACAACTCAGGCAACAATAGATGTTGACGAGGACATGGAGAAAGAGGATCTCTTTTGCACTGCTGGTGGGAATGCAAACTGGTGCAGTCACTCTGGAAAACAGTATGGAGGTTCCTCCAAAAATTAAAAACAAAACTACCCTATGACTCAGCAATTACACTACTAGGTATTTATCCAAGGGATACAGGTATGCTGTTTTGAAGGGGCATATGCACCCCAATGTTTATAGCAGCACTATAAACAATAGCCAAAGTATGGAAGAGTCCAAATGTCCATCAATGGAGGAATGAATAAAGAAGATGTGGTGTGTATATATATGTATATGTATATGTATGGAGTATTACTCACCACTCAAAAAGAATGAAATCTTGCCATTTGCAACTACATGGATGGAACTAGATGGTGTTATGCTAAGTGAAATAAGTCAGAGAAAGACAAATATCTTATGACTTCACTCATATGATACAAAACAGATGAACATAAGTGAAGGGAAACAAAAATAATATAAAAACAAGGAGGGGGACAAAAACATATGAGACTCTTAAATATGGAGAACAAACAGAGGGTTGCTGGAGGGGCTGTGGGAAAGGGGATGGGCTAAATGGGTAAGGGGCATTAAGGAATCTACTCCTGAAATCATTGTTGTGCTATATGTTAACTAATTTGGATGTAAATTTTTAAAAAAATAAATTAAAAATAAATTTTTAAAAAAGAAAAAAAGGAAAACATTTGTTTACCAAATATTTGCTCTTTTTCATCTTTACTGTGAATTGCCTTCCTTTCTTAGGGAAAGAGTGGGAAGAGCCTTAGACCTCTACCCACTTCTCCTTTATACAGAAGGACATATATAACTCTATATACCTCATTTTGCCCTACTGACTTTGGAATCTCATGTCTATGTGGATTCTTCATAAGTACATATTGAATTTAATTTTCTCCTGTTAATCTGTCTCATGTCAATTTAATTCTTAGACCAGCATAAAGAATCTTAAAGGGTATAGAAAAATTTTTCCTCCCTAACACCAACATAATATAAAAATTTTCTAGATACCCAAAGAAGTAGGAAAATAAATCCAAGCAAAACAACAACAAAAGTCAATAGAAACAGATGTCAAGATAATCCAGTTATCATAATTAGCAGAAAAAAATCTTTAAAGCAAGAGGTTATACATGTATTTAAGGACTTAAAAAGGGATATAAAGAGACAAAAAATGGAGCTCGGCAGAAAAAATGGTAACAGAATAAAACAACAAAAAAAGAAGCAAATAGAAACTTTCCAACTGAAAAGCCATAAATATGGAAGGAAAAAGTCATAGAGTGGGCTGAACAACAAATTTGATATTGCAAAATAAAGGATCAGGAACTCAAAGACAAATCAGCAGAAATTGGCCAATCCTAAGAAAAAAAATATTTAAAAAGTGAACAAAACCTCAGTAGAGAATGCAAAGTTCTACAATATAATCTTATCTTCAAGGAATAACTACTTTTTTTCATCCAGTGTTTGACTGATCACTTTTATACCCACTGTCTCATTTAATCACCACAATAGCTCTGAAAAGTATCATTCTTCCTATTTTATAAATGGGAAAATTCATACAAAAAAAAAATGACTTGCCTAAGTTCCAAGGCAGGATTTAAAGCTAGTCATTAAGAACTTCATCCTTTTTACCTTCCTCACAGTTTTCTCTTAGGTGCCAGATCCCCAATCTTTAATATCTCTTCCATTCCCTGTCTCCCCACCTAGTATTTCCAAACATCAGAAGCTAC
Organism: Panthera leo; assembly: GCF_018350215.1. NCBI lineage: Eukaryota > Metazoa > Chordata > Mammalia > Carnivora > Felidae > Panthera > Panthera leo. Next base: position 44,761,314 of record NC_056688.1, on the reverse strand, counting down.
TCTCCCTCTCTGGAGGTCTCTGCAAGAGATCCCAGGATCATCTATTAACTTCTTCCATATACCTTCTCTGACATTTAAGTCTCTGTGATTTATTTATTGGGAATAAAGTTGTCAGAGCTACTTAAGGAGAAATCTTGGTAATCCAATAGGCAATTCCAGACCGATTTCTATTGTGAGAAGGTATTAAATGGTCATGCAATTCTGTTTCACCTTCATACATTTTAACTGGAATCAAATAGATGTAATTCCCACTTAGTATGCATAAGACACTGTATTAAAAGCTTATATTGCATATATTATTAATTTTTCATTTTAGACTAATTATATGGCAAGCACATTGCAGATTCAAGGAATACCATATTGTACAAGACAGAGATCCTGCATTCATTAAAATTTATAGTCTCATTCAGTCTAATGTAGTCTTCAAAATAGTCCATCTCTACCAGGGTGGGTATTATTACTCCCATATTACAGGTTCAAAAACCGAGCCTTGCAGAGGCTTGGCCTGTTTTACTTTAAATAAATATGACTATAAATAAATATTGTATCCCCAATCTGTATCTGATTCAAAATCACATGCTGTTAAAAACTACTCCAGATTAATAATCTCAAAAAAATAACTGAAATGGCAGAAGAGCCAGAAAATTTTAAAGTATAAATAAAGGATGAGAATGCAGCAAGGCTAGCCTTGGTATTAATGATTAGTACATTGGCCTGTGCCTGTGGGAGCTTTTCTAGGTCTTTTATGTACAATATGTCATTTAGCCCTTCAAAATGACCTCATGGTGTAGATATTCTGGTTCTTATCTATATATTAGAAAACCAAGGCTCAGAGGGGTTTATCAGTTTCTCTCAAAGTCAGATAGTAAGTAACTGACATTCAAGCATAGAGCTGTCCAACTTTGTATTTTATTATTTACTAAGACATACTATATTTTGAGAAAAAGACTTTGTTTTGAAAATTTCCCACATTCCTGCTTATTCCTGCTTGTCCCTGTCTAAAAAGCCATGGCCATTCTTTCTTTCTCTACTACGTTTCCACACTCTCCTTCCTTAACTTACCTCAATCCCTGTGACACTCAACTGAGAGATGGAACAGCAATGGCCTTGGTCTCAGAGATCCCTACCCTGATCCTAGCCCTGCCACCCATTAGGTCAAATCATTTTGCCTCTGTGGGCCTCATCAGCTTCCCATCTGGATATCTAGTCACCAACAGGCATGGAGCAGATAAGTAGAAACCTTCAGACTGTGAGCCACTGATATATGAAGTTGATGATCACCCAGGAGCTTCTCTCTCCTCAACTGGGGTAGGAACAGAGTCGCCACTATGTCCAGCTCCTTGGAAGGACACCAAGGGGCACCTTTTAGCATCTGTGTCAGGAGATGTAAGCAGCTGCAGGAGAAGCTACTGCATCTGAAGTGAAGAGACTGGAGGACTGTTCGTAGCTAACAGCGAGGGAAATGGTGGGCACCAAGCATGGTAAGGAGCTTTGGGTCTTAATGGGTTGTTTCCCTACTAAGGTTTCTTTTAAAATGATTTTTAAGCCTGGACAGCTAGCATGTCTGGCAGCATATTTTTCAGGCTTCTGGGTGGGAATTTTTAAAAAATTGACAGGTCCCCTAAAATAATGACTCCTTTGTCATGTGGACCCAGGCCCCTGACACAGCAATTACAAACACAGCAAATCCCAACTAGCCAAGTAAGAAGCAATACAGTTCTAAAATCCCTTTGTCTTGAAAAAATAGGATTATTTCTTATTATATTTAGTATAATTTCTCTACTTCCTGTCCTTCCTCAATGCCTCAGCGGATGTTGGAAGAAGCAAGCTGAATCTGATCAAAGCATTGTTGCTCTACTATACTATTGAAAGAATCTGATTTTTTTTTTAATTCAGAGGGGAAACTGTTATTTAATAGGCATAATTTTAAAATTATTTCCAAGAATCAAATGCACAAAGAAGTGAATATTAGGTTATAAAGAAGATCTCTGAACTCCCAAAGCACACACATCCCAAAGTTCTTAGGGATTCAAATTTCCCCACTTGCAAAACTAAAGTCTTGCCCCAGAAAGAGCTTATACCTAAGATTCTTTCTAGTTCTAACATTCTGTAAATCTATTAATATGTTAGTTATTTGCCTCAGAATGCCTCTAGGAAATAAACTTTCAATAAGTACCAAAAAATAATCCAGAAGGGAATCTTAAGCAGTTATCTAATCTCAGATACCTCTGGGAATATCAATTAAGAACAGAGATAGAAAATGGGAACAAAGAAAAAACATCCTTGATATTAATTGTCCTTGCTTATCTGTGTAAAACAGAGCTGAGGAAAGCATACTTTATTTGCTATAGTTCACCAATTTCTTTTGGTTAGAGGGAGTATACATTCAACAGGATAAAAATGGATATTGTTTTATTTTCTACTAATATCCAAGGATATGGCTTCATGATTGCTTTCTGTTTCTGTTGTTTTTCAGCATTTAGAATGACTGCAACAAAAGGAAAGGAACCGCTTGAGAGTGACTAACAGCATGAAAAGGAATGCTGAGGTTTTGTTCTACCTGACTGAAAACCTAAGGATTTGGAGATTTATGCTTGCCTGCAAAATGCTGCTGTGAAACACTATGAAAGGAACCCACAACGGTTAAGATGGCGAGCCATGAAATCAGTCAGAGAGGGACTCCTCAGAGGTGCTGGGGCTGAGATGGTAAAAAGGAAGATGTGTGGTCCAGTCCTATTCTCCAAGAGGCCCTGGAGCTTATTTCCTAATGAGGGCCTCATGTGTTAATCCTGCCTCGCAAACACCCTGGGCAGGGATGGAATAGCTATTTTTCAAGGCCATACAATAAAAACTTCATAGAGGGCTGGTATACTGAGATTAAGATCAATAATGTAGGTAAAATGCATAGCACAGTATCCTTTACATATCCTACATAGCTGTGCTCAATAAATAATACCAGAATAACAGCAGTGGCGGCAGCAGTTTAAAAAAAAATGCCATCATATAAGAAGTGATTGTAGGAGTAGTTGCTATTTTTACCCTATTTTCAAGTGGGAGGTAAAAGACAAGGGCACATCTGGGGGCAGTCTCCTCTCCCAATCTTCCTCTTTGGTATCCAGAGGTCAAAGATAATGAGAGCTCTACTGGAAGAAATGAAGGGTTTGGAATTTGTATGCCAGTCCTTACAGCAGCTACTTATATATACTGTCTTATTTCTTAACTCCATGTGGTAGGGAGCTTCAACTCTGTGCTACAGATGAGAAAACAGAATGTGGAATTAAAAATTTTTTCAACAGGGCACCTAGGTAGCTAAGTCATTTAAGAGTCCAACTCTTGATTTCAGCTCACGTTTTGATCTCATGGTTCATGGGATCAAGCCCTGAGTCGGGCTCTACTCTGAGTCTGACGGTGCGGAGCCTTCTTGGGATTCTCTCTCTCCTCCTCCCTTACTCTCTCTCTCTCTCTCTCTTGCTCTGGCTCTCAAAATCAATAAATAAACATTTATTAAATTTTTTTCAACAAATTCAGAGTTGTTAAGTCGTGCAAATTAGGACACAAACCCAGATATGCCTTCCCCATGCACTTACCTCATATTACTCCCTAATCTATATATCCTAAAATTACAAAAGTGGAAATGACCCATCTGTTACTTCTCTTACCACAAAACATTGCTACTAGGTAGGTATTATTACCCACATTTAAAAGAGTGAATATTGATGTTCTCACTTCAAAGCTGTCCTCCATTATCTTCTGGTTATAGCAAGCCCTGTGGGTGGTGGAGGTGATCCCAAATCCTCTCCTCACCATCTCCCCTACTGATGAAACCTGTTTTTAATGCTGGCAAACACATGGATTAAGGAAGGATTATTCTCCAATTCTTTTGTTTCCTGTTGAAAATGCACAGTGACTGGGTTGAGGATGGGAAGAGACAGTTTGGAGCCTCTGATGCTCAGCAATGGAGCTGGGTGGCACTGGCCAGGGTAACAAGAGGCACAATCATCAGAGCCACTACTGGAAATGTTAGTAGGGCTAGCACAGACAGTACAGGACTGCAGGGCTTCTGTGGGAAATTAAAAAAGCAGATATGGGACTATGTCAAAAAGCTTCTGCACAGTGAAAGAAACAATCAACAAGACTAAAAGGCAACCTACAGAATGGGAGAAGATATTTGCAAATTACGTATCCAATAAAGGGTTAGTATTCAAAATATATAAAGAACTTATAAAACTCAACACCTAAAAGCAAATAATCCAATTAAAATTTGGCAGAAGAAATAAACAGACATTTCTCCAAAGAAGATATACAGATGCCCAACAGGCATATGAAAAGATGCTCAACATCATCTATCATCAGGGAAATGCAAATTAAAACTACATTGAAATATCACCTCATACCTGTCAGAATGGCTAAAATCAATGACACAAGAATCAAATATTCGCAAGAATGTGGAGAAAAAGAAACCCTATTGCACTGTTGGTGGGAATGCAAATTGGTGCAGTCCCTGTGGAAAACAGTATGGAAGTTCCACAAAAAAATTAAAAATAGAACTACCCTATGATCCAGTAATTGTAGTATGGGGTATTTACCCCCCAAAAAAATACAAAAATACTAATTCAAGGGGATACATTCATCCTGATGTTTATAGCAGCATTATCTATAGTAGCCAAATTATGGAGACACTCCAAGAGTCCATCAATTAATGAATGGTATATATACACAATGGAATATTACTCAGCCATAAAAAAGAATGAAATCTTGCTATTTGCAATGACATGGATGGAGCTAGAGAGTAGAATGCTAAGTAAAATAAGTCAGTCAGACAAAGAGAAAAAGCATATGACTTTCACATACTCATATGCAGAATTTAAGAAACAAAACAAAAGGAGCAAAGGGAAAAAAGAGAGAGACAAACCAAGAAACAGACTCTTAACTATAGAGAACAAAACTATAGAGGGGGGGTGTGAGATGATGGGTGAAATAGGTGAAGGAATATTAAGGAGAGCATTGGATGATGTATGGAATTGTTGAATCACTATATTGTACACTTGAAACTAATATAAAACTGTTAACTATACTGAAATTAAAATAAAATAATATTAAGGAAAAAAGGAAAGAAATGGTAACCTCTAGAAAGTGATAAAAAGACAATCTAGTGAAAGTAAAGTTGATAATCACAGTGAACTACTAATCAACAACAGGTCAACTTTAAAATCAAAGAGGTACCCAGTTGGCTGTATTTCTTTACAAATTTTGTCAGTTATAAAATTTCCCTATAATCTTAACCCTTGGTGAGAATTTTAATTGCTTTTATTTTTCTTAAGAAACACAGGGCTGCCCAGATCATGGGCTGTGCCTCAGCCATTTGACCAGGTGTACAGACTAGGAAAAAGAGAAGCATCAGCTGTTCTCTGTCTTCCACCATCGTTGGTGTGCTGAGTAAACTAGAGGAGCAGCCCTATAGGTGGAAACTCATGTAGTATCTGAGAAACTCAGGAGATCAGCTATTTATGTTTAGATCTTCAGGCAATGACTCTACAGTATAGGGTCCGGTTGCTTTCTTTCAATCTCAGCTCTATCAACTACTCACTGTGACCTTAGGGAAGTCAATTAAACTCTAGAGCCTTTCTTGGTCAGTATAATATAGTTTGCTGTGAGGATAAAATAATCGTGCTGGTAAAGCATTTAGCACATAATGATTGATCAATAGGTGTTAGCTATTATTTTGATCATTGCCTTGCAGGGGTTCAGGATATGGAAATGTGTTAATTATGCTATTGTGCTGATTTGGATGTTTATTAGCTTCTATTAAGGAGAAGAGTCTGGAGAAGGAAGGGAGAGTAGGTTATGAAAGCATTCATCAAATCAAAGCTAATGTGGCTTCCTCCACTACAGAAAGTAGCCAGTCCTTCTAAAAGGTCACTTATAGGCTATCGCATGTCCCCAAGCTATTGGCTTGGTTCAAAGAATTTACTGAGTCTTAGAAAAGAAAAATGTTCCAGGCTGGACTTTGGCACCTTTCTGAGGCAGCTTGAGGATTTGTTCCCCTCTACTCTGACCTCTGTTCTGGGCAAAGTACTAGGATCATTGTCGCTACTCATGAAGTCTGAGGTGGGATCAGACAGAGAAAATCCCTGCGCTTCTCTGGGATCTCCCCTCCACCACCACTCCCAGTAGCCCTTGTGTCCACCTAATATTTTGACCACTTCCAGCCATTATGCAAGAAAAGGGAACTTTTATTTCTGACCCTGAACTGTCAGCCAAGAGTCAGCTCTTTTTGCCTACTTGGTGGCTAACATAATTCCGGTAACAAGGGTAGCTAACTTGTTTTGTAACTTCTCACACTTCTGCATAAGTGGGCAGCACATTGCCCTGGAAAGCGCACTTCATAGATTTCAAAGACCTGAGTTCCAGGCTATGCACCCGGAGGGTAATTGTCTTACCTTTACTAATTTCTGTTTGCTCACCTGTAACATTAGAATGAGAACCTGATTCGATAGGGTTGTAGTGAGAACTTAATGTCAGATAAGAGAGATGAGTCCACCTGCCTAAGCAACCTACTCAGATGACCATGCAATCTAATGAAAATGGCTCAGATCATGGATATGAAGATTTTTTTTGCTTACAGTGAAGAAAGGAAAACATCTTATTAACTTCCTCCTGGGGGAACAAAGTTGAAAGGCACAGTTTTTTACTCCTAGCGAAAGAGCCATCTTGCTTCTTAACGGGGATTTAAGCGTCCATATTCATCTCCACCTCCACCTCCCAGAGGTGCCACAAGGGGGAGCACTTATCCTTCTGGAAGTTCACTACAGCTTCATTGCTGTCCTACCATTTCCTGGTGTAAATGTTTCCCTACCTAAAAACAGATAGTTGCAGAAAGCATAAGAGAGACCTAAACTGAGCAAGAAAAACACCATGGTCCTGCCTTGTACTACAACCAGCTTGTTTAAGTTACCTAAATTCTTTTAGGTCTCATTTTTTCTTTATTTCTAAAATTCATTAAAAACTTGCTAGGCACTAATCTAGATAAAGATGATTCAGAAATGAAAAGATTTAGTCTCTGCCTTCAAAGAATCCACAGTATCATGGGTTAAACAGAGTTCCAAACCAACAGCTCCAAAGCAAAGTGATAAATGCTACTATGGAAGAAGCAGGAGCTTGGAGGAAGGAGCCCCTAGGGTTTGTTAAGAGTAAGAAAAAACTTCACAGACAAGGCAAAGCTTAACTTCCAATTTGAAGGAGAAGCAGCAGTTTAGTAGGCAGGGAAAACAAAGATGGTCACTGCAGGCAGAGAGGAGAAAATATGCAACCTCAGACATGAGAGAGGGAAGTCATTTAGCTCAAGATACATTTGAGGTAAGATCCAGATTCTTCTTATCCTTTGGTTCATGGATACTTCCTTATTTATGAAATTGTACATATGTGCTTACTTCTATTTTTTTGTGGAGGGAATCTATTTGTTGATTTCATATTCCCAAGTTGATTGGTAATAAGGAGAACACACACACACACACACACACACACACATTTATATACAATGAGGGAATTATAAAATCTCTAAATATACATAACCAGTTTCATAATTCTATGGTATTGGTTTTCAATAAAGAAATTATGTACATAAAACTAACCCTATGTCTCAAGGGTTATATCCAATTCTTATTATGCAATGATTTTTAATCTACAGATTAACTATTACATACCCTAGTCTCACATTGGCTCCTTTGCAACTTCCAGAAATCTGCATTTGTTCTAAGACACCTGCTTTCAACAGCCTTGGGCAATTTCAACTCTGTCTCTACATGTTACCCAGACCATTTTTTTTTCTTTCATTTTTTTATGTATTAAAACTAAATTGGCCAGTGAGTTCCTAAAATATGTCTAAATAGTGGAGAGGAAGGTAAACAACAATTCTATGTGATTTCCTCTTTTCTAAAATCTTTATCATCCCCTGTCACCTCCTCTCTCAACCAAAGACCCTGCTAGTTATTTTACTGAGAAAAGGGAAGCACTGCGAAGACAACTTTCCTGTCTTCCCTCCATAGCCCGTGGCCTGCCTTTGTCTGTACAGTTTACTCTGTTAACCTTCCTGCCATTATCTCTAGTCAACCCCTCCCTGGTGCACTGAATCCCCTCCTCATTTAAAGATATTTCTCTAACATTGTCCATTCTTTTTCATGTATCATCATTTTCTCTCTCTCTACTAGATTCTTCCACTACCACAAACACAGTGAACTATCTCTGATCTTAAAGAGAAAATCCCCCCTTTAACTTCATATCCCTCTTCTATAATCACCCCATTTATGTTTTTCTTTATGGCACAACTCCTTAAAAGGGTTGTATTTATTGTCCCCATTTCTCAACTCCTGTTTCTCATTTGGACCTTCCGTCTCTAGCAGGAACCAGGTATATTTGCAAATTCTCAGCCTTCATATTTTTTCCACTGACCAGCAACACCATCATACTCAATTATTCCCATTTCTGGAAGTAGGTTCTTTACTCACAGGGGACAGCACATTTTCCCAATTTCTCTCCTAACTCACTGGCCACTCCTTTTCTATTTCCTTTGCTGGACTATTTTTGTCTTCTCCACCTCTGAAAGACTGAGCACACCACAGTTCGTGCCTGTTCCTCTTCTCACCACGTTATACTCACTCCTTGGGTAATTTCCATAAATCAATTGGAATACTTCCTATTCAGTAGTTTCCAAATTTAAACCAGTAGCTTAGACTTTTCCCTTAAATTTCAGAATCCTATGCTCAACCACTTCTTTACACCTTTGCTTGGATGACTAAGAGTTGTTTTTAATTTTCTACCTACACTACCACCCACAAACCTGCTCCATCCCCAGTTTTCCCCATTTTTATAAATGGTGCCACCATTCCCTGCCCCTCCCCCCGCCTCCTCTCCCCCCTTGCACAGACCAAATACTTTGGACTCTCTTTTTCTTTCACAAAGATACAGATCTACTCTCACATCTTCTACTCTCACATCCTCTCAGCTTTCCCTTTGAAATATATTCACAATCCAATCTCTCCATCTCTGCTACTGCCCCCCCCATCCCTGCTCTAAGGCCCATTTCCCACCTGCTCTCCTGCAACAGACTACTAACTATTGTTTTCATTCTTTCTTCCCTAATCTATAGCAACTGACTTAATACTTTTAAAATGTAAATCGTATTAATACCATTCCCTGCTAAATACAAAAGTCTTCCCATTTAAAGTCCTTATAATGACACGTGCATGAAATCTAGTCCCTATGTACTTCTCTTTACTCATATTCCACCACCCCCATCTCCACTCTCATTCTTTGAATGCCCCCAAATGCCATCCTGCCTCAGTTTCTTTATGTTACAGCCTTCTCTACTAAGACTGTTTTTCACCAAATATTTATGACACTCTCCTCCACTTCATGTGGTCTCAAATGTAACTTTCTCTGAGAGTCTTCTGACCTATCAAGAATAGCACCCGAATTTTCTTTTTTACTTCCTGGAATTATCCATAGTTGATATTATAGTATTTAACCTAAGTGCATTTGTATGTTTGTAGTCCATTTTTTCCACACATATAGCTTTTTGAGAGCAGAGATTTCTCTCCAATTCACCACTGTATCCTCACTAGAACAGTGCCCAGTGCATGGTTCATATATGCAATAAATAAGAGAGGGCAGAGGTAAATGAGTCTATGTGACAACCTGCACATAGGTCTTGTCCAAAGAGGGTCTCTAACTAAAGCTGACAAAAATCATCTAACTTGCCTTTAGCCATTTCTTTCTACAATACACAAAATTTACATAGGGTTTGTAAAGTATACATAAATGAAGTAATGGGTTGGGGAGAAAATAAGTATTTGAAATTGGTGAAGGCAACAATTTTTAATAAAAGCAGATGCCTTGGTATAAATCTAATACTGTTAATATGGTAATAGTAATTTTTTACTGAGTACTTTTTTTTAGAATTTCAAAGATTATTTATTTGGAACATTCCAATTTTCTTCATTTTTTTTCTTTTTCTTCTCTTTTTCTCTATCTTTTTTTATACAGTGTAATTTTAATGAATTAAGCTTAGGCTATTCTGACACGCTTGTACACGTAATTTTACAAAGACTTCTATCTTAATGAAAGAAGATGCTACTTGCAAGAAAGTTTATACACTTGACTGAACACTTCTTATGTTACATGCTAGTTTAAGTGATTTACATGTATGAACACAGGTAACCTTCACAACGTTACCATGAGTGAAATACTTTTAACTTCCCCCATTTGACAGGTGAAGAATAATTGGGCAAGAGATTTTATCTCAGAATTAATAAATGACAAAAACAGTTTTAAGTGTATAGGTCTGTCTCTTAATACTCTGTGATTCTTTTTCTTCTAATGATAACAAAAACAAAAACCTTAGGATAAGTTTCCTTATTTCTTATTCCTTATCAGTCATTATCAATCTATCACCATTCACCTAATTGTATCTTTTTAAAATGAATGAAACTTTCATATTACAGAAATTATCATTATTTTTAATAATCCTCATTATTACACTTTTAATAATTAACTCATCCCAAATTTGGGCAACAGAAATCCAGTTGAGCTTAATTCTGGGCTATTTTGTACCCTCAATATGTAACACTTTTTTACTAACATAATAAAGCTGTTTGAAGTTCTGTGGTACTTACTCTGCCAAAGGTATGTTTTCAGTTATATCTCCAAGGATCCCAGGTTCATTTTAATAAGGAATGATGTTGACAAGCCAATATTTAAGAGGAAAGTATACTAGTAGCTATTGATGTGACAGTGTTTGTGGCCCTTTCTCCTGCTGAATATATACATTTAATCATCCATGCTAACAAAATTTCAAACCTAACACCACAGTGCTCTTCCTCAGCTTTTTTTTTCCATACCACATTTCCTATTTGCTTTATCCTGCACCATATAAAATAATTTCAAAAAGTATAAACTAATACCACTACTATTAACTAGGAAAACAACTTCGTAAAGTTCAAGGTATCTTTGTATTTTTTTAAAATTCTTAGTACATATTTCATTAAGGGTGTGCATTCAAAATAATATGATGCTATTAGTTGAATTAATTTTTCTATGCAGATATGTTATCATTTGATATACAAATAAATTCATTTGTTTCTCTTTGGTCTTGAATGTTGCTATACATATCACTAGAGACCCATGTATGATTATTTGCTTCAGAACTATCAATATAATTATTTATGTTAATAGATTTCCTAATATTGGGTCTCTTTGATCCCCAGACTAAATATAATTTGGCCATGACATATTTTCTTAATAAGTTGTTGGAAGATTCTGTTTGCAAATAGTTTAAGATTCTTAAATTAATATTCATAAAGGAAACAACTTTTCTAGCTTTTTTTTCTTATCTTTGTCAGGTTTAGTTTTAAATATTACATTTGTTTTAGAAAAAATACATAGAGCTTTTCTTCTTTTTTACTTCTATGCCCTAGAAGAATTTTAGTAGGAATAGTTTTTAAAGGATTGGTAGAATTCCGTTTGTAACCGTCTAGTTTGGGTAATTTTTAGGAGGTAGCGCTTTCAATTCTTTATCCTTTTTTAGTATGATAATTAGTGTTTTAAAGCTTTCTATCACAAGTAGGGTCAGCTATGCTCAATTGTATTATAACTTATGATTTCAACTATATCTCCATAATTTGTGTGAAATAATCTTTTATGATCTTAATTTTATCTTGTTAAAAGAGTTATTTCCCTCTGTCGTTTTTCATTTTGTTTATATTTAGATATATTTTCACTATTTTTTTGATAAAAGTAGTTTGTCTATTTGCTGGTTTGTTCCAAAGAATGATAATTTAATTACTTTAACTTTTTAATACCAATTTATTGATTTATAAATAAAATATAATAAATATACCTAGAATATATCCATTCTAGGGGTAGATAGACTGGGAAGTCTTGAAAATGCACTTTTGTAACCACAACACAATCAAAATATAAAACACTGTCATCATCACAAAAACTTATGCACATTTGCAATAAATCACCAACATGACCCTTGTTCCTAGGAAACAACTCATAATTTGTTTACTACAGGCTCATTTTGCCTATTTAAAAATGTCATATAAATAAAATCATACAGTTGTAGTCTTTTGTGTCTGCCTTCTTTCACTTCATCAGAGTTGCTGCATATGTCAGTAATTCATTTCTTGTTACTGCTCACTATGAATGAATATAATTGTATGAATATAACACTATAAATGTAACAATTTATATGTACTTTTACTATATACCTTATATATCTTCTTTGTGAAGTGTGTGTTTCAGACTTGCTTTTGTATATTGGGTTTTTTGCCATCTTATTAAAAGCTGTAGGAGTACTCATTCACAAAGATACAAAAAAAAATCACAAAGAAATGTTGTGCATGTGTTTAGAGAGAGAATATAAAAATATTTTCTGCCAATCTATACCTTACCCTTTTATTTCAATAATGGACTATTTTGGAGAGCCTTGCCTTGCATTCAACCTCTCTATCCTACTATCTCTGGTCTTTCCGTTATGTAACACAAGAAATTTCCCAGTGTCATCTGGGATTCTGCCATGCATAAAGAATCTTCAATAAAGCCTACTGAGTTCAAGGCAATCTAGCAACAGCTTTCTCTGTGTCAAGATGTCAAATCAACAAAAATATTTATTGCCATTTGGGAACTCAAGATCAGAGTAGTGGAGTAGTTGGTTCCAGATCATACAGTAATTATAATGTTGACTATTATTATTTCTGGGAAGTAGATAGTATATTTTTCCTCTGTAATGTTTATTTTCCATAGATTTTATAGTTTTTCTAAGCCATTTTATAGTTTAAAATTTTAATTTAGATATGTGTCTCAACTCCCAACTAGATGCTGAATTCTTTATTGGCAAAACACATTTCACAAACTTTCTAAGTACTAAAAGGACAAAAAATAGGAAAGAAGGAAAGAAAGCAAGGAAAAGAAAAAAAGAAGATCTTAGTATGTTCAACTTGTTATTTTTTTTCTGGTCTTTTATCAGAAAAAGTCAGCAAATTTTATGGAATTTTCCCTGCCAGCAATTAGAAAATCATTTCCTTCCCCTTTGTCTTTAACCAATTAAACATCAAGCACTGAGAATTCTTTATCTCTAAAATCTGTTATTCTCCATTCCAGTATTATTTATTTAGTCCAAACACATCATTTCTTGCTTAAATTATTTTGCATTTTCACTTTGTTTTCCTGATTTTAGTGAGTGAAACCTTAAAACCACTTCAAAAAATACTTACATTGCAATCAGCAATACTTCCAAAAATCTATCTCATTCATCTATTTATTTACACAAGCAGGGACTCTGGTATGCTTTGTGATCATTAGGATAAAAAAGGAAGAGTCCTTGGCTTTACTTTTACAAGTGGAATAGACAAACTTAAGAAGAATAATAAAGAATTAGGCATCCAAATTGGTAAGGAATAAATAAAATTGTCACTGTTTGCAGATGACATGATACTATTTATTGAAAATCCTACAGACCCCACCAAGAAATGATTAGAATACAAAATTTATATGTATATGCATATGCATATATATATATATATATATATATATATATATATATATATAATCTGTTGTGTTTCTCTATACTAGTAATGAAATAGCATAAAGAAGAATTAAGAAAATAGTCCCACTTACAATTGCAGCAAAAATAATAAAATACCTAGGAATGTACTTAACTAAGGAGGTGAAAGACCTATAACTCTGAAAATTTTAAGAAACTGATGAAAACAAGTGGAGGTGATGCAAACAAATGGGAAGATATTCCATGCTTATGGACTGGGAGAACGGATAAAATGTCCATACTACTCAAAGCATCCTACAGAGTCAATGCAATTCTTATCAAAATACCAATAGCACTTTTCACAGAACTAAAACAAATAACCCTAAAATTTGTTTAGAACCACAAAACATCTCAAATAGCAAAAGCAACCTTGAGAAAGAATGAAACTGGAAATAAATCCTGAAATTTGCAATTTAAAACTATACTATGAAGCTTGGGGTGTCTGGAAGTCTCAGTAGGTTAAGTGTCCTACTTCAGCTCAGGTCATGATCTCACAGTTCGTGGGTTAGAGTCCTTGTCGGGCTCTGTGCTGACAGCTCAGAGCCTTGAGCTTGCTTCGGATTCTGCGTCTCCCTCTCTCCTCTCTCTCTCTCTCTCTCTCTCTCTCTCTCTCTGCCCCTCTGCCACTCGTGCTCTGTCTCTGTCTCTCAAAAATAAATGAATGTTAAAATTTTTTTAAGTGTACCATGAAGCTACAGTAATCAAAATGGTATGGTACTGGCACAAAAATAGAAACACAGATCAATGGAATAGAGAGCCCAGAAATAAACTATGCTTTTAAGGTCAACTAATCTAGGACAAAGAAGGCAAAAATATGCAATGGGATAAAGACAGTCTTTTCAATAAATGGTGCTGGGAAAACTGGAGAGCAACATGCAAATGAATGAATTTGGACACTTTCTAACACCATACACAAAAATAAACTCAAAATAGATAAAGACCTAAAGGTGAGACCTGCAACCATAAAATTCCTAAAAGAAAACTTAGGCAATAATCCCTTGGACATTGTCCTTAGCAACATATTTATGGATATGTCTCGTCAGGTGAGGGAAATAAAAGGAAAAAATAAAGTACTGGGACTACACCAAAATAAAAAATTTTTGCACAGCAAAGGAACCATCAACAAAATAAAAAGGCAACCTACTGAATAGAAAATATTTGCAAATGATATATCTGACAAGAGATTCATCTCCAAAAAATAGTTATACACAAAATATAACCTCTAAAATACAGTTCTATCAGGGCGCCTGGGTGGCTGTTGGTTGGGCGTCCAACTTCGGCTCAGGTCATGATCTCGCAGTCCGTGAGTTTGAGCCCCACGTCAGGCTCTGTGCTGACAGCTCGGAGCCTGGAGCCTGTTTCGGATTCGTGTCTCCCTCTCTCTCTGACCCTCCCCCATTCATGCTCCGTCGCTCTGTCTCAAAAATAAATAAACGTTAAAAAAAATCTTTAAAAATAAACAAATAAATAAAACATAGTTATTTGAAGAACTTATACAATTCCACACCAAAACAAGCAATCAGATTAAAAAATGGGCTGAGTACCTGAACAGACATTTTTCTAAAGAATACAGATGACCAACAGACACCTGAAAACATGCTCAACTTCACTAATCATCAGGGAAATGCAAATTAAAACCACATATATCACCTCACATCCATAAGAATGGATAGAATCAAAGAGACAAGAAATAACAAGAGTTGGTGAGCATGTGGAGAAAAGGGAACTCTTGTGCAGTGCTGGTGGGAATGCAAACTGGTGCAGCCATTATGTAAAACAGTATGGAGATTTCTCAAAAACTTAAAAATAGAAATCCCATATGATCCAGTAATCCCACTATGGGTATTAACCCAAATAAAACCCTAACTTGAAAATATATATGCACCCCTATATTTATTGCAGCATTAGTTATAATAGCCAAGATATGGAACCAACCAAGTGTCCAGTATAAGTAAATGGATAATGAAGATATGGCATATACATACAATGGAATTTAACTCAGCCATAAAAAAGAATGAAATTGCCATTGGCAGCAACATGGATGGACCCAGAGAGTATTATGCTAAGTGAAATAAGTTGGACAGAGAGAAACAAATATCATATGATTTCATTTATATGTTTAATCTAAAAAGTAAAACAAACGGACTCTTAAATACAGAGAATAAACTGATAGTTGCCAGAAGGGTGGGGCGTGATGAGCAAAATAGATAATGGGGATTAAAAGGTACAGACTTCTAGTTATAAAATAAATGTCACAGAAATGAAAAGCACAGCCTAGAGAATCTAGTCACAATAATATTGCAATAATGTTGTATGGTGATATATGATGACCACTTAACATATAGACTTAGCAGATCACTATTTTGTACACCTAAAACTAATATAACATTGAATATCAACTATATTTCAATGATAATTTATTTTTAATTTGAAAAAAGGAATAAAAAATCAATCATGAATCAATATGTTTGGGAGCACATAAGGAAAAGTGAATATTTCAGCTGAATCTTAAGAGAAGGGTAGAAATTTATTTTGTGTGTGTTCCTTTGCTTTCTATTTGGAACCAGGTTAAGGAGTAATCTGGATTGTGTCCTGTGGACAGTGGAGGGTCGCAAGTAGGAAATGGCTGTTATTTTAATTTTTAGAAGATAGCATTAACGACAATTTGAGTCCTGTTGAAATTCAAATATTTTCATCATTTTCCTTTTTCTCTCATTTGACAGTGATTATTTGGAATTTAAACAAGAAAATTTAACATTAAAACACACACACACAACTTCTTTTTCATGATGGAGCTGCAAAGCACCATAAATCAGATCTATTTATTCTGCAGAGACTTATTTAACAGGTCCCTTAGGCAAATATTAATCAACCAAGCACCTAATTCCCTAAATCAGCAGAACTGTGGTGGGGGAGGGGGGTGGGTGGGGAGCAGAAAAACTTGCAAAGGGACTAGGAATCTCCTGAGAGGAAGAGATTAAGATCTCAGCTTCTTTCTGTTTGAAGTTCAATGCTATCACATTTTTACTGCTGAACTGATTATGCTCCACAAAAGACCCATTGACAGGAAAGGACCTGAAAGAGAAGGTGCCAGGAGGGAAAGAAAAGCCTGACTGGCCACCCAGGTTCAACAGGGGGGCCTAAAGAGAGGTGAGAATGGACATGTGGCTGACACTGAAAATGCATCCCTACCAGAGAAGAAAATGTTAGGCACAATTGCTGGAACTTCATCGTTAAACTAAAGAACTCTAACCTTGTACGTCCTCTTGAGCATCTGTGGTGGGAGTGGGGGGATGAGATCCCGACCAGTAATGATGTCTTTCCTGCAGATGATCAGGAAATATCCCACAGGGCAGCAGCAGCCCTCAACTGCACAATTTGGCAGCAAGGAAAACAAGTAGTCGAAAAGCTAGCATCTGCTTGTGGCCATGTCTAATCTTGAGTTATCTTTTAGCCTAGAAGCAGGATGAGCCACTGGCTCTGGGCTGAATAACTCTCCAGAAGTTCTTAGACAATTGTTGAGTACTGAGGAGGCCTGAGGAGAGAACTCTATAATCCTGTAGTATTAATTTGCTAGAGCTGCCATAACAAAATGCCACAGACTGGATGACTTAAACACTCAAAATTTATGTTCTCACAGTTCTGGAGGATGGAAGTCCGAGATCAGGATGTCAGCAGGGTTGGTATCTTCCTTGGCCTCTCTCCTTGGTTTGTAGATGGCTGTCTTTTTTCTGTGTCTTCTCATGGTGTTCTCTAGATGTGAGTCTGTGTCCTTGTTCCTTAAAGATACCACTCATATGGGATCAGGACCCACCCATTTTAATTCAATCACCTCTTTAAAGACTCTACTTCCAAATACATCCCTGTACTGAGGCACTTAGGACTTCAACATATAAAGTCAGTAGGGTTGCAGGGGATGCAGTTCAGCCTATAACACTGGCCACATTCACAAATGGAGACTTAAGGGAATTTGAATGTTGAAAAGATAAAACTCCTAGTATTTTTAAAAGTTATTTTATTGTCTAATCATTACCCATCACCAATCTTTTCAGATCTAATGCTCTGTCAACTTGCTTCAGAGATTTTGTTTAAACATATTGATGAAAATAGAAGATGTGGTTGAGGTCATCAGTATGTACCCTGACAACATTCCTATGGATGTTTTTATTCTTCTGTTATAAACTGCCTGGCATTGTAAGCTGGTGAAGTAGATCATACCATTTATATCTGATTAAAATTCTTATATAAATGTCAACGTCAGAATAAAGTCCACACTCCCTAGCATGGCATAGTTTTTAAAGATCTGTCCTTACCTGCCTTTCTGGTCCCACTCACCGTCCTGCCCCTACACAATGGTGAGCTAAACACATCATTTGCATGCTTATATCTCCATCCCCTTCCTTATATGAGCTCTTCTCTTTCCCTAGAATGACCTTGCCTCCTGCCATCTAGTTTTTTGTCTCATTTATATTCTTGTATCATTGAATAATGCCTCTGTCACAATACACATTATATCAGATTAGAATTGTACACTTTTTTTTGCATGTTTTACCAAAAGGATTCAGAATGCCTTGAATGTAAGGAGGGGACCTCTCATGATTCAATGTCTGGAGTTTGGCATGTAGAATATTATTAGCTCAACTAATATTTTTTAAATGAATAATTTAATGAATAAATTGGTTATTGATGATGTTGGTAACAAATATTTCTTGGTGGCACATACTTGTCCCAAGAAATTGGAAAAAAAATTAGTTTTTGCAAAAAACTAAAAATAAAGTATTTCTGAGATTCTGTTCCAACGACAGAAGGAGCACCTAAATAAGGGGGGGCAGGGAAGATATATGTACTTCCTGAGAATTGTTTCTCCTGCTGAGAAACACCACTCACCACTCCACTCACAACACCACTGCTTTCCTTCAGTGGCTAGGATGTATACATGGCTGACTGTCTCTGCGATGCCTGAACACAGCCTTCTCTTGACACCTGACAGTCCTGTCTCTCCCTGACCCTGCTGGGAGCTGTTACTATCAGGTGTCAGAGGCTTTTATTCCTACCTTATTAAGATGGAGACCCTGGTCCTGGAACCTAATTCCACCAAAACCCATAACTCAGGGAAGGGAGTGGGGGTTAGGGAGACATATAAGAGAGACTTTCAAACAAATTGAAAAGCTAGTCTAGGTTCTAAAATTTTAAAAGCTTTTTCATTACATCCATGTTCTGTATCTGTCTCTTCTCAAGAAAAAAAAAGTCATTTCTATCAAATTGAGGTTATAGGCCTCCCAAGGAAAGGCACGGGCCAGCTTCCCCCCAGGCAACAGAGTCTCCCAGATTGGTCTGTCTCTGCAGGGGACACAGCCTCTGTGCCTCTCCTTGCTACATGGGGCAGCCTTGCAGTTTCTGCACACAGGCTTATTCCACCACCCACCCAGTGGTAATTGCTTTCCTGGGACACGACAAGAAGCTGGGGTGGCAAAAGCCTGGCAATATCCTGAGATAATTCCTGAGGGCTGTCTTCCTGCACTCATTATCCTCACAGACACTCAGCCCTCTAGGTTTCCCCAGAGCACCCCAAGTCAGTCATGCCAAAGGAAGGCATCATGGGCACCCTCCCTCCCAAATGATAGAACAGAAGGTTAATTCCCAGGCACAGTGCCTGGGGAAGCCAGGGAGTGTACACAGGAAAATTGATAAGCGTACGAGGGAGACCGTGTCAGCTCTCTCACCCTCATTAGTGGGAGCAGACAGAAGAAGCTGTCTCGGCTTGCAGACCTGAGGGGATGCTGGCTGCCTACAGGGTCATCACTAGAGATAAAACCAGAGGAGAGAGCCAAGACCTCATGAGGAAGTTTTGCCTTGAATGAATGAGAGCATAGTAAAATAGGACACACAGGTGGTCTTCTCTTGTAGCCCTGAGAATGTCTGACCTGGGGCTCAGGACTTAATACAGGATGAATAATTGTCATCTGATGTGGCTCAGACGCTGTGAACAGAAACGTGTCCACAGAGAACAATATAAGAAAATTCAACTTCATGAAACAATAGCTAAGTTTGGGGGTAGTAACAAGCACTTGAAACACAACTACCATGCATTTTTAAATAAATATCTCCTACCATACACATACAGACACACACGCACGCACACATGCACACACAATGAGCAATAAGAGAATTTCTCTCCGTTTTTGTTTTTTTTTTTTTATTTTTATTTTTTGGAAAAGAGGAAACTTGTGCAAAGTAACAAACATAAAAGATACTGACAGACTCCAAAGAGATCAGAAATAAGCTAAAAGGGTCATCTCTTTAAGATATTGTTATACCAATATTGTTCCAGGACCATTTCAATACTTTTATGTGATCATGCCTGTTTCCTCAAACAGATGACCATGCTCCTGGCTAAATCAGTGTGTAACACATCCTCACTTGTATAGTCTGCGGTGCCTATGAAAGTGACAGGCACAATGAAGGTGCTAAATCAACATTTCCGGAAAGGAAGGAAATAAGGGGGAGAAAGGAGCAGGGGCAGGATGGAGAAAGGAAAGGAGATAAGGAGGAAAATGGATGAGGGATGTTTTAGGGCTTTCCAAAATTACACAGGAATCCACTCTCTGAGCCAAGATATAGGTTAAATTTTTCTTGGCATTGAGATGAATACAAAATATCCAGAAGCTATGCAATAGCTTAAAAAGCAGTCAGCAGTTTTTGTACACAGCTCTAATTCTCCAATCTAATTTCAATGATGAAACAATATTTCAATAACATTCTGCACTGCTTCTTACCATCTTCTGCCTGCAGTCAGCCATGTTCAATAAACAAAACAGTCCTGGGCTCCAGGAGGCAAAAAAAAAAAACCAGAAATCCTAAACAAAGGGCTTCAAACAGGGCACTTAAAGAGGTTTTCCAGCCTTTTTCAATGCAGAATGTACAGAGAGCTGAAGGAATGGTAGCACTTAACTTGACCCACCCTGCTCAAAACCCCCATCTACACTTTATGTAAGTATCCTTCTTCTTATAAACAGGACAAATTGCAATTTGGCCCATGCTAGCAAATACTATCCCTCTGAGAGAAGTTTATCCTGATGATTCTCTGTAAACAGAAGAAAGGGGGAAGCCAAGAGAAGGACTCAGAGGTTCTCAATCCTAACATTATCTCTTCCACTAATTTTGAAGGGAAGAGGGGAAACCTCTGTTTATCTCAGTCTATAGCATCCTTACTTAAGTTGCCCCCTCATCTCTCTCTCCGTCACTCAGCTATGAATGTACGCGTGCACACACACACACACACATGCCTATTCTAACCCTGGAAGATGAAGAGGACTAAAAGAACACTTGGGATAACTCCTGGGAAATCTGAAAAGTTAATTTTACATTGTTGTTGTTGTTAATTTTTAATTTAAATTTTTTTTAAATTTGTCTCCAAATTAATTAGCATATAGTGCAACAATGATTTCAGGAGTAGATTCCTTAGTGCCCTTACCAGTTTAGCCTTTTTCAAGATCGCTTTGGCTATTTGGGATCTTTTCTGGTTCCATACAAATTTTAGGATTATTTGTTTTAGCTCTGTGAAGAATGCTGGTGTTATTTTGATAGGGATTGCATTGAATATGTAGATTGCTTTGGGTAGGATTGATATTTTAACAATATTTGTTCTTCCTACCCAGGAACACGGAATCTTTTTCCATTTTTTGTGCCTTCTTCAATTTCTTTCATAAGCTTTCTACAGTTTCAGTGTATAGATTTTTCACTTCTTTGGCTAGATTTATTCCTAGGTATTTTATGGTTTTTGGTGCAATTGTCAATGGGATCAATTCCTTGATTTCTCTTTCTGTTGCTTCATTGTTGCTGTATAGGAATGCAACTGATTTCTGTGCATTGATTTTATATCCTGCAACTTTGCTGAATTCATGAATCAGTTCTAGCAGTTTTTTGGTGGAATCTTTTGGGTTTTCCATATAGACTATCATGATATCTGCAAAGAGTGAAAGTTTGACCTCCTCCTGGATGATTTGGATGCCTTTTATTTCTTTGTGTTGTCTGATTGCAGAGGCTAAGACTTCCAATACTGTGTTGAATAACAGGGGTGAGAGTGGACATCCCTGTCTTTTTCCTGACCTTAGAGGGAAAGCTCTCAGTTTGTCCCCATTGAGGATAATATTAGCGTTGGGTCACTCATATATGGCTTTTATCATCTCGAGGTATGATCCTTCTATCCCTACTTTCTTGAGGGTTTTTATCAAGAAAGGATGCTGTATTTTGTCAAATGCTTTCTCTGCATCTATTGTGAGGATCATATGGTTCTTATTCTTTCTTTTACTGATGTGATGAATCACGTTAATGTTTTGTGGATATTGAACCAGCCCTGCATCTGAAGTATAAATCCCACTCGGTTGTGGTGAATAATTTTTTTAATGTATTGTTGGATCTGGTTGGCTAATATCTTGTTGAGGATTTTTGCACCCATGTTCATCAGGGAAATTGGTCTATAGTTCTCCTTTTTAGTGGGGTCTCTGTCTGGTTTTGGTATCAAGGTAATGCTGGTTTCATAGAATGAGTTTGGAAGTTTTCCTTTCATTTCTATTTTTTGGAACAACTTCAAGAGAATAGGTGTTAACTCTTCCTTAAATGTTTGGCAGAAATCCCTTGGAAAGCCATCTGTCCCTGGACTCTTGTTTTTTGGGAGACTTTTTATTACTAATTCAATTTCCTTACTAGTTATGGGTCTGTTCAAATTTTCTATTTCTTCCTGTTTCAGTTTTGGTAGTATATATGTTTCTAGGAACTTGTCCATTTCTTCCAGATTGCCCATTTTATTGGCATATAAGTGCTCACGATATTTTATTATTGTTTTTATTTCTGTTTTGTTGGTTGTGATCTCTCCTCTTTCATTTGATTTTATTTATTTGGGTCCTTTCCTTTTTCTTTTTGATCAAACTGGCTAGTGGTTTATCAATTTTGTTAATTCTTTCAAACAACCAGCCTCTGGTCTCATTGATCTGTTCTACCAGTTTTTTGGTTTCAATAGTGAAAAGTTAATTTTACTTTCAAGGTCACAGATTTACTAGGAAGTATAGTTCAACACAATTGTTTTATAAAATTTTTACTGTTTTTTTACCCCTTCCCCCCCTGAAATCACTCCCATTGCCAAACTCTTGCTTCTCCTCTAGCTCATTGTAGCAATTTAAGAATACTCTTCTCTGGTTCTGGTTCTAGTTTGAGTTAAAATGGAGTAGGAAGCACCTTCCACCTCACTCCCACTAAGTGCAACAATAAAACCTGCACAGAATGTGTAGAGCAGCTACTTCAGGACACTGAAAAATAAATAGTGGCAGACAGGTTGAGGAAGAAGATCAGAATTCAAGGTTCCACCATAGTCTCAATGTTTGCCATTTTCCCTACCTGTCTTCCTGCTGTTCTGCACCACATGGGATGCAGTTGTGGAAGTACACAACAGTACAGGATGGGGATTAGAATAAGGCAATGGAGGCAGGGTCATAAAGTACAGAGCCAGAACCTGTCTTTATTTAAAATTGTAATACTTTGTACATGATGTATTTTGCATTAATTTTTAATGCAATGCATTTTTAAAATTTTTAATTTTTTTATTTATTTGAGAGAGAGAGAGAATTAGTGGGGGAGGAGCAGAGAGAGAGGGAGACACATAATCCAAAGCAGGCTCTAGGCTCCAAGCTGTCAGCACAGAGCCTGATGTGAGGCTTGAAATTGTGAACACGACATCATGACCTGAGCCGAAGACAGATGCTTAACCAACTGAACCACCCAGACACCCCTGATGCAATGCATTTTTTAAATAATGCATTTAAATTTTATTTATCTTAGTTATTGATTTTTTGGCACCCCCTAATTTTGCACCTCCAGTAATGCCTCCCTTATTTCACCCTAGTCATAGCCCTGTAGCAAAGTAGAGCAACTAAAACCTATTTTCTTCTGGGGAACTGAAAATGTGGAACTGTGGGGAACAGGAAACTGTGAAGGAGATCAAGGATAGAGAGGAGTGGGTTGCCTGGGTGGCTAAGTCAGTTGAGCATCTGACTCTTGATTTCAGTTCAGGTCATGATCTCAGGGTCATGGGATCAAACCCCGCATCTAGCTCCACACAGAGCATGGAGCCTGCTCAAGATTCTTCCTCTCCCTCTGCCTCCATCCCCACCCTATCCTAAATAAATAAATAAATAAATAAATAAATAAATAAATAACAATAAAAGAAAGAATAGAGAGGAGCTCAGGAAAGTGACTCCATGACAATTGTAAATTAACTCCTGGTCTAAACACCCAGCTGTGTAGACATGGATCAGATTCTAAAGAGCAAATCAAAATCTGTGAGAACTGAGACAAGATACATCACTGCCCAGGACACTGAATGGTCACTAGGTAGAGCACAGACGGGACAGATAGAAGGAAAGGTTTTGAAAACTTAATTGACATTGGAACCACAGACAAGATAATTCTACAGAAGGTTGGGGTTGACTTGCAGCCTGAACCTACCAGAAACAAATTATACCAACATTCTGTATAGTATTTACATGCTATACAACCTCAAATGGGGCAGCATATGAAGGAAAATCTCAACTCACATTGGAAAATACAGCTGCCAAAGCTAAGGTGGCACTATCTGATGGAATTATCTGACCACATCTTTAAGGCAGCTATTACAAAATGTTCCAACAGGCAATCATGAACACTCTGCAAACAAATGAAAATACAGAAGGTCTCAGTAAAAAATTAGAAGATGTGGGAAAAAACAAACAGATCTAGCTAAAAAAATACAAATGACAGAAATAAAAAATTCACTAACTGGACTCAGTAGTGAGATGGACATGAATAGAGGAAAATAGAGAAAAGAGTCAGAAAACTTGAAGATATATAAATAGAAATTTTCTAGCTTGAACAACAGAGAGAAACAAGATTTAAAAAACAACAACAAAGTTTTGGATATCTGCAGGATAATAAAAACAGGCTTCATGTGTGTGTCATCAGAATCCCAGAAAGCAATGAGGTAGAGTTTGGTCCTGAAAAATTAGTTGAAGAAATTATGGCCAAAAACTTTCCAAATATTTTGGTGTACAATTCTAATAATTTTAATGCATGTATTGAATAATATAACCACTACTACAAACAAGTAACAGAATTAGATTTTAAACCGAGGTTTCTTTTTCTCAAAAGCTTATTTAGATCCTGTCCATATGCATCCTTAGGTCTGCATTTGAATTCTACAAAACAGATAATCTCTTCTGTAAAATGTGAAATGAAGGGTGTTATTTGGCCCTCATAATTTCTTTCATTCTCAAAAATCCCTGACACTGAACTATCAGTGTGGCATTAACAACTATATTATGAGCAGTTTCCCTCAAAACTGTTCTTTTTAATAGATAAAAATCTCCAGGGACCTAAAAGACACCAGGCCTGACTCTGACAATCTGCATGGAAAGCTTTCAGAGTGTAGGGTCTCTTCACTTGCTGGGTCTTTTCTGACAAATAAAGAAAGGAGGGGGGGGGGTGCTCGTGTGAATGTAAAGTATGTAGAAGTCTCAATAGTTTGTCTGAAAAAACTATCAAATAAGAAAGTCACCAGAAGGTTGTGTCCAATGAGAAAGGTACATTTATAAAAACCAGAAGGAGCTTCACTCACATTAGTAAAGAGTAGCAAAGACCGAATGAGAGGGGCACCTGGTGACTCAGTCGGTAAAGTGTCCGACTCTTGATTTCAGCTCAAGTCATGACCTTGAGGTTCGTAGGATTGAGCCCCTCATCAGCTCTGTACTGACAGCAGGGAGACTGCTTGAGATTCTCTCTCTCCTCTCTCTCTCTCTCTGCCCCTCCCCCAACTTGCTCACTTGCTATCAAAATGAATAAACATTAAAATTAAAAAAAAAAAAAATTGTTAATGTTTATTTATTTTTGAGAGAAAGAGAGCGCAAGCAGGGGAGGGGCAGAGAGAGAGGGAGACACAGAATCTGAAGAAGGCTCCAGGCTCTGAGCTGTCAGCACTGAGTCCGACACAGGGCTCAAACTCATGAACTGTGAGATCTTGACCTGAGCTGAAGTCGGACGCTTAACCAATTGAGCCACTCAGGAGCCCCAAACATTAAAATTTTTAAAATGCTATCTTTAAAAATTCAAACAAACAATAAACAAATGATATCAGGAGGTTGGGACCATAAGACCAAGCCAGAGTACTTAAATAAATTTTACCAAAAGACTTAATTACATAGAGGGCTACCATGGACAAATAGCCTTTTTTGTTCTCAACCAGGTACACTGTTAGAGAAAAGGGTTAAGCATTTTCTTACAGCAAAGTCAGTGGTGGGGCTGGGGGCAGGGGTGGGGAGTGATGGGATCTGAATGGTTGAGATGAGAAAGGCATTCTTATTTATGTCACTGCTGCTCATATAGGGAGGAAATTCCATGTGGTATACCTTTAAGCATACCCATTTTGAAATCAGAACTCTTTGTAAAACTCTTATCTCCCATTATACATGAACTTGGGCAAGTCATTACACCTCTGTCTTGAACTCAATTTTACAAATTGTGAAGGATGAAGATACCATGCTGCCTCACATAACTTTTATAAAAATTAATGCACCAGGTCACACCTCTTCAAGCTGTGATATTCTGAAGGGAGCATTTTTCCTGCACATGGAGTAGCAGTTACCCTCATTTGAAAGGCCTTTTATCTTGACTTTGTTCTGTGAATCTTGAATCAGCCTTGGGTGAAACCATGTCCCTTTGAGTTGACTATATCTCTGGGTAGTTTTCTGCATTCCAACAGCCTCAAACTTTAGATATTAAATGGAGAAATAAAACATATAATACTTCAACTTCCTGGCTTTGAAACACTTCAGTGAAGCAAGTTATTCACCTGTATATGAATACAAATTTTAGAAAAAAGCAAAAGGGAAATAAATATCACCTGTTGTATCTCAAACACAGTTTTAAAGCCAACCCTATTGATAGTTTAGCTCAACTTGGAATTTACTGAACACCTACTGGATAAGACATGCTTTTGGCTCTCTAGCTGCCTAAAGCACACTTGGGGACACAGAAATCTGAGTAGATACTCCTGAGTGAAAAATCCAGTAATGGAAATATATACAAAGAATAGAGGTAACATAAAGGAAGCCACTAGCTTGTTCAGGAGGGCAGGTATACTTCACAGAAAAAGTGGTGTCACGTCTGAACACAAAGATGTGTAATGTTTCTTGGGTTGGAAGTGGGAACAGGCTTTACAGGCAAGAGTAACAGCTTACACAAAAACACAGAACCAAGTGATTACAGGGAGAAATGAGGAGATCTCCTTAAATCTACCATGATCCCAGAATGAAAGCATGAGGACAAAAATCCCTTTCCCTAGGCCCAGGATTGTCTGGTTCTACATTTTGCCCACATGGGATAATGCAGGGAATAATATGTAGACAAAAGACTAGGCTAACCATTTGATCTTGGGCAACCAACTCTGAGTATTAGTTTCCTTATCTATGAGTTAAAGATAATTGCTGATTCATACAGCTGTTGTGAGAATGTGCTAACATGAAAGTATTCTTCAAACTTTAAATCTATACAGATGTTTATTATTATGGATATTACTTTAGATATGGTCATTTATAAATCACTCATATTCAATTAATCATAAACAGTTATATTTATAAAGAAAACCAAAGCAGGAGGCCTCACAATCCCAGACTTCAAGCTATACTACAAAGCTGTAATCACCAAGACAGTACAGTACTGGCACAAGAACAGACACTCAGATCAATGGAACAGAATAGAGAACCCAGAAATGGGCCCACAAACATATGGCCAACTAATCTTTGACAAAGCAGGAAAGAATATCCAATGGAATAAAGGCAGTCTCTTCAGTAAGTGGTACTGGGAAAACTGGACAGCAACATGCAGAAGAATGAACCTGGACCACTTTCTTACACAGCATACACCATACACAAAAATAAACTCAAAATGGATGAAAGATCTCAATTTAAGACAGGAAGCCATCAAAATCCTCGAGGTGAAAGCAGGCAAAAGCCCCTTTGATCTTGGCCTCAGCAACTTCTTACTCAACACGTCTCTGGAGGCAAGGGAAACAAAAGCAAATATGAACTACTGGGACTTCATCAAAATAAAAAGCTTCTGCACAGTGAAGGAAACAATCATCAAAACTAAAAGGCAACCGACAGAATGGGAGAAGATATTTGCAAATGACATATCAGATAAAGGGTTAGTATCCAAAATCTATAAAGAACTTATCAAACTCAACACCCAAAAAACAAATAATCCAGTGAAGAAATGGGCAAAAGACATGAATAGACACTTCTCCAAAGAACACATCCAGATGGCCAACCAACACATGAAAAAATGCTCAACTTCATTCATCATCAGGGAAATACAGATCAAAACCACAATGAGATACTACCTTATACCTGTCAGAATGGCTAACATTAACAACTCAGGCAACAACAGATGTTGGTGAGGATACAGAGGAAGGGGATCTCTTTTGCACTGTTGGTGGGAATATAATCTGGTGCAGCCTCTCTGGAAAACAGTATGGAGGTTCCTCAAAAAACTAAAAATAGAACTACCCTGCAACCCAGCAATTGCATTACTAGGTATTTATCCAAAGGATACAGGTATGCTGTTTCGAAGGGACACATGCACCCCCATGTTTATAGCAGCACTATCAACAATATCCAAAGTATGGAAAGAGACCAAATGTCCATCAATGGATGAATGGATAAAGAAGGTGTGGTATATATGTACAATGGAGTATTACTCGGCAATCAAAAAGAATGGAAATTTGCCATTTGCAACTACATGGATGGAACTGGAGGGTATTACACTAAGCGAAATTAGTCAGAGAAAGACAAAAATCATATAACTTCACTCCTATGAGGACTTTAAGATACAAAACATAAGAACATAAGGGAAGGGAAACAAAAATAATATAAAAACAGGGAGGGGGAAAAAACAGAAGAGACTCATAAATATGGAGAACAAACTGAGGGTTACTGGAGGGGGTATGGGAGGGGGGATGGGCTAAATTGGTAAGAGCACTAAGGAATCTACTCCTGAAATCATTGTTGCACTATATGCTAATTAATTGGGATGTACATTTAAAAAAATAAAAAATTAAATTAAAAAAACAGTTATATTTATAAAGCAACAGGTACACAGTGCCTGAATAATAGTAAATAATACATGGATACCACTAAAATCTTCTAGGAATTGAAATAGGCAGTAAAAGATCTAGATGATTTGAATCACTTTCAAGATGTTTACTGACTAGGAAGAGAAACCTCCATCTCTTAGGACTTCCCATCTGCAAAGTGCAGGGAAAGAAACTTCCCATCTCTTTCACATGAAAGAAGTATTATGACAGAAAAATAATTGAAGAAAGCTTAAGAAGATACTTGAATGCATGGTTTATTTAAAAAACACGATAGAAAACTTTCAGAGTGAGACATCTGATGTTCAGACTACAGCAGCTCAGAAGACGAGACAGCAGAAGAAGAAACTATGGCCATGAGACAACCAGGGAGGCCCGGGAGGTCCAATGATGAACACTAACCTGTTTTGTTTTGTTTTGCATTGCTTTTGAAGGCTCTCACACTGCTTCTTAGGCACCATTTCAGAACTGTGATTTTTTTTCTTTCTTTGGGGTGTGTGTACATGTAGGGAGAGGACAGTTTATATGTACTATTTTGCTTTGAGAATACTGTGAAGTATATTTGGAGCTTTCCTCTGGATTGTGACTCCCCTGGAAAAAAAAAACTTGCAAATCATCTGATATGGTAAGTAATACCGGCTAAAATATTTAATGAATTTATCAATTAATTCTTTTTTCTGTTAACCCGCCAGCCCTACATTATGCCAGCACTTGGCTGGATGCTATGAATACAAAGGTGAGCAGGGACCCACTGCCTCTGCCTGCAGGCTATTTCAGGTTGCTTCCAGGGGAGCAGGGAAGATGGCCAGCTGAGCAGCAATTACAGGAAGGTTCATTGCTGCTCTAATAGGAGGCATGCAATGTTGTAGCAATCCTGGTAGAAATTGTGTGTTTAGTTTGGGGTGGGAGGGATTGGACAGAGGACTATCACTAAATAATGGATTTTATAATGCAAACATTTAATGAGTACCTGAAATTTTCATGCTGATTTGGGGTACATAGAAACTATCAAAACTGATGCATTAACATTAACTCCCAAGTTTCTTCAGTGATTCATGTGGTCATCCAGTGAACATTTAATGAATGTTATTTCCTTCTGTGGGACGGGCACTGGCATATACAGCAATGAGCAAAACTGGCTGATCCCCTCCATCACTGAGCTTAAATGTAGCACATCTAAAATCTTCATTGCACAGCTGGAGAAAGACTTAAGCCAAAAGGATCACTTATCACAAGTTAGAAGTGAAGACATTCCCTTCCCTGGGAAAGGGTGCCCAGCACACAAGCTTGGAAGCAGCCTCAGAAATGATTGTCCCCTTTCCTCTGCCTGCACCAAGGACACTCCCCAAAACCAAACACAAAGTACCCATTCTCACTTTGAAGACCTCCTTAGACCTGTACTGCCCAAATGTATGAGGGAAAGAGTATGTCTGAAGACAGCTAGGTTGAACTCAGCCATAAAGCTTCACAGCAGCTGTGTGGAGCTTTGTGAAGAGCAGATTTCCCCAAGGCTCACTTTCATCTGTCTGGAAAATGGAGGAAAGCACAGCAATCTTTTGGAGCTGTGGTGAGGATCCAGTAGACTAATCTAACTGAAGAATAACACAGCATGCAGTGTTCAGTAAATTTTTCTTTGTGCTTCAAGGTCCTGGCCAATTGTCAATCCCCACGTTAAAACTTTAATTTCCTGTTCCCTAGTGTGTAACTGTACTCCTGTCATAACTTGAATGCAATTTGAAAAAAAATTAAATTTCTATGTTTCCTCACCAGGCTATGAACTCCTTGAGGATAGGGAATATATGTGTAGTCCTGCCCTAGTTCAGTGCTTGGAACCTTTTAACTGCTCTTTCCCTCCCTCCCCTACAGGATTACCATGACTTTCCCATTAACAGGAGGTGCAAACGACAGGAAGTCAGGGAATTCCTTCCAGCATCCTCTCAAATGGAAAACATTGCTTGGCAAATCTCTGCCTCAGTCAGAGGTACTTACCTGAAGTGTAAGGTTCAATAAATTTCCAGGTGAGTGGCCATATATTTTTGGCAGCCAAAACAAATAAGGAGATATGAATATTTACATAATTTGATGTGCAAAAGAGGAAAGCAAACCAGAAGCATTAGTAAGAGCACAGTGATCTCTGGTATTAAAACCAGAGAATCTCTTCTCTGGGGCCTCAAACAAAAGACGCTGTTTAATTTAATTAACAGTGCCCACAAGAGCATCCTTGCTGTAAATATAGCATACAACAAGATGACAGTAACCATGATACCTAGGGATATTCCTGCTGGTCATTTGCAATCTAGAGATACATTTTACAATACCTAGAGGAACAAACGGACAGTAGAATCTTCAGACGGTCCTGCATAAACACTTATTTCTCTGAGCCAGTTTGATAGGCATGGAGCATCTGTGACTTTGGGAATCTGCTCCCTGAACAGCATAGCAGCAGCATTGCATAGTGGTTAAGAACCCAGGTTCTAGACTCATACTGACCTATTATTTACTATTAATTCTATAACCTTAGGCAAATCATTTAACCTCTCTGAGCCTTCATTTTTTTCATCAATAGAATGGGAATAACAATAGGATCTATACCTTAGGGTTATGGTGAGCATAAACCAAAATGTGTAAAAAGCATTTAGCTCAATGTATGGGATATGGTAACCACTTAATAAACGTTAATCATTGATTCTCATGACTAGTTGTTTCCTTCAGTTGAGTTTGGTTATACTTTACTCTCTGGCTTATAATTCCTATTTGTTCTAACAGGAGTTTCCTTCAGTATCTCTGCTAATGTGAGGAATAGAATCTACTTGATTTTGTTGTTACCCACCTTATGTGAAACCTTAAGTCTCATTTCTTAGAGGAGGCATTATCCTTCAAGGATGTTCCTACAATAGTCACCAGTCATGCAGCTCATAGGCCTCCATATGCCCCATGCCCTTTGTGGGAAGGGACTACCTTTGTCTCTGCCCAGAGTGTTCCCCTCAGTGTTCAGAGTCAAATGTTACTAGACCCACTCAGGAGCATTTGGTTTCAGGGTTTCTATGCATTCATTCAGTAATCATTTATTAAATACTACCATGTGCCAGGTACTATGCTTTGTCCTGAGTCTGTTATAGTGAACAAGATGACATCTTTGGTCTTGAGGCCTCAGGAGAGGATCTTTGGCTCCTATCCACCACAGTCTATGTATTCCAAGAGTCTTGTCTGCCTCACGGCCAGTCCTGGGGCAGGCCTTGAACTGGGGCCAGTGGTTTGCGGTGGGCATGCATGTGCCTTGATTCTCTGGATGCTCATAGGCTCTTTTGGAGGCTTTAGCTTCACTGTAACAATCTCGGTAAAAGTAAGCCTTTGTTATTCTATGAAATCAATTAAGCAAATATTTAATTTTGTGGATACTCACGGAGCTTGGGAAAGGAATGGAATTGACATCTTTTGTGTTAGCACTTTGGCATGCTTTGGTCTCTCTTAAAGCTGTCTGCGTCCTTAAGAGGCAAAGGCTAAAGTGTTCTGAGTGGTAACAAATAGGCACCATATTTGTTACTCTTTCTGTAAGCATAGTTTTGATCAGGACTTTATGTCTCCAAAGAATAGCCAGATCCTTGAGTTTTATTAAGATACAAAGATCCCTGAGTCTTACTATGACAAGAATCCCTGCTTTCATCTGTCTCACTGGGTCTAAATTCTTGTAACATTTTATGTCAGAACTTTTCAAAGTGCAGAGAAGTCAAGCAACTTTCCCACGATCATAAAAGCAAGTGAACAAGTGAGTTAGTTGGGATGGGAACCTAGATCTGACTTCAAAGCCATATTTTCCACTATACCAGGGTCTCTCAACCTTGGTAATATTATCATTCCAGACCAGATAATTCTCTCTTGTTTGTTTGTCCTATGTATTTTAGGATGTGTACCATCATTCTGGACCTATACTAACTAGCTGCTAGTAGTACTCTCCACTTGTGAAAGTCAACATTTTCTCCAGACAATGTCAATGTCCCTGCATTAAAAACATTTGCCCTATAATAAACTAAGGGAAGCCATTCATCCAATATAAGTACTTGAACCTCCTTAAAATTGCTGAGATTTCAAATTATATAAGGCAATCTCTTAGGGACTGTGAGGATGAAAACATACATGAAACATTCTACCTTGGAGGAACTTAATAAAAAGGTCTTGGAATAAAGAAAAAGAAGTTGGGGGAGGGCACCTGGGTGGCTCAGTTGGTTAAACAACAGACTCTTGATCCCGGCTCAGGTCATGATCTCATGGTTCATGAATTTAAGTCCTGCATCGGGCTATGCGCTGATGGTATGGAATCTCCTTGGGATTCTGTCTGTCTGTCTGTCTCTCTCTCTCTCTCTCTCTCTCTTTCTCTGTCCCTACCCCATTTGCACTCTCTTTCTCTCTCACAATAAATAAACATAAAAATTAAACTAAATACATGAATAAATAGATAGATGGATAGATAGATAAATCTAAAAGAAGTTGGAATTGCTTGTGGGGACAATCATTTAATTTATCAGGAGTGGGAGCTATTTAAGCACTGTTGTCCATTCACTGATCTGGTCAACATTATTGATACTCTATAATATAATAATGTAGATAGTAACAATCACAGTTGTGACAACAATCCTATGATATTGCTAGTTTTACTGATTTTGCAAATGAGGAAATTGAGGCTAAGAGAAATAAAGCAGCCTACTCCAGATGAGGTAGCTGTAAAGAGAGAAGGCCAGGCCAGGACCCATTTCTGCACTATTTTAACCAACATTCTAAATGACAATCACCAATGGTGGAAAGTCACAGATGCTGTGAGAGACCCAAGTGCAAGCAGTTAGCAAAAGCTTTGCGAATAAAGTGAAAATAGCAAATTAACCACGAGTTGAAGTGCTGAACAAAATGAGAAAAAATCATATATATTTGGAAGAGACATCTCAGATGTCTAGTGACATTAACCTATTTATATATTGCAATTGAAGACATCACTTTGTTTTATGATCATTTAAGAATCAAATTGCAAAAAGGGCTGATTCTAGAAAGACGGCTGATTCTAACTAGAAATATTATATTAGAGGAAATTAGAAACATTAAGGCAATGGAAGTACACTTTTAAAAAATATAACCTTAAATGCCTATAGGAAAAATAACTCAAATGATACAGTATTTTATCCTAGCTTGTTCATAGGCTGAACCCATTCTGGAGATTTATCTGCCCTTTGTGTTTATAAAAAATTTCTGTAGGCTGTAAAGACTTGCTCTGGATGGTTCAGCACAGGGGTGAGACCTGATTTCCTCTCATGTGATGACTCACAGCATGCGAGGAAGACTTGCCAATCCACTCTGCTGGGAGCCCATCTGGCACCATGCAGAGGTGTCACAATGAGAGTAAATGGTCAGGTTCACTATGTTGTCATCTTCATGTGGTTACAAGTCTTCATTTTAGTGACTGCACAAAGTCTAGATACAGTCTGCTCTGAAAAAGGGTCTTTTTCTCTTGAAATTTTTTAGTTTTGCTAAGAGGAAGATTTTTTTTTTTTTTATCATTTAAACAGATTCCATTACAAGTCTTTAAAATAGGGCACCTGGGTGGCTCACTCATTTGCTTAAGCATCCAACTTTGGCTCAGGTCATGATCTCGTGGTTCATGGGTTGGAGCCTAAACATGGAGCTCTGTGCTGACACCTCAGAGCCTGAAGCTTGCTTTGGATTCTGTGTGTGTGTCTCTCCCTCTCTTTCTGCTCCTCCCCTGCTTGCACTCTCTCTCTCTCTCTCTCTCTCAAAAATAAATAAAAACATTTAAATAAAATTTTTAAGTGTTTAAAGTACAAGGAAAATGGAATTTATATATGTAAGAAAGTATATGTAACAAATGAGAAATATTTCTAACACATACACACACACAAAAAAAACAAACCTAATATTTTTAATATATCAAGAGCTTTCATAAAAGTAGGAGATAAAAATGAGTAACTCAATAAAAACAAAATAAAGTATATAAGAAGGCATTTCACATAAAGAAAACATTGGCCAATAAATATATAAAAAACATGTTCACCATCACAGATTTTAAAAGATGAGATACATATTGTACTCAATAGCTTGATATGAGTTTAAAGTATACATATATATGAAACAGGGTCTTTTGTTCTAATACCTTTTTCAGTTTCACTGTTGTAGAATTTTTCTTTTCATTTTCAATTTCCACATCTTTGGAACTGTCAGATGGAAGGACATAAGGCTGTATCTACTACTAAATATAATAGAAAAAAAGGAGAAAATTTTAATAAATAAAGAAAATTAAAGCAAAAATATTTGAAGAAATAGATGGGGGCAGGGTGCCTGGCTTAGAAGAGCATGCAACTCGATATCAAGCTTGTGAGTCTGAGCCCCTCATTGGACGTTATGATTACTTAAATAAATAAAACTTAAAATAAAACAAGGAAGAAACTGGGCAGTGAAATACTAACTTTATGGTGCTTCAAATGTACCTATTTTGTTCTTATTTTTGTTTTGTGAATCTCATCTCTCCAGAAGCATCTTTAGGCTCCCTATGGAAGGTAGCACTTGTTTTTTTTTAAAAGTGATAAACATACAGCAGTTGCCTAAGTTAATCGCCCTTAAGTAACCCAAGCAGGGCCAAAGTACAACATGGCAGAACTAGACAAGAATCCCAGGACTTGTGTTTCTAGTGCCAGGTTTCCCACTCACTATTTGTGATCTTCAGCAAGTCACTGAGCTTCTCAGGTTGTATGTGTCTCACCTAGTAAATGAGTGTTGGGTATATTAACCATGCATAACTTATTCCCCTTAAGTCTAAAAGTAATGTTAAGGACTACAGAGTCACAAAGTTTGGTCAAATGCTAGCTTTTAGAATTTACTTAAACTTATTTAACTTCAATTTGCTCAGCCATTACATGGTCAGAATAACAGTACCTACTTCACAAGGTTGCCATATGACTGTCACATACAACACGTCCAATACACTTCAGCTAGTAGCAGGAATAGCAGTGATAGTACTGTTGAATAGCTTTTAATATCAGTGGCAATCTTGACCCCTATCACATCTTAATAGTTTCTCTCTTCCCTAAACAGGATCATATGAAGAAAGATCATTTTCAGTGCAAAGGAGGAAGGAGGAATTAGCATTCCCATGGTACTTCATTCCTGGCCAACAACATGTGGGTGTTACACACTATTCACACTCCAGGAACTTCTTTATATCAGATAAGAATTTCATGAAGACGATGCCAAATACTTTTTTGCTTTCAGATATTTGGATTCAGCAACAATATCATTAAGCATACATTTAT
The DNA here is from genome assembly GCF_018350215.1 of Panthera leo. NCBI lineage: Eukaryota > Metazoa > Chordata > Mammalia > Carnivora > Felidae > Panthera > Panthera leo. The sequence goes on along the minus strand of NC_056688.1, from coordinate 44,725,229 downwards.
TAAACACCTACTACGTGTTTAGTATTGTTCTAGGTATTGAGACATAATGAATGATGAACAAGAGAGACAAGATTTATCACCTCATGTTGAAAACATTGAAGAGACAGAGAACAAAAATAAATAATGGAATTACAAGTGTTGTGCCAGGAGGAGAAAGCAAAGCCTGAAATAGTCTTGGGCAGGACCCACTGAAAAGATGAGTCCATTGGTGGTAATCCAATATATTCAAAATACTATGCTTGTTAAACATTTAGAATAGATGTCTATGGGATTTTAATAGATGTTGCCTGAGGAAAAAAAAATACTGTGTTCAAACAGTTGGAGAAACTATAGTAAGGCATTAAATACATTCCTTTAGTGCAGCACTTATCAGAACTATCTCTATCTATCTATCTACCTATCCATCTACCTATCTATCTGGAGGGAGCAGCAGAGGGAGAGGGAGAGAATCCTAAATCTAATCCTAGTCCTAACCCTGACCAAGGTCTCAATATCACTACCCTGGGATCATGACCTGAGACAAAATCAAGAGTCTGATGCTTAATCGACTGAGCCACCCAGGTGTCCCAGAGCTTTTATTTACTGATGTACATTAGTTTTCCAAAAGAAACAACTATTTTTCCCAACTTACTTTACTACACTACAGAATCCTATTCTCACAGAACGTTTTTAAAAGGACAAGTGGCTCATTAACATGTTCTGGGAATAACAGCTTTAGAAATATCACATTGAACTGAAGAAATATGTTATATTAAATGATGTTTTAAAAATGTTGTTGAGAAGTTCTGAAAACTTTTATAATATAATGTAGGTATGTTTGTAGTTGACAATATTTCAGTTTGGTATTTTTATCCAGTTAGTCTTAAATGGAAAATATTATAGGCCTCTAGAGAATATGAACACATTTTTTTCTCAGTCTCAATAGATAGTTTGCATTATTTTCATACTTGAAGGTCAGCATCATTTCTGTAAGAACTATACTGTTAGTGGAGTCTCTGGGATAGAAAGTTTAAGATGAATGACTTACTAGTGATCCATTAATGTATCAGTTGTTTCCTCTGGTGAGAGGAGGGAGAGGAATGAAGGACGATGGTAAGATTATGTTGTCATTTCAACCATTTGTTGAAAACTCATTTACTGAAAAAGAATGCCTCAGAATTGATATACATCTATGGTTTTTCTTTACTATCAACAATTTTATTTATGAAGACATATTTTGACAGAAATAGAGATTACCTTCGACTCTTTAAAATATATTTCACTTCAATATTCAAAACCGTTTTTTTAACTGTTTTCCTACTAACACCATAGAGAGACCACCAGATAGTTTGTATCCCTGATGACAGTAAACAACATTATTTGTGAAATATTCTGGATTTGTTTTCTATGTAGTATAACAAAATTCTACAAACATAGCATCTTAAAACAACATACACTGTAGTATCTCATAGTTTCTGTGGGTCAGGGTTTAGATATGGATTAGCTGAGCCCTCTGCTTAAGATCTGTCATGAGGTTGTGATCAAAGCATTAGCTGGGCTCGGTTTTCATCTGGAGGCTCAAATGGGGAATAACCTACTTCCAAGATCATTCAGGTCACTGACAGAATTTATTTCCTTGTGGAGGTAGGAATGAGTGGCTAGTTGGCAATTCACAGTTGACTAGCGGCTGTTCTTAGGTTCCAACAGCCTAAGAACTGTTGGAACAGTTACTACAGCTACTGGAAGCTACTGGAAGCCACTTGTAGTTCCTTGACACACAGGCTCTCTCAACATAGTTATTTGTATCATTAGAACAAGGAGAATCTCTCATTCCAGTCTGCTATGACAGAATCTTAAATAATGTCACCCAATCACAGGAGTGACATCTCATCTCCTTTACCATATTCTATTGGTTAGAATTAAGACGCAAGTTCTGTACACACTCAAGGGAAGGAAACTATACAAAGGCATGAGTGTCATAAGGTGACAATTATTTGGGATCACCCTAGGGACTGTTCATTATGTATTCCTTCCAAAAAAGTAAACTGAAATCTGATCAAGCCTGTAGATCTATTTACTAATTTACAGACAAACAAGTGGCAAAGGAACATATTAAACATCAACAGAGTTCCAGACAGTAAAACCACACTATAAAAAACTTCGTAATCAATTATCTCTTTATTTGCCAATTGAATTATGAGGAGAAAAAAAAGTCATAAGGGGAAAAGAATCTCAAGTAATATTAATCAAGTGCAACGAATGAACTTCATTTTAATCCTAAATCAGACAAATGCAGAAAAATACCCAATTTATCAGATAGTTGATACTAGGGAGCTATTGCTTTTTTAAAGTATGAGCATTCTTGGTTATATTTTTAAAGAATAATTATCTTTTTATGATGCATATTGAAATATTTATGGGCAACTAATCTGCTATCTAAGCTTTGCTTCAAAACAATAATGTGTGGATTGTGGGAGCCAGAGGGTGAGGGTATAGAAAAACAAGATTAGCCATGTGTTAAATATTGTTGAACCTGGGTAATAGGATTAGAATGGTTCATTATGTACTTACTTTTCTATGTTAGAAATTTTCCATAATTATTTGTAAGACTTTTATGAAAAGTACCCAAATTTCTTAATGGAATAAAGTATCTCAATTCATACCTTGTCTAAAGGTAGCCCCACTTATATCAAGGGAAAGAGTCATTCTGGGATGGCAAGAAGGGAAAATAATAAAGTATATTTTATAACTATATCTACAATAGAACTTTTACTGTAGTTGGAAACAAATGGAACAGCTTGGAACCCAATATATCAAAACTTACTAAGTTTTTTAGGTAACTGTATTGCCAAAGACAACATCTCTCCCCTTAAGTTCACCACCCAAAAAAATCCCCAAAACATTTTTAAAGCTTTGTTATTACACTTAAGTTCCCAATTTTCTACAAGCAGAAGGCAGATTTTGAACTCTCTACATCCCTGAAAGAGAGCACACACCTTATATCCACTTGGAAGAGCCAAGGAGAAAAATGTGCAGAGGATCTTGTCTTTAGGTGGGCAAGAGAGCAAGAAAACTGTCAGAAAGCAAAACCAGGGCCTAATTAGGAACTTCCTTCTATACTTAGGGTAGGGGGACTTCCCAACATGTGGCCAGTGAGATTTCACAATTGATATGGAACAGTGACTGCTGTATCCCTTTATTTTGATTATGCTGGGTATGTACCACCATTGTAAATGGTTATACCAGGAGCCAGATAACTGTAAGGAGCCACATCTAAAATCCAGAGGAGGAACTTATCAATGGCTATTCTAAACTTTGAGATGGATGCAGCCCTGTAACCAGATGAGACTTTGGGTTATTGTCTTATGGATATGCTGAGTGTATTCTATGTGTGTAAGAAAAAAACACAATGAAATGTGGCAAAGGGGATAAATGCCTACAAATTTCCCTTCTTCCTGCTGGGCAGACAGGAAAAATACATTCTGAAACCCCTCTTCTAGTTAGGCTGGAACCATGTGACTGGCTTCTGGCTAGTGATATGTGGGATAAAGTGATAAATTCTACTTCCAGGACTGGCCCTGCTAGGATGCATGAGAATTTTTCTATGTCTCTCCCTCACCCATGCTACTGGAAGTGATGTGTAATACTCTGAGAAGGAAGGAGACTTGATCCCCCAGTTATCAGTTGGAAAAAAGCAACAGAGAAGAACCTTCTTCCCACATCAGACTATAACATTATATAGAGACCTTATTCTGCTAAGCCACTGAGATTTAGAGAATATTTATTGAAGCAGCTAGCATTAATTATCTTAGATTCACTGCTTGATACAAGCATATCTCTTCAAGTAGCTTTCCCAGGAATAATACAGGAATGCTATATACTTTGAGATATTATGTGCTTATGATTATCTTTGAACTCTACCTTTTGGGAAATTTTTTGGTCATAAGCTTTTGCTTTTTTTCCTCACCTATTTGTTCAACAGACATTCAAGAAGCATATGCTGAGTTCCTTCTATTTATCAAACACTGTTGTTGGTGCTGGGAATTCCTAGGGGGAAAAAACGGATCGTTTCTGCTCACTTAGTGTATACAGTCTAATAGAGAGCTCTTTTGGTTCTTGTAAATAATAATTTTCAAGGATTTGTTGAAGTCTCTGGGAAATGGTTTCTTACCCTGTGTTGGGTCCTGTGATCTCTGCTTTGTCTTTCTTGTCATTTCTTTAGTGATCTTTAAGTGGGTAGAGCTCTATCAAGCCCAGCCTTTAACAGGCTTACAGAATTTCCCTCTTAGATCCAGATACAAAGGGCAGATTTTGTGTTTATCTCCAAGGTCCCTGTGTGATGCTCAGGTGTATACTTACTTTACAAATATGGACTCTCCTCTACTCAAAGCCCACAATAGTGAGTTCTCTAATTTTTATTGAAACTAAGGTTTTACTTACAATTTTTTTTATCAGTCCAGTATAAGATAGATAATATGACCTGTCATCTAATATTGCTAATATTCTTCCTGCCTTAAACCCAGATTTTAATGCACTTGCTTTCATCTGCAATGCCCTGAGACTCTGAGCTTGAAGGGATGTTTGGGCATGAGAGGGTACTCAGAGGGACAGGAAAAATGGCTGGCTTTAACTCCAAAATTAGTTTACCAGGGCCAATGCATTCCCAGAAACATCACAGCAGAGACAGAAGACTAGATTTGGGCAGTGGGGGAGGTGGGGAGAGAATATTTGGTAGTAGGGAATGGAGGGGAACTAAAGAGGCCTGAATCTTGGCTCTCTCCTCTACAATTGTGTGATGTGTGTCCTTGGGCAAATCAATTAACCTAGCTAACACATTTTAATTTATGAATGAGCATATTAATAGCAAATTTCTCATAGGGTTGCTGTGAGGATTAAATGAGCATATAAAGTACTTTGCATTAGTATTGAATTTCAGAGGGTGAACCACATAGGTTACAGCACAATAAGGCCTTTCTCAGTTTATATTCATCATGACACAGAGGGAGAATGTCCCTTTGATTTGATCAATTGTCCTTTTGCTACATTTACATTGTAGATTCAGTTTTCTGTATATTTATGGCCATTATGTTGGGAAGTTGGGAGGAGTAATATCATGCAAGGTTATTATTGTAAATTTAAAAGCTGCTGCCTCATTCAAGAATGAAATAACACTGAAGGGACCCAAGCCCTGCAAAGGCATTGCAGATTGCTTTGTTTTGTAATCACCAAAGGAGCAAGGGACCTTTGCTGACATTTTTGATTTAGCAGTTTAAACATATGCTTTGTAACAGAGGGTGAGAGAACAGGTTTACGTTGGTTGCTAAAATCCCATCTTAGGGATACTGCTGATTCCTTGTTAGTTCACTACACAGCAGACACTGGCAGCAGTTTTTATACCACAGGACTTAGTGAGCTGTCATGTGAATATGCTGCCTGAGGTTACCATAGCTGAAATATTACTCTCAAAACCTCCCAAAGTTCTTGGAAACACATGCTGACAAGGGAGAGAAAGTAATTCCACTAGATGTATCCTGGGTCACGTCATCCTAGCTAAATATTTTCAAATAGATAGGTCTTCTTTCTAGAGTTTTATCCAAAATATGCAACTCATATCTCCAGGAAGAAGTCAGGACATTTTAAAACGTGTTTCTCTGCTTCAATCTGTATCATATAGTTACACAGGATAAAATAAGTTAAATCACAAACCATGGGTCAGGATGCACCTGTCTCACCAGAAGCAGCATAGCCTAATAGTTAAGTACACGGGCTGTGTGCTTAAACATATCTGGATTTTATTTTGGTATAGCCATCAGTAAATGTGAACTTGAATAAATTACCTGAACATTCAGGTCACTGGTTTCCTCATCTTAAAATACTTTTAAATTTTGTTCTATTCCATAGGATGTTTTAAAGAAGATTAATTTTTCTCTCAATTTTCATTGAAGTATAATTCACCTTTTTATGAAATACCCATATTTTATGTGCACAGTTGATGAGTTTTTCAAATGCTGTTGCACTTCTATCGAGATCTAGCCTATTTTCATTACTTCAGAAACTTCCTATAGTTTCCTTCTCAGTCAAGCCCTGACTGCCCCATTTCAGAGGCAACCACTGTTCTGATTTATTTTATTACATCTTAGGCTTTCCTTTAAGGAAGACTAAGTTTGAAATGAAATAATGTCTATAAAGTGCTTAAAATATTTCTGGTATCTAGTCAGTATTCAGTAAGGGGTACCAATTACTATAATTAATAGTTCTACACAGAGTTACAATTGGGATAACTGATGCACAGCAGACACTAGAGCAAAATGTCCAAACTGACAGGGAATGAGATGTATTGAGAAAATGAAGAAAAGAGGAAAATAAAGATTAGAAGAAAATGTAAAAGAAGAATTTTTTTTTAGCTTGCACTGTATTTAATCAGCAGCAGAAAGAGGTCAATAGATGATTTCATTTACTTTAAACACATTTATTTCATGTATTTTTAAGACAAACCTGGCAAAATAAGTCACTGAATGCTTTCAGATGCCAGTACTAATGCAAAAGTTTATATGATTTAATATTCATGATACTCTAAGAGATTCTGCTCTGCCCCCCATGAACAAATTGGAAAACAGAGGTTCAGGCCAGTTAAGAAGCTTCCTCATATCACAACACACTGCTAAGTAACAGGGCTGAGACTGAAGCCTCTGTGGGGCTCTAGAGTGACACTCATTCTAGTAGAACACTAGAATCCCCATATTAAAAGACATAAAAAAGGAAAGGAAAACAACCTTGAGTCATAAAATGACAACGTATTAAGCTTGGTGCTTCTCACACATTATCTCATTTAATTCTCAAAGAGGTTATTCCTTCTCCTCCCATGCCCCGCACCGGCGCACACACACTGTATATTTGAGGAGTCAGAATTAAAAGTTTAGTTTAACTTCAAATAACAGTGTCTTCCAACTGTCTATCAAAAGAAAGAATGCTTGGATTAAATCAGGCCACAAATACTCAGCTCTCTCAACACACTCCACAAAAGGGCCAACTGAGATCTCAATATTTAGATTTGAAGTTAAAGAAGGTGATCAAAGTTGATCATACGGTATAATGTCAGGTCTAGGAAGTTACACTTTCATTCGTTGTATACACATTTATTTATTTATTTTTTATTTTGGCAATGTTTATTCACTTTTTGAGAGAGAGAGAGAGAAACAGAGCATGAGTGGGGGAGAGGCAGAGAAAGAGGGAGACCCAGGCTCTGAGCAGGCTGCACAGAGCCCAACATGGGGCTCTAATTCACGAACTGTGAGATCATGACCTGAGCCAAAGTCAGATGCTTAGCCAACTGAGCCACCCAGGTCCCCCCTGTATACACATTTTAAATCATGGATGGGTTTGCATAAAATATCTAGATGTTGCTAATTGATCATAGTTACTTTGGGTGATCTATCATCTACACTCTGAGTTTTTTGTAGCTATTTTAAAAATTCTATTATTTCTTTTATATATGGAGGCATTGTCTGATCTTGGGATCTCGAAATAAAGCAATCGATAACTCAGCAACTTACATAATCTTAAAAGAACAGCATTTAAACACAGTAAATTTCAAGGCTATGATGTAAGCAAGAGAATGCAAGAGAAAATTTTGGACTTTTAGACACTATAAAGTGTCTATAAGCCATAAGTGTCTTCCTTTTACTCAACTAATATTTGATCAAAACCATATATTGTGACACTTTCATATTGAAAATTTTTTATAAAGCTATTATAGAAATGCATTGACCCAAATCAACCTTTTATATTCAAGCCTATACTTCCCTTAAAATGGCAATTTAATCTTTAATCAGGCTGTGCTAAACAAAGTACTGCTGTCTATAACAAGGAATTATAAAATCAAGAAATTTGGGAGACCAAATGAAGTCAAAGGGTCTCTAACTCTGGCTCCAACCCATTCTAATTTGATGAAGATAAATACATTGAGGCAATTTTCTCAGTTCACAATTAGTTATTTTAAGTAGGGAATTAGAAGACAACTTGAGCCTGAAGTATTTTAAGAACTTTCCCAGAAATTAAAAATATGGATGTCCTCCTGACAATGTTCTCCTAAGTTTTAATATCAGAAAGAGACAGAGAGAGAAAGAGAGAAAACTACCCTGAGGATTGAGGTCAGGAATGACATACTAGTTATCTTGGATTATCAGACGTCAGGATACCAAGATCAGAGCAATGGACAAAACTGTTACTTTTACTCTGGATGGAGAAAGCAAAAAGAGAATGGTGCTCCCATTCAAGCAACAAGAAAAAAAAAACAAGCAATCTCCAAAATTATAACTTCTCTTGAGCTCATTAGATAGCTGAAGTTGCAAGACAGGGAGACCTGGAGTGAATTTCAAACAGTACCTGTAAACTTTGTCACCATTTATAAAACATGGGAGGAAGAAGTGGCTGCCATAGTGTAAGAAAACTTCAGCTAAAATTTAATGGATTTCTAAAGGCCAACTATGGCTAGCATGAAAGTTTAAAATAGCCTGGAGCCCGAAAAACTCAGGAGGAGTTTGCAAGTATACACTCAAAAGCTCATTGTTATGAGCCTTAACTAGATGCTCATATTAAATATAGAATTAGGTCAGACAAGTGGAAACAGCCCTGCTCAGTGATACAAGCATGTAAGTCATGATCACTGTGACTGGAAGAGATGAGCACAAAACATTTCCTGCCTTCTAGGACACATAGAAGGTAAAAGCTTTAAGCCATTGAGGAAGGGGCAGGGAAACTTCACACATACACACACACACACACACACACACACACACACACACACTCCCTCCCTCCCTCCCTCCTGGTCATCACTGAACTGTAAGACAGTAGCAGTGGTCTTATATACAGTACTTTGATTGTCAGAGGGAGAAAAGAGAGAAATTGAGTATTACAAATAACTATTTGAGGGGCGCCTGGATGGTTCGGTCAGTTGAGCATCCGACTCCTGATTTTGGCTCAGGTCATGATCCCAGGGTCATGGGATCAAGTTCTGCATTGGCATCTACACTGAGTGTGGAGCCTGCTTAAGAGCCTCTCTCCCTCTCCCTCTACCCCTCTCCCCTGCTTGCACACTCTTTCTCTCTCAAATAAAATAATTAAAAAATTAAAATAAATAAATAACAATTATTTAAGATCTAATGGCTAAGAATTTTCAGAATTAATTACAAGAACCTCTGGGAATCCTAAGAAGATTTAATTTTAAATAATAATATTCCATTAAATACACCTATATTCATTATATTCAAACTGTTGACAAACACAAATAAAATGTTAAAGCCACAGAAAATAAGGAAACATTACATAAAATGAAACAAATCTCATATTAAGTGTTCTTACAATTAAATTAAATTAAAAATCTAAGAATTAGAGTCAATTTCAGAAATTATTCAAGCAAGACAACAATGGAAAACATCTGTAGAGTGCTGAAAGAAAAAAGAACTGTCATTTCAGAATTCTATACAAAATAAAAATAAAATTTAAAAATAAAAATATTTAAACAAACAAAAAGAGAGTGAGTTCATTGCTAGAAGATCAGTACTTTTAAGAGATGTTAAAAATAATTTCTTCAGGAAGAAGGAACATAATACTAGATGGAAATATAGATTTATACAAATAAATCAAAGGTGCCAGATATAGTAAAATTAGGATAAATATGGAAGATATTCTTACCTTTTAATTATTATAAAAGAAATTGAATTTTTTTTTTTTAACGTTTATTTATTTTTGAGACAGAGACAGAGCATGAACAGGGGAGGGTCAGAGAGAGGGAGACACAGAATCTGAAACAGGCCCCAGGCTCTGAGCTGTCAGCACAGAGCCCGACGCGGGGCTCCAACTCACAGATCGTGAGATCATGACCTGAGCCGAAGTCGGCCGCTCAACCGACTGAGCCACCCAGGCGCCCCAAGAAATTGAATTTTTAAAACAAACAGAGCAACAATCTTTTATGGAGTGTATGTATATGTAGAGTAAGATGTATGACGACAATGGCAAAAAGGATGGGGTAATTATTGTGGAGCATTCTGTTGTAAGTTTCTCAAACTACACAGGAAGTGTTGAACTGTAATTAGAAAGTAGATAAGTTAAAGATGGATATTGTAAATGCTAAACTAAACACTAAAAATTTAAAGCACAGAGATATAACTACTAATCTAATATTAAAGATAAAATGAAATATAAAAACATTACATTAGTCAATAAGAAAGACTCAGCAAGATAAATAATAATGGATGGAATAAACAGAAAAAATAGCAAGATGTTTTACTTAAATGCAAATATATCAATAATTGTATTATACATAAATGACCTAAACACCCAAATTAAAAGGTAGATATTGTCTGATACTGTAGAAAGAAAGAGTCAACTATATATACTAGTGTCTAGAATTACAAAGAATAAAGTGAAATAAAAGAGTTCTTGCTAGTAAAATGAAGGGTTGGGAACAGTATTAAAATACAGGTTCTACCAGTGACACACAGAGCCTGGTACAGGACCTATAATCAATAGGATGCACAGTTTAATGCATCCAGCATCTTTAAATCATATGAAGCATCTTTTCCACTATCATGGTAGAAAACTAGAAATCAATTATAAGCAAACTGCAAAATACACAAATACATACTTATGGGATGCAGAAAAACAAAACAAAACAAAACAAAAAACGTCCTAAGGGGGAAGTTCAGAGGAATAAACACGTTAAGAAAAAAGAAAAATTTCAAAATAAACAATCTAACTTTACACTTCAATGAACTGGGAAAAAAAGAAAAAACTAAAGTCAAAGTAAGTAGAAAAAAGGAAATAACAAAGAACAAAGCATAAGAAAATGAAATAGAGACTATAAACCTAATAGACCAATGAAACTAAGAGCTGATTTTTTTATAAAGGTAAACAAAATTAGGGGGCCCCTGGGTGGCTCAGTCGGTTAAGCGGCCGACTTTGGCTCAGGTCATGATCTCGCGGTCCGTGAGTTCAAGCCCCACGTCGGGCTCTGTGCGGACAGCTCAGAGCCTGGAGCCTGTTTCAGATTCTGTGTCTCCCTCTCTCTGACCCTCCCCGTTCATGCTCTGTCTCTCTTTGTCTCAAAAATAAATAAACGTTAAAAAAATTTTTTTAAAATAAAGGTAAACAAAATTCAAAAAACTTTAACTAGACATACCCAAAAAAAAGTTAGTGAAAATTAAAGTCAGTTAAATTAAATTATAAATAAGAGACATTACAACTATTACCACACAAAAGATCGTAAGAGACTACTATGACAACAAATTATCCCAAACTTGATGGCCTAAAATGACAGAAATGTATTCTCTCATAGTTGTGGATGCCAGGAGGCTAAAATAAAGGTGTTGATAAAGTTAGTTTCTCCTGGAAGCTCTGAGGAAGAATCCATTCCATTTTCCTCTATAGTTTCTTGCGGCTGTCTGCAATCCTTGGTACTCCTTGACTTGTAGATCCATCACTCCAATCCCCACATCTATCTTTACCTGACCAACTAGTGTCTTCTCCTTTTCCATCTCTTATAAGGGTAGTCATTATTGGACTTAGGGTTCACACTAATCCAAGACGATCTTATTTCAATAGCCTTACCTAATTACATCTTGCATAAGGCTTTATTCCAAATAAGGTCACATTCTGAAGTACCAGATGGACATGTCTTTTGCAAGGCTAGTATTCATTCCACTAGGGTGGCTTTATTCACAATCACCAAAATCTGGAAAAGCCCAAATATTCTTCAACTAGTGGATGGATCAATAAATTGTGCAACACCCCTATTACTCAGCAACAAAATGGAACGAACTCCTAATACATGTAACAAAATGGATTGATCTCAAAGGCCTCCTGCTAAGTGAAAAATTCCAGACACAAAAGCTATATGCTCTGTGATACCAACTATACAATATCCTGGAAAAAGCTAAAATTTAGGGACAAACTCAGATCTGTAATTGTCAGGGGTGGGGATGAAAGATAGAAATATCTTTCACAAGACAGAATTTTTAGGGATGATGGAAATGATCAACATTTTAATTGTTATGGTAGTTACATATCTGTATATATTTGCCAGCACTCAGAGTAGTTCAGGCCCAACAATAGCCAAGCCAAGGAGAGTCAATTAAGTTTAATAAACAATGGGGAGACATTGAAAGTTTTTGAGTACAAATGTTAATCACCCTATGGTATACATATACAATGGAATATTATTCAGCCGTAAAAAATGAAACCTTTCCATCTGCAACAACATAGATAGACCTAGAGGGTATTATGCTAAGTAAAATAAGAAAAGAGAAATACCAAATGATTTCACTCATATGTAGAATTTAAAAAACAAAGAAAAACAAAAAGAGAGACAAACAATAAAACAGACTCAACTATGGAGAACTGATGGTTACCAGAGGGGAGGTGGGTTGCAGAATGTGTGAAATAGGTGAACGGGATTAAGAGTACACTTACAATGATGAGCGCTGAGTAATGTATAGAATTGTTTAATCACTATACTGTACACCTGAAACTAATGTAACTGTATGTTAATTATACTGGAACTAAAATTTAAAAAATAATAAACATGTTAATCACCTTAATCTTAGAAAGAAAATAATGATTTGTTGAATCAGGACATGCAAAGCCTAGAAAGAAGGGTAATGGTTTTAAGAATCTGAGCATGGAAAGTGTCAGTCTGGTGGCAGAGGCAGTAGGGAATAAACAGTGTCAGAAAATATAGCCACTGGGATACCTGACAGGAATCTCAAATCTAAGATTGCCAAACCTGTACTCTTAGTGTTCCGTATTAAACATGCTTCTCTCACAATCTACTTCATCTCAGGCAACAGCAACTCCACTTTTCCAGGGTCCCTGATCTAAAACAGAGGCATCATCATCATCATCATTGTTGATTCTTTAATCTCAATCCCACATCTCAGTCATCAGAAAATCTGTAAATTCCATCTTTAAAACTTACTCAAAGTCTCTCATTTCTTATTAACTTCATTGAAGGCATCCAGGTCCAAGCCACCAATACCACATTCCTAATTTTTCCCATTGCTCCCTAACTGGCTCCTATTCTCACACTCTCCAGTCTTTCCTCGATTCAGTAGCCAGAGTCCTTCTTTTAAAAAATAGATCAGATTATTTAACTGCTCTGTGTAGAAACCTCCAATCGTTTTGCATCTCACTCACAAAAACAAAAGTTCTATGGTAGCCTAAAGGATCCTACATAATCTGGCTTTCTATTCCTCCTGACCTCATCTCCTACTACTCTTCTTTTACCTTAATCCCCTCCAGTAGTACTTGCCACTGCACTGTACCTTGAACATGAATAGATATACTCCTGCCTCAGGGTTTTTGTATTCACTATTCTCTTTGTTGGTCTGCTTTTCCCTCAGATGTCTGCAAGGCTGACTTCCCTTTAAAATATCATCTGTGCAATCAGACCTTTCAGGATACCTTATTTAAAATTAGGTCCTTCTGGGGTTCTTGGATGGCTCAGTAGCTTAAGCATCTGATTCTTGATTTTTGGCTCAGGTTATTGAGATCAAGCCTCACATAAGGTTCTGCACTAGGCATGAAGCCTGTCCCTCCATCCCTCGTGCATGCGCTCTCTCTCTCTCTTACACACACACACACACACACACACACACACACACACTCTGAAAACAACAACAAAAAACACATCCCTCACCCTCAGCTCCTCTTATCCCTTTTCTCTATGTAATTTTTCTCCTTAGCACTTCCCATTATCTGAGATATTGCATGTGTTTATATTATTGAAATTCATTGATCTGAAGATGCAAAAAATTCATATTTTATCACATTTTAACATTTATGAAATCAAAGTATCTCACAATTGATAGTGTATTATTTTAACTGGTAGCATTTTTTGTGGTGATACACAAAATAATAATGTACAGTAAAACCTTGGTTTGAGAGCATAATTCATTGCAGAAACCTGTTTGTAATCCAAAGCACTTGTATATCAAAGCAAATTTCCTCATAAGAAATAATGGAAATTCAGATTATTCATTCCACAACCCAAAAATATTCATATAAAAATGGTTACAGTACTGTAATATAATACAAAAAAATACAAAAAAACGGAAAAATACACAAATTAACCTGTACTTGACTTTGAAAACCTTTGTGGCTGGTGTAAGGGAGACAAGAGGGAGGATGGTTACTGTGTAGGATGACTTTCACTATCACTAATGGAATCACTGCTATCTATTGGCTCAATGGAATCTTTTTCTTTTTGTGCAACTTTAACAAGGAACTTATCAATGATGCTTGCTTTTGCCTCCTTTCAAGGATTTTGTGGAAATGTGACATTGCATTAATGATCACCCACAATTCCACAGTGAGAGAGAGAGAGAGAGAGAGAGAGAGAGAGAACCACTGGCTCAGTTGTGATCATGTGACATTCAGCACTGCATACTACTCATATTGCAAGACATTGCTCATTTATCAAGTTAAAATTTGTTAGAAATGTTTGCTCCTCTAGCAGAATATTTGCAGAACAAGTTACTTGCAGTCCAAGGTTTTATGGTATTTGATAATCACTGACCTCTTAGATTCAATTAAATGTGGTTAGTTTATTATTTATTTATTTTCATTTGAATATAAATTCTAGAGTGGTTATTTTTGTCTCCCTTGCTTAGTACTATATCCCTAGATCCTAGAATTGTCTCTGGCTAATAGTAAGTGTTCAATAAATATTTATCCAATGAATGTTGAATAAGAATATTAAATGAATAAATGACTATTGCAGACAAGTATACAGAGGAAGCATCTGGCAACGGATTACATGTTAAGAGTGGTGTTATATGTAGTGATAGTTAACTTAAGCCCTGGAACCCAGGTACCTGAATATACAATGAGTTACCAGAAATAGGTAAGTTGGGAGGAAAGTCTTAACCTGTAGTTTAAGGGAAGGAAGTCAGGAATTTTGTGTTTCATGTTGCATTGGGAATCTGGGGCTAGAGTTCAGATATACAGTAAAAAGCTGGAGGGTTGACCCCATTTTCTCAAAAAGGAAAAAAACTATAGAAATAAATGGGAACTATAAGAGGACTATAGTAAAAGAGAAAAAAGGAGAATAAAGTCTTACTGAATAATAACTGTTACTATGAGGAAAAAAATGACCCATTGAAGAAGTTGGAGATTGATCAGAAAGGAAGGAGTAGAATGAAGTGAGACAAGATTGCTTGGTCAGGGAGGTCATACTTTTATGTGAAAGATCCTTATATCACTGTATCTATTTTGACTGAGGGTCTATTTTACATTTCAAGAGCTGGTTGCATAGCCTGCATCCTTCTCTGAGCTCTTCTACTTCCCTCACATAATCTTTCCCTTTCCTGTTTTGCTGCTTTCTTCACACTTTGATAGTAGCATTGTCTGTATATAAATCTGTTATTTTGTGTTGTTCTTTCCAGCCCTTGGGGAATTTTTTGAGGGTGAACTCCATCTTGGCCATTATTATAGCACCAGTGTCTACCACAGTGCCTGGAACATAATCATGCTGAATGAGTATTTGCTTAATAAAGTATTAGAAAAACAAACAACCCTGTGAGGTGGACAAATTGCATATTTTGGTCCTATTTACAGAGAAAGAATTAAGGTGTAAAGAAACATCACTCTGAGCCTCGTGAGAAATAGATGACATACTCAAAATGGATAATTTGATAATAGTTTAGTAATAGGACTATTTAAAAAGAATGGACAAGTATAAGGGAATCACAAGGGATAGAGCATATTCCTGGTACATAATAGTTACTAGAACCTGGAGAAAGAGACTCTTACTGGGACTGTCTTTACAGAAGCAATGACATTCTGGCAATGGAATTGGCCAGCCCTTGATGACCCTGCAGGACAGAACAAACCTCATTTATCTCTCTTACTTTTATCTCTTCTTCATTCTCCCCCTTGGTCAAATCCAACTGAAAGCCACAAGGCATGAAAACTAAAGAATGCAGTTCTTAGAGGTAGACCTCCAAGGGCATAGAACAGATTAAAGAGTGGAAGGTGTATCTCAAGGAGCAAAGGGAAAATACCACAAGAAATGAAGGGACTTTAATAGTCATACAGGTCATAGATGACAAAAGCAGTAATAAAACTCAGATATTCTGTCTCCAAACCTAATTATATTTCCATTAAATTATGTCACTACCTGGTGCCAAATGCTATAATCAAAATTAAACATTACAATGAAGGTTGGGAAAACTTCATTAACTGTAAGTTATGTCTTAAAGGAAAATATTTTCAGCAATCCCCATGGTTGTAAGGAATAAGTGGTGACATATTATTCTAAAATAGAAGAAAAGAGATGCTCAGGCAACAATCATTGAAAGATTTCTTTACACTAAGAGTCATTGAACTACAGCCCACAATCCAAATTCACCTGTCATTTGTTTCTATAAATAAAGTTTTGCTGAAACACAGCTTATTTTCTTTTGCTTATATATTGTCTATGGCTGCCTTTGTACTACAGCTGCAGAGTTGAGTAGTTAGGACAAAGACTATAAAGCATGCAAAGCCTAGAGTATTTTCTATCTGACTCTACAGAAAAAAAAAAAAAAAATCAACAACCCCTGCTTTACAGAAGGACATGGATTGAGGCTGTTCTGTGGTTGAACTTCCTTAAGACTGCAGTAAATAGCACAGGAATTTGGGGTCAACTAGAAAATACAGATAAATAGACAAATAGAGGGTTTCTTTTGGCTTTTCCCCTGTCTTTTCTAGGAGAACCTGTAGTTTAGGTCACAAACCCTCTGAGATATGGAAGCAGGGTACTATCTTGTTTCCAGATAACTCAGACTTTTCTGGAACAGAAGTAAAGTGCTAATCACAGTTCCAGCTCCAAAAATCTAGCAAGCATTCAATATGTGATATCTGTTATTTTTGTAGAAGAAATGAAAAAGTTAAAAAGTGGGTTATACAATGATATGGGAACAATGGAAGGGAAGGTGGAATGTCCCATAAGGAAAAGTCTCATAATATAATTTTCAATACAACTGAGGGGGATAGAGAGGAGATAGGAAGGACATTTATCACTTTTGTCTTTCCTCTGGCAGGCATCATATGGCTTGTTGAGCAGAATGTGCCTAGAATCAAATACTTAATTCTCAAGACTCTTTTCTGCGGTCATATGCCCAAGTAGTGAACTCAGGATGAAGATCTCATCTGCCACCCAGGCTCAGAGCAAGAGGTTCCCAGGGAAGAGACCAGGCTTTGCTATTTACTATATTGCTTCATTTACTTCAAATACTTTATCCTAAAGAGTATGTTATGTATATAGATGCTAATTAGTTCTCGTCTTCACTATAGGCATGATAAATTAATAGAAGAATTAATCCCTAACCAAAAATACACCCTTCAAGGTGAATGCTTAACATCAGACAGACTCTATTGAGAAACCTGTATTTCAAAGGTAGTATACAAATGAATAAACTTTGAGAAAAGATGCCTAAAGCCACAGGAGTTCATTTTAAGTATATATAAAATCACAAAAAAAATGATGACTTTCTTTCATACAGTCAGACGTCATGAAGATTCGAAGGATTCTAGAATTTGAAGATTTTAGGAGATGAAAAGGATGTGTTGATCCCTACTTTAGGGCTCCATTTTGTGGTTGACCAAAAAATTTTGCCTCCTTTTTTTCCAGCACCACCAATTAACCATCTTTCTCCCTATATTTTGCCAATTTAGACTCTTTCAGAGAAAATTTGATTGGTTTGTTGAGATAGTTGTTTGCATCCTTAGATGTCCATATGGCCAGAGTTTACTCACTAGGCAACCTCACAGACTTTTGGCTAGCCTAAATTGACTGACTGCCTTTGGGTGAGATGCTCACCTCATATTTGACCAACAACAACCAGAGGAGTGAATTTATATTCTGCAAATCAGTTCCACCTCAACTAAAACACTGTTTGGTTCTGTAGGCTCTGGATATTGCAAGTATTCAGAATGTAACAGGCTTCTCTCTATTACATACTGGATTTACCTCCAAGTGTAAAATTATTATATGTTCTAAACTTCCCTAGTACGTCTGGCAACACCCACATTTCCCCACCTTCTTCTATCCTTTGTCTCTAACTCTACTCCTGTAGACCATAAAAGCAAAGATGAGTTAGAAAATCAAGGTTTAAGATTTAAACCCAGGTTATGCTATGGTTCAAGTATAAATACCACAACTACTTCTATCTGTCTGGTAACCTTCCATCCCCAGATAGTTCATTTATGCTTCTCCTTGCTTCACAAACTCCCACATATCACGAACTTCTCTGTTTTATACTTGTGCCTGATAATTTGACCTCAACTGCTATCAGTTCCTTTATTTTATATTGATCTTGACATGTATTTCTGACTTTGGTCCTCAGTCCTTAGTTTAATTCCATGTCATAAACTTAGAAGGTAGAGGTCTATGTCCCCAAGACTCACTTTTCTTGAATCTTAACATATCTTAAAGAATAACGAATTATAATAATTTAAAAAATCTGTTGTTAGGACAGAAATCCATTTTGGATTTGTAAGAATTTAAGAAATATGAACTTGACATAAGGATAATTTTCTCAAAATTACTCTTATTTTCCAAAGGGACTCCAAATAATTTATTTTCATTTCCTCTATGAAAATACTTACAAGAGATTTCATTTGGACATATCAGGGAACTTGGAATAGATGCTGCTGCACATTTTATATCCACCATCAAAGTGAGCCTTAATTGGAGAGTCTGGAAGATGGCAGCAGAGTAGGATAACCCTAGGCTCATCTTGACTCATGAATATAACTAGATAACTGTCAAATCATCCTAAATACCCCATAAATAGACCTGAAGACAAGCAGAACAATCTTCACAACTAAAGGTAGAGAAGAGGTCATATCAAAGAAGGTAGAAAGTACAGACATGCAGTTTGGGAGAGAAACAGATGGTGACTCCTAGGGTGGAGAGGAACCATGGTCAAGGAAAGTCAGGAGAGAAAGACTAACACATAGGGGAGAACATGGGGAAAATGAATCATCATAGCAATTGGCTTGGAAAGCTAGAGATCCTAAATTTTATGAGATCTTTAAATCAGCAGAGCTTAGAACCTAGAATTCTAAAGGTCAGTAGTCTTGCCTCAGGAACAGCCCAGAGGACATTGGTGCTACTCTTAGAGAGAAGGCAGGCAAACTACCCATGGACACACAGCCTGGAAAAATTTATCTGAAGAACACCGGGGGCACAGAGTGGAAAGGTTGTCTGCTCTGTGTCTCTGAGAGGCAGCATTCATGGAGAGACCCTTCCAGGAACAAAGGAACTGGCAGGTGCCATTTCCCTGCACCTCCCACCAGCATCCACCTACGGGAACCATCACAGTGCTGACACTCACCACCTAACTTGCTTATACCAAGCCTTGCCCATGCACTCCAATGGAACCACTCTTCCCAGTCATTCTTGCCTCAATCCCTGAGGTGGATTGAGAAGGGTGGAACCCTTCTCCCAGAAGACCAGCCCAAAGCCCTACTCACATCACATCTCCCAAAAGAGGAGTTTTGCAGAGCCTCGGTATCAGTGCTGGTGGTAACAGGACTCATTTCACAAGAACACCAGAGCACACCTAGTCAAAATGTACCACATTTAGGCCAGGGACCAAACACTACCTAAAACAGACAAAGAGAACTTCTACAGATGACTATCCTGAAGGATAAAGTGGCCAAGGAGGACCCAAGATAGTGGAACAGCATGGGAGGTTTTTTTGTGTGTGTGTCTTACATTCATGAAATACAGCCAGATCAACAGTAAACCATCCTGCACACCTAGAAAACTGATTTGAGGATTAACACAACAATCTGCACAAACTGAACCACAGAACTCAGCAGGTACACAGCACAGAGAGGTGAACTGGGGGAGAGTGAAGCCATGTAGGGCAGGCAGCTGTTTTTGTGGGCAGAGAGAGGATGGAGATGGGGAGGGGGGAAACACAGGAAATGCACCCCCCCCAGAAGCAGCTGGAGAGAAAATGAAAAAGTGGAAACACTCACAGAGACTGAACTAAAAAGGGAGAAAGGAGAAAAGAGAGGGTTTCAATTCCATTAAGACTCTATAAACAGGGAGAGGGCAGAGTCTGAAAATCCACAGCTCAATAACTGGCTGTACTCTGTTAAGAAGGGTGAATCCACAGGAAAAGAGTGAAGTCCAGGGATCTTTGGGCCACATGGGGAGAGGCTGTTCCCCTGCTGGGAGGACAGCTGGTAGAGGCTATGTGACCCCCGCAAGGCAAAGACCCTAGTGGACCCAGAGGAACAACCACATTCGCTGGTGCCAGAACAAGTCATTGGGGGTGAAGCCTGGTGCCAGATGTGTGTTATGATTTCCCATAATCCTTGAAATGCTGCTGTTACATGATCGTGTGAAACTTTTCTGGGGCAGGCTGGCACCCAGCTGCAGCCTCTGGGCATCAACAGCAGTAAGGTCCCACAAACATTCCTGGGTACTGCCGGCATGCAGGCATTGTTCAGTGAGACTCTCCTGCAGAAGAGCAGAACAGGTCAAACCTGCAGTCCCTCAGAAATAAGGGGTCGGGAAAAACAGCCGCATCTGAGATAAAACCCAGGAGGGAGGTGGTTCCTGGGGCTTGGTAACAGTGTAAAAGCAGGGAGTAGATGGAAGCTGAAGACAAAGGATGGATGCACCATTGCTGATAGGAGAGAATAGAGTTCCCATACTAGAGACTGGGTAGCTGGGTGACGACATTTTCACGGCTCCCACACATGCACATACACACCTACAAGCACCACAACAATCCACGCCAGTAAGCTAAGCAGCGCCATCTAGTGGAGAACGGAGCTGTTACATTAAGCCCCACCCAACTGGGCCAACCTTGCTCTTCAGGAACACAAATCTTTCTGCCTGCTTAGTTTATGGACTATAAAGTGCTTCATAGTTTGACTTCTAGGGGAAAACGAAATAATTTCAATTGTATTTCAGTTTGTTCGCTGGTCCATCTATTCAATTTTCTTTTTT
The DNA here is from genome assembly GCF_018350215.1 of Panthera leo. Lineage (NCBI taxonomy): Eukaryota > Metazoa > Chordata > Mammalia > Carnivora > Felidae > Panthera > Panthera leo. Next base: position 44,704,240 of record NC_056688.1, on the reverse strand, counting down.
TTTTCTTGAATACAGAAAGAGAAAAAATTTATCTTTATTTTCAATTTTTATTAAAAATATTTTTAATTTTTTTCCTACTATATTTTTACTTTTGTGTAAATTTTTTCAAACTCTATTTTACTTCCATCATTTCATTTTCTTCTATTTCAGTGTATTCAGTTTTTCAAATTTTCAAGCGATTTCCTCTTTTTTTCTTTCCCCTTATTTCTCTATCAAGCCTCTTTCAACACCCAGACCAAAACACACCTAGGATCTAGCATCATTTATTTGATTTGTGTGTGTGTGTGTGTGTGTGTGTGTGTGTGTTGTTTTTAATTTTTAATTTTTCTTTGATTTGAATTTTTTTCTAATTTTATTTTTTTTACATCATTAATTCCTTTTCTCCCTTCAAAATGACAAAACAAAGGAATTCACCCCAAAAGAAAGAGTAGGAAGAAAAGACAGCCAGGGACTTAACCAACACAGATACAAGCAAGATGTCTGAACCAGAATTTAGAATCATGATAATAAGAATACTAGAGGGGGCGAAAAGATGAGAATCCCTTTCTGTGGAGATAAAAGAAGTAAATCTAGCCAGGATGAAATAAAAATTGTTGTAATTGAGCTGCAATCTCAAATGGATGCCAAGGCGGCAAGGATGAGTGAGGCAGAGCAGAGGATCAGCGATATAGAGGACAAACTTATGGAGAATAATGAAGCAGAAAAAAGAGGGAGACTAAGGCAAAAGGGCATGCTTTAAGAATTAGAGAAATCAGTGACTCATTAAAAAGGAACAACAGCAGAATCATAGGGGTCCCAGAAGATGAAGAGAGAGAGAAAAGGGTAGAAGGGTTATGTGAGCAAATCATAGTGGAAATTTTTCCTAACCTGGGGAAAGACACAGACATAAAAATCCAGGAAGCACAGAGGACTCCCATTAGATTCAACAAAAAATGACCATCACCAATGCATATCATAGTCAAATTCACAAAATACTCAGACAAGGAACGAATCACGAAAGCACGAAGGGGGAAAAATCCTTAACCTACAAGGGAAGACAGATCCACAGACCTATCCACAGAAACTTGGCAGGCCAGAATTCTAAGAGTGACAGGATATATTCAATGTGCTGAATTGGGAAAATATGCAGCCAAGAATTCTTTACCCAGCAAGGCTGTCATTCAAAATAGGAGAGAAAAAAAGTTTCCCAGAAAAACAAAAAGTAAAGGAGTTCATGACCACTAAACCAGGCCTGCAAAAAAATTTTAAGGGGGACTGTCTGATGGGAGAAAAGATTTAAAAAAAAGACCAAAAGCAACAAAGACTAGAATGGACCAGAGAACATCACCAGAAACTCCAACTCTCCAAGAAACATAATGGCAATAAACTCATATCTTTCAGTACTCACTCTAAAATGTCAATGGACTAAATGCTCCAACCAAAAGACACAGGGTAACAGAATGGATAAGAAAACAAAATCCATCTATCTGTTCTTTACAACAGACCCATGCTGGACCTAAAGACACCTTCAGATTGAAAGAAAGGGGATGGAGAACCATCTATCATGCTAATAGTCAACAAAACAAAGCTGGAGTAGCCATACTTATATCAGACAATCTAGACTTTAAAATAAAGACTGTAACAAGAGATGAAGAAGGATTTATATCATAATGAAGCGGTCTATCCACCAAGAAGACCTAACAATTATATACATTTATGCTCCAAATGTGAGAGCACCGAAATATATAAATCAATTAATCACAAACATAAAGAAACTCATTGATAATAATACCATAATATAGGGGACTTCAACACACTACTTACAACAATGGAAAGATCATCTAAACAGAAAATCAACAAGGAAACAATGGCTTTGAATGACACACTGGACCAGATGGACTTAACAGATATATTCAGAACATTTCATCCTAAAGCAGTGGAATATACATTCTTCTCCAGTGCACATGGAACATTCTCCAGAACAGAACACATACTGGGACACCAATCAGCCCTCAACAAGTACAAAAAGATTGAGATCATACCGTGCATATTTTCAGACCACAACGCTATGAAACTTGAAATCAACCACAAGAAAAAAATTTGGAAAGGTAACTAATACTTGGAGATTAAAGAACATCCTACTAAAGAATGAATGGACTAACCAAGAAGTTAAAGAGGAAATTAAAAGGTACATGGAAGCCAATGGAAATGGTAATACCACAGCCTAAAACCTCTGTTTTAGGGATGCAGCAAAGGCGGTCATAAGAGGAAAGAATATAGCAATCCAGGCCTACCTAAAGAAGAATGAAAAGTCTCAGATACACAACCTAACCTTACACCTTAAAGAAGTGGAAAAAGAGCAGCAAACAAAACCCAAAATGAGCAGATAGCACTCATGTCTCAGGGAGGAGAGGCCTTAGATACCAACATGGAATGCAATGAGACCTAGACATAGTTATGTAGTATTTGAAGAGATTTTCACAGTTATGTCTAGGACGAAAGAGTATCACCTACAAAAACTTCATAGGGGCACCTGGCTGGCTCAGCTGGTTTCATGTCCAACTCTTGATTTTGTCTCAGGTCATAATCTCACAGTTCATGGGATCAAGCCCTGTTTTGGTCTCCACACGGAGCCTGATTGGGATTCTTTTTCTCCTTCTGTCTCTTCCTCTCCCTCATTCATTCTCTCTACCTGACCCATCTCAAAATAAATAAACTTCTAAAAAAAAAAAGCCTTATAGAAAAAGAATATCTAATAACAATCTTATAAAATAAGACATTTAGTAATGGCCTTTTCCACAAATGCAGCTTAGTGAGGTATACCCACTTGCATTAATGGCTAGAAAAGCAGTAGGTTATAGTAGAAAGGCAACATCTTGCAATTTATATATACCCTTAACTGATTATAGGTTGAAACACTTACTAGTTCTGAGACCTTAGACAAATTGCCTAATTTATTTGGGACTCTGGTGTTTTACAAAATGGAGCTATATTTATCTCATGGATTTTCATAGGATTAAATGCCTACTTCTTCCCTGGAATATCCTGCTTATTCTTATTCAGAGAACTGTCTCTTCTCTCTTTCATAACCTTGGTTAAGCTGTCCATTAGAGAAGTTTTTCTTGCATCCTAAAAGAACCCTATGCTTAAGTCTATCTGGCTAGTAGTTTAGCGGTAGGATTTTCATAGGCTGCAAATTCAGATCTTAAAAAAAGTGACTTTTTCTATATTGAACATACTTTCTCTACCAAATCTTAATTCATCTTTTAACAGAATCCTAATCTGTTAATCCTAATCCTAACACTGAGAGTGTTCAGAGTCTTTTCCATAAAATCAGCATTTGTCACCCACCATCTCCCTGGCTTTATCTAATGGCACCATTGTCTGTGCAGGTGGGGGTGCAGAGACTTTTCTGAAACCCTGGTATAAGCATGTATCCATGAGGTGATTCAAAATATGTTTTATTACCACATGTGATGGTCAGTCTGTGCAAGACACACCATTCCTGGCCACAGTGGTAAAACTGTTGGCCCCTCTCAGCTCTGAGGCTGTCTATGGACCTCTGCCTGGCCTATACCATGGCTGTTTCTACTCTACTGATCTCATAACACAAGAGGTTCAGAAAAGCCTAAGAATTCACCTACACTGCTTTCTAATGGAAACATAGGGCCCTGTGAACTAGAACCTTCCATTGGGCAATCCACGTGCAGAACCCTTCTTCCTGGAACTGCCCATCTTTGATGAATGAATTCCAGGAAAATGTGATCAACAGCTCCTCACTACAGCCATGTGTATTGAATTTCATAATGGAGCTTTAATCAATGTTACCAATTAATGCAAAGGCCCTGAGGACTGTAACTTCTGAAATTCTTTCCTGTCTTCCAATTCAAGAGATTATTTTATATTACAACTGTGAATGAGTCTTAGGAAGTTTACTCAGTCATTGGTAGAGTAATTGTGACTCACACAACAGGCAGTTAATTGTAAAACTGGTTTTCATGTGAGTAGTGGTCTAGTCGTAGAGAAAGAAAATTCATTCTCAAATCTCTGCTTTCCCTCTAAGTGTGTGACCTCCCTGTGTCTCAATAACCTCATTTGTAAATGGAAATAGTTGACCTACAACATGCATGGTATTGATGCAAGGATTAAACGAGATTATGTATATAAAGTTCTAGGAACAGTACTTGGTGTATAATAAATGTCAACAATAGTGGTAATATTCTTGTTAAAATAGATGAAAACAAATTGTTGATTTTTGAAAAAATGGGAAGTCACTAGATTTATTTTCTACATCCTGCACCCCAGTCTTTGTTTTCTCCAAGTTTATTTAAAGTACTTAAATTGTAGACATTTTACCTACTGACATTTACTTCATTGGGTTAGATCTGCATTTCAGGTACGATAGACTAGCTAATGATGTGTCAATGCTCCTGACAAGAGAAATTAGAAAAAAAAAATTACACAATTTAGAAAATATGTTAGAAAGTAGCAGAAAGATGCAGCCAGAACTAAAGGGACTGAACTTTCAGAAAGGAGGAGCCTTATCATGTGGCCTGACCTTCTCCACTTCCTTTACCCTGGGGGCATTTGTTGGTTCTTGTTTGGACAGGAGTCTGACAGTTAAGACTTTGAATGTGTGGAGGGCACAAAAAACCTGGCAGAGTATTTGGAAGAAATTTGATGGGCTTCAAAGCCCTGCCAGCTTTCCCCTTGGGACTTGTGCTCAATACTAGGCTACATGAGGCAGGAGGCTAAACCCAAGTGAAAAGCCTCTAAAGAGCTCAGCAGGTTTGGGAATCTTGGGAATCGAAGATGACATTTCTGTACTCACAAGGAGGAGGAGTTGGGAATACATTAGGCTCTCTGTTGAAAAGGGGATAAGGAGAACCCAGGTAAATTAACCTTTGATAGGGCTGTACCTCAGCCTTGACTCAGAACTGCCTGTGATTGGATTCAGGCCCCTACTCTACCTAGAAAGAAAAGGGTGAAAGATACCATCTCGAGTCTATTTTTAATAGATAATCAAACATTTAAAAAAATTAATAAGGCCAACAAAGTACAGACTGAATAACTAAAAACAAAAATAGAATATTAAATCAGATAGCAAAAACAGACTCACAAGTAATTCAGCTGCTGGAGTTAGGTAATTGAGACTTCATGACTATTGTAAGGCAGGGGTAGGGGCTGACAAAAAGATTAAAAAGTTAGCTAAAAATTTATCTTATAAAAGACCATCAAATTCAAATTGTAGAATTAAAATATGTAACATCTGAAACATCTGAAATTAAATTGATGGCATTAAACTGAAATTTTAAAAATAAGATACCTTCCTTTTCATCTGTATGCAGTGAAATTGAGGTAATAGATACATAATGAATGATGCTCTATCCTTTTCCCCTTTTTGTGTCCCTTCTCCTTGCCTCTCTTTCAGATTCTGATATTAAATCAACAATATACACAGCACTGAGTGACATATACAAAAGGCCCCAGCTGGATGACTGTAGGTAGAAAGGGCAGCTGAGAATTAAAGAGAAAAAATTGATACAGCATGGTCAGTATCCTCAGAGGAGACTACTGTATAATGAAGAACCTCAGAATACAAACTAGAAATTCAGGACAGTGGCTTCTAGTCCAAGTTTCTTATTAACTAACTGTGTGGCCTTGGGAAAGACTTTCTCTCTAAACCTCAATTTCATCCTGTTGAAAACAAGAGGGTGACCCAGATATCTATGTCCAAGATTCCTTCCAATTCTGAGATTTAAAGCAAATGGAGACAATAAGACACAGCTCAGAAATCCCCAATTTAATTATAGAAGAATTTATTCATGGTTTTCCTGAATGTTTTAAAATCAGTTTAATTTACATAACATTTACATAAAATACATTTCACTCATTTTAGGTGTGTAGTCCAATACTTTTTGACAAATACACATATGGTTATGTAACCACTACTATAATCAAGGTATAGAACATCTCCAATGACCCCAAAGTTGCTCTGTGTCTTTGCAGTCAATCCTAGCCTCAGTAACCACTAATTTTTTTCCCTGTTTCAATAAGCATCTCCTTTGCCTGATATTTTATTTTTCAACTTAAAATCATATTCATTTTTATACCTCTCAGATAGGTAGCCATCCAACATTCTTTTATACACAAACACACGTGCACACACACACACATAATCCAGTAAAGCAGCAAATCATTTAAACAAGTTCATCTCACCAGGATTTTATCTTTTCTCGACTGCTTTCTGAGCCCTTATTGATAAGATAATGTTAAAATATATCATTATTTTATTCAAATGGTGCATTATTATACTGGTTTTTTTCTTGGAATTAGCATTTTTTGTTTCAAATTTTTATCTAAATTCTAGTTAGTTAACATATAGTGTAATATTAGTTTCAGGAGTAGAATTTAGTGATTCATCATTTACATATAACACCCAGGGCTCATCACAAATGCCCTCCTTAATACCCATCACCCATTTAGCCCATCCCCACCCACCTCTTTCTGTCAACCTTCAGTTTGTTCTCTACAGTTAAGAGTCTCATGGTTTGCCTCCCTCTTTTTTTCCCCTGTCCCCTATGTTCATCTGTTTTGTGTCTTAAATTCTACATACAAGTGAAATCATACAATATTTGTCTTTTTCTTATTTCACTTAGCATTATACACTCTAGCTGCACCCATGTCATTGCAAATGGCAAGATTTCATTCTTTTTGACGTCTGAGTAATATTCTTGTGTGTATATGTGTGTGTGTGTGTGTGTGTGTGTGTGTGTGTATTCCCCAATATTATTTATCCATTCATGATGGATATTTGGGCTCTTTCCATAATTTTGGTAACCACTAATCTGATTTAAGTCAATACTATTTTCTATTTTTTTTAATGTCCCATAAATAAAATCATTAGCCTTTTGTGTCTGGCTTTTTCCATTTAACATAATGATTTTTCAGTCCATGTTAATGCATTTATCATCACTTCATTCATTTTGAATACTGATGAATAGTATTCCATCCTACATATATAACATGCTTTATTTATCAATTCATCAGTAGATAGATAATTGGATTATTTCCAATGTGGGGCTACTATACTTAAAGAAGCAATGAACATTTTCTGTACTATTTTTTGTCTAGGCATGTTTTCATTCATTTTGGATAAATACATAGCAGTAAGATACCTGGTTCATATGACAGCTCTATGTTTGACTTTTATTTTAAAAATCTACCTTACTGTTTTCCAAGTATCTGTACCATTTTTCATTTCAAATAGCAATAAATGAGAGTTCCAGTTGTGCCATATCCTCTCCAAAACATTCATGGGTTTTAATTAGTATTTTCCTAATAACTAATGATGTTAATTATCTTTGCATGTATTTTCATATGACCTAGGTGTATTTTTGGTTAAATAAAAGCATGTCAAAATCCTTGGCTCAATTTTCTTACTTTTTTAAATGACATTTTTACTGAGATAATTATAGATTTATATACAGTTGTTAGAAATAATATGTAGGGATCCCTTGTAAAATCTGCTCATTTTCCAACAATGGTAACAGCTTGCAAAACTGTAGTATAATATCACTATCAGTAAAATGACACAGATATGGTTCATTAATCTTATTCAGATTTCCTATTTTATTTGTGTATGTGTTAAATTTTATACAATTTCATCATCTGTATAGGTTTGTGTATCCATCACTTGACTTAAGAGACTGAACAGTTTCAATACCACAAGGATCACACCTGTTGCCCTCTTAAAATCACTCCTACCTCCCTTACCTCCATCTCCCCCTAACCCCTAGCAATCACTAATCTGTCCCCTATTTCTAAAATTTTGTCATTTAAAAAAATTATATAATTGAAATCATACAGTATGTCACCTTTTGCGATTTGCTTTTTTTACTCACCATATTCCATTGTTGTGTGTCCCAAAAGTTTGTTTTCATTGCTGAATAGCACGCCATAGTATGGCTATACCACAGATTGGTTAAACACTCATCCAGAGGACATCCAGATTGATTCTAGGTTCCAGCTATTACAAATAAGGCTGCTATGGGGACGCAAGTGTGGCTTGGTAGGTTAAGCATGTGACTTTAACTCAGGTCAGGATCTCATGGTTTGTGAGGTCAAGCCCCACATCGGGCTCTGGGCTGACAGCTCAGACCTGGCATGCTTCGGATTCTGTGTCTCCCTCTCTCTCTCTCTGCCCTTCCCCCACTCACACTCTGTCTCTCTCTCAAAAATAAATAAATGTTGAAAAACAAAATTTTTAATTCAAATAAGACTTCTATGAATATTCATGTATTTAAAGTGCACTGAGAGAGGCATTCCACTACAATCCTTCCTCACAAACAGACACCACATGGCCCAGCCTGGTGAAAATCCTTCCACTTCCTCAGATAGCATCAGCAGGGTTTCTGTCACCCATGTACATCACTACAAGTCCTAGAGTGCTTTAATTGCCTATTGTAGCAAAGATTTCTTTTGTCATGAATTCCTTTTGCTTCTTCTCTACTCTTACCTCATACTTTTTGCTAAATTATCCTGAAATAGACCATATTCTAAAAATAAAAGCTAAGACTAAATAGACCTAGAAGAAAATCTTTATGAACTTGGGTTATGTAAATATTTCTCACAACACAAAATATATGAAACTAAAGAAAAAAGTAATAAATTGCTCTTCAACTAAGCTTAAAACTTTAGCTTTTCCAGAACACTAAAAAAAAATGTGAAAATGCAAGCCATGTATTAGGAGAAAATACTTGCCACCTATAAAAATGATAAAGGACTATGTTCAGAATATTTAAGCATCCTTTAATATTTACAACTCCAGAGTCAAAATGCAAACAACACAATTAAAAATTGGGCCAAATCAGGCAGGCAAGTGGAACAGGAAAAAGGAAACCAGTTACAGCAAGTACCTAATCCAGGAAGTCTCTTTTACCCCCTCTGCCAAAGACTAACCCCTCCTACTTAGAGGAAACTTCTCCTTCTCTGAAGGGATGGGTGATTGCTAGAGCTTGGGTTTTCTCCATTAGCTCCACTGATGTATCCAAGTGGTAGATGGTCATTGTGGTATCCATTTTCTCCCATACTCGTCTATCTTCTAGGCTAGTGCTCTCTACACCCATCCCCAATCTAGAAGGAGGAGGAGGGAGGTATAGATAGGGTTACCCTGAATGTGCTCCCTTTTCTATTTTACCACCTCCTGTTTTCTATTCTTCCAATATTTCCCTGCAGGAGCAGCATCCTCTTGGGCCACAAGAGGGAGTGAACTTTTAGAATATGGAGGCTGGCTACTCAATGGGTCCCAACTCTGGGAGTCAGGCCTAGGTCAAAACTTAGTCTCTCAGGAAAAATCAGGTACTGGCATCCTCTTTTCAATAATTGTTGCTTGGACAAAAGGATATTCATACAAAAGAATGAAGTTGGACCCCTTCCTCACATCATACACAAAAATTAAGTAAAAATGGATCATAGAGTTAACCTAAATATAAGAGTTAAAAGTATTTTAAAACACTCTTAGGAAAAAAAAAATAGGAATAAATCTTTACAACTGAGTTACATAAAACCTTCTTAGATAGGACAGCAACTGTATTAGAGACAAAAAATGTAATTGATAAATCAAATGTCATCAAAATAAAAACCTTTTATGCTTCAAAAGATGCCATTAAGAAAGTGAACAGATAATGCATAGAAATTAAGAGAACATTTACAAATCATCTATCTGACAAAACATTTCTATATAGAATTGTATAAAGAACTCTTTACAGTTCAAAAACAAAAAGACCAGAGACCCAATTAAAATGGGCAAATGATCTGAATAGATTTTTTTCAAGGAAGTTATACAAATGACTAATAAACACATGCAAAGATACTCAACATTCTTAGAAAGGAGTTAAATGTAAATCAGAAAAAAATGATTTACCACTTTACATCCACTAGGATAGTTATAATTGAAAAGAGAGACAATAACAAGTGTTGGTGAAGATATGGAGAAATTGGAAGGCACACGCATTGCTGATGGGAATGCAAAATGATACAGCAATGTTGCAAAGAACTTGACAGTACTTCAAAAAGGTGAACATAAAGTTACCGTATGAGCCAGAAATTCCACTTCTAGGTATATATCCAAGAGAATTGAAAACATGAGTCCACAAAAAATGTTTATATATGAATGCTAAGTGAAAGAAGCCAGTCACAAAAGATCACACCTTATATCATCCAATTGACATAAAGTGTCCAGAATAGGCAAATCCATAGAGACAGAGCATAGATTAGTGATTGCCAGGGGCTGGGGGTGGGGTGGCAATTGGGAGTAACTGCTAATGGTTATGGGGTTTCTTCCAGGAGTAATGGCAATATTCTAAAACAGATTGTAGTCATCATCAGGCAACTTTGTGGACATACTGAAAAAACATTTTTATTACACACTTTTAAAAAAATATCTGCTGCAATTTTATGCCTCTTAATTATTCCTTTTGTTAATTGAGGACCTTGATAATTCTTATTTTTACTATGCTAACGTCTTCTACCTCCATTGCTGCTTTCAATCCATCTGCCATACTAGAGACAGAAAAAGTTTTCTGAAATCTAGATCTGACAGTCACTCCCATTTAAACCCAATGGTGACTCCAACTGCTTACAATAGAAGACATTCTAATCATGTTTTCAACCTGTGTTTCAGCCCCAGTTTGGCAGCTTCTCTGCTACCTACAGAGGAATTGCCCTGCCATATCTGCCTATTTGCTCTCTCCTCACCTTCCACTTCATTGTCATACTCTGTCTCTGCCAGATGTCCTGCCCTCTTTATGGATCTTGAAATATATACTTATCCATCCAAGCATTCCTTTCTACCTTACCTGAGAAAGTTTCTCCATCCCCTAAATACAATAAGCCATTCCCACATGATAGGGGCTTCCATAACTAGTGGATTGCACAGGATGTGGCTTTAATGATCTGTTTTCTGCCTCTTGCACTGGCCAGAAACCCGGGGGAAGCAGAATTTTTATTTTATGCATGTTGCATTTCCACTCCCTGACGTGCTGAAGGACTCAATAAGAGAGTAAATGAATGAAGCCAGGTTTAGTGCTTTTTCCAACATACTACCATTTCCCCCACTTCCTGGATAGACCAGAACTTCCAAATTTACTCTCTTCCTCTTTATTTGAAGATTTTTATGTTACTCACCATCACTCTCCAATTCCACCTGTTGTGATTTCAACGTGCACATGGATAAATTTTCTAGTATCATGGACCTGTTCTTAATATCCTTATTCCTCTACCTACCTCAGCAACTCACCTCTGAAGTCTGCCCTGGATCTACCATTATCAATGAGGAGTCTCACTTTCCTTCAACTCCATCTGTACTCCCAATGGAGTGATCCTACCACCTTCTCACTGTCTCTCAACTCCTCATGTCTTTACCTTTCTCTTATCCACTTCAATTCCATTGTCAATTATTATATCAACTCTCTTACATGCATTTACATATCCATTGCTCTTCTTTTTCTCTATTGCACTTTCTTATTAAATTACCAACTGAGGCGGAATCTAAATCTCTTCCTACTTTAACCTAAGCCTACCTAGTAGAATGTGACTGGGAAAAAAAGGCACAACATACTTGCTAATCTCATTTTAAATTCATAACAACCAACCTTAAGTGAGTTCTTCGTGCTGGCAGGAAATTATATACTTTTTTAGTCAAATCATTTTCCTTCTTTCCTAGATTATCTCATGCCTTTTAATTTCCCCCTCAAACCTTTTCCATTGCCCTCTGATTCAGCAGCAGCATCATCACCTCCTTGGATTATCAAGGTAATCTCCTATCCAGACTCTCTGCTTCCCTCTGACCCCTATAAACTCTTCTCCATAAAGTACCCAGAGGGGTTTTCTTAAAATGCCAATTAGATCATGCCACTCTCCTCAATATCCTATAACCATTCCCTATTTTATTCCTATGGAAAGTCAAGATAAAAACTATCACATCATCTTCTCCCTACCCAACACATTTCTTACCTTATTCCCTACTATTCTTCTTGCTCAGTGTCTTCAAGCCACACTGGTCTTAGAAAACTCCACATATGTTCCCACACTGAGGCCTTTGAATTTCCTATTCTTTCTGTCTGGAATTTTATTCTCTCAGACATTTTCATGGCTTAGTTCCTCATTTTCCTAAGATCTCTGCTCAATTGTTGCACCATAGAAGACTTCTTTCACTAATGTAATATAAACAGTAACCCCAACAAACATTCTCTCTTCCTCTTACGTGTCCTTATTTTTCTCCATGAAACTCATTAGCACCTAACATAACATATATTAATGTGCGCACTGCTCACTGCAGTTGAATGCAACTCCCCATGAAACCAGGGACTTTGATCTACTCACTGCTTTATTCACAGCACCCTCAACAATGTTGACAGCCTGTTGAATAAATGCATTTCACTTGAAGAAAGGATTCCATTACAACAAAAATAATAAATTAAAGAAATGAATGAAGAGAAGTAGGAAAGAAGTATTTTGTGTTTTTAAAAAGGTTCTGTACATAGAAAAGATTCTCCTTTTATTTGAAGTAACAGGATATACATAATTTGATGCAATATTTTTAAAAATTAAAAAAATAAAAACACGTATATATACATAGAAAATTGTCTGTCTCTCTCTCTCTCTCTCTCTCTCACACACACACACACACACACACACACCCCAAAATGTCAACAGAGTATATTTTTCAATACTGTGATTATGATGAAAGGATTTTGGGGGTGGGGGATCTATTTGGTCTATCTTCTATTTTTGTGTGTTTTAAATAAGGAACAGAATTTATAAGTGAAAATTTTTAAAAAGAAAAATTGAGAAGATGACATGAGAAGGAAAATAGATTTGGGTCTTCATATTTTAAAAATGCATTTCCTACACAGAAATCTCAAATACTGGACTAACTAAAAACAGACTTGGTCTTACACACAAAGAGGAACTTTCCTTTCTGTTCCCATTCTCAGATTTCCAGGCTGTCCCTCAGTACCTCCATGAAGTACCAGTCACTCTGTGGGGAACAGAGTGTTTCAGGTCCAATTTCATATGCATGGGTCGAACAAACTCAATAAGACAATCAGCATGCACTTAGCACTTATCTGATTGTGAACTAAGTACAGAAGCAACACAGCCCTCCATCTGTGCCCCAAAGAGCTTATAAACTGTTGGGAATAAAACACTGAGTTTGTGTTTAGAAAGTAAAGCAATATTTGATTGTGAGTAATACGTGTGCCTGTTCTGCAGGAACACAGAGAAGAGGTTCACAAAGACTAAAGAATGAAACCCTCCTTAGGGCACAGTCAGGATGCCTCAGGGCTGCTCCGTGGGGCCTCAGCCTTGTGACTCACAAACATGTGTGGGGATATGATTAGTACACCAGGATCTAATCCATTATCTGCTTCACAGAGGGCTTGAGTTCCTTCATCCTATAACACTGTTGCCTCTGCATATTCATATCCAATCTGTACCACCTTCAAATTTAAAAGAACTCCTATAAAAATCAAAGCCCTGGAAAATTAGAAAAGGACAAGATGGGGCTTCTGAGGGAGAAGGGTAAGCTCTGACTATGTTTCTGAATAACTGAAGTTGTAAGTATATTGAAATCACAGAGACTCAGTTTTCTTGTCAGTGAAGTAAGTTGTCATATGATCCAGAAGTTTCATTTCTGGGAACACATCAAAGGAAACAAAAATCATAAACTCAAAAGGGTATCTGTACCCCCATGTTCATTTAACATTATATACAATAGTCAAGATATAGAAACAACCTAGGTGTCCATCAATGGGCAAAGAAGATGTGGTATCTATATACAATGGGATATTATTCAGCCATAAGAAGAGGAAATCCTACCATTTGCAACACATGGATGGACTTTGAATGCATTCTGGTCAGCAAAATAAGTCAGACAGGGAAAGACAAATACTGTATGACCTCACTCATATGTGGAATCTAAACAACAAACCAACCCACCAAACTTGTAGAAAAGAGATCAGATTTGTGGTTGCCAGAGATGGGATTGAGGGGAAATTGAAGGAAGGTGGTTAATGGTATAAACTTCCAGTTCCAAGTTAAGTAAGTACTAGGGATGTAATGCACAGCATTCTGACTATAGTTAATATTGCTGTATGATAGACAGGAATGTTGGTAAGAAAGTAGGTCCTAAGAGTTCTCATCACAAGAAGAAAGTTTTCTTTTCTTTTTATTGTATCTATATGAGATGATGAATATTAACTAAACCTATTATGGCCATCACTTCACAATGTATGTAAATCAAAATGTCATGCTGTACACCTCAAAACTTACACAGTGTGGTGTGTCAATTACTTCCCATTAAGACTGGGGAAAAAAAGATATGAGTAAAAATACCCTTAATATGTTAGAGCATTTTAAGCCTTCTAAACTATAATACATAGGATTGTTAACTTTAAGATGTTGAGATTTAGGCACTTGGAATACTGTTATGCTGAAATTTGGTTAAACTATTATTATAGATGAATAAATGTATTATTTATATTAAAAGAAATAAGTGGCTGGAGAGGGCTGAATATAATAGAGACATAAAAACATTTTAAAAAATAGTATCACTCTATCAACACTCTACTGGTCAGGCTTCTCTTTTGTGAAGTCAAACCCTCCAGGCATCCATTAACTTGCATTTTGATTTGATTTATCAAGGAGAACAATTAGGTGCCTTTGGAATTTGTCCTAGAGCGCCTTCTGAACCAGTGCAGACCAGCTATGTTAGAGCGCTAGATATAGATACAGCACATAGTGTGTGTGTGTGTGTGTGTGTGTGTGTGTGTGTATGGTCTTATTTGATGGTGCCCACCTGTTTCTTACCAGAAACTTGGTGCACAGGGCACAGGACAGAACACACTGAGAGCTTTCAGTACTAGAGAGTAGGATGAAATAGCCTGATATGAAGGAGACAGAGTGGTGTACCAGAACGATCCTGTGCTAAGAGTCATAACTGGATTTGAACCCATCTTTACTTTTGTATGACCTTGTGCAAGTTATTTAATCTCTCTAAGCCTCTGTTTCTTTATTTGCCAAGTGTAAATTTAAATCCATGTTGCAAATTTGTTATGCCAGTTAAATAAATTAATGTAAGTAGAGTCCCTGGTACCCAATAGACTCTCAGTGACAGGAAATACTGGAGGAAGTGTAGAGATGTGGCTTTTAGCCACTATTCTAAATCTTAGCTAGTTGCATGACTTCATATAGGACCCTGAACCTCCTTGGACTTTAGTGTCATCTGTAAAACAAGGGGCTGGGGAAAAAATCTGAAAATAATATGTTTTTAAAGCAACCTTGGTTTTGGGGGAGGATGTGTAAAGGAGGTTTATTTTCTTTTTACTAATAGCTCACAAAAGCGCCTCTGGGACTTAGCAAGAGAATCAATCCTGAGGCAAGTGTTGTTAAGTATACTTTTCTGCTGACCTCAGTTTACTGCTATTAGAATTCTGACTCGGTTAATGGCTAAGGGCATCCTATATATTGTATTTACTTCTGGCATCTCCATCATTACCTAGACAACAGAACAAACCCCCACATTATTTAAAAATAGTCCGTCTTCATTTTGGGTCTTAACAGGAATACTAAAAATTTTTTTAAGAAAACCAGCAACAACAGATGTTGGCAAGAATGTGGAGAAAGGGGAACCCCCTGCACTGTTGATAGGAAAGCAAACTGGTATTTCCACTGTGGAAAACACTATGGAGCTGCCTCAAAAAATTAAAAATAGAACTACTCTACAATCCAGCAATCACGCTACTAGGTATTTGCCCAAGGAATACAAAAATACTAACTCAAAGACATACATCTGCCCCAATGTCTGTAGCAGCATTATTTACAAGAAGCAAATTATGGAAACAGCCCAAGTGTCCATCGATTGATGAATGAATCAAAATGTGGTATATATATGTACAATGGAATGTTACTCAGCCATAAAAAAGAATGAAATCTTGCTATTGGCAACAACATGGATGGCAGTAGAGAGTTTTATGCTAAGAGAAATAAGTCAGTCAAAGAAAGCCAAATGCCATATGATTTCCCTCCTATGTGGAATTTAAGAAACTATTGAGCAAAGGGATAAAAAAATAAAAGAGAAAGGCAAACCAAGAAACAGACCCTTAACTATAGAGAACTGATTGTTACCGGGGTGGGGGGAGTGGGAATGAGTTAAATAGGTGATAGGGATCAAGGAGGGCACTTGCTGTGATGAGCACCAGGTGATGTATGGAATTGTTGAATCACTATATTGTATACCTGAAACTAATATAACACTGCTAACTGGAATTTAAATAAAAATTTTAAGAAAATAATTATTTTCATACTAATTCCACTCTAAATCATTTTTTATTTTGAATTGAGCATAGACTGGACCAATGGAAATGAAAATGCTTTCCTATGTATTTTGTTTCAAATAAAGCTTTTAAATCATTTCTATGTTTTAGTAATTATTAAAACACAAATAGAATTATAACTGATATAAAAATCAAACACAATCTCGGTAGAATAAGAAATTTGTCTATGCAATTTTTTCTCATGCAAACTGATTATATGTAATATATTTTAAATACAATAAAATTATGAAAAATAGACTCTGGGATTAAAATCAAGCCTGGTATGTTATTAAATATTCAGTGATGTTTATGCTCTAGAGCTCAAGAAAATCCCTTTCCTTGTTATATTATTTTATTTTTCAATTTTCACAAAATCCATTACCTCTTCTTGAATCTCTCAGGCTTTCTTTGTGTGACATTCCAAAAATCAAAAGGAGGCAGGGAGGAAGAGAACTTAAAATGGACACAGGTGGAAATTCTACTTAACTCATATTAACATTCCATTGCTAGCAATTAGAATCCCCTGAGGAGAGTAAAGTAACCCAAAGTGTGAGCATAGTCGAATTAAAACACAATACGGGGTGCATGTATGCATACGCATACATACATACACATATACTGGGAGCTTAATAAATGGGAACATATGTTAAAATATGCCAGATGAGCATCCTCCAACAGTTACAGTGCTTGACATTCTCTCAGGACCAGAGTGTAGGTTCTAATATCTCTAAATTGAAATCTATGGTTGCTACAAAACAGACCTTTGGCACATAGGATAATTGTCTTGCCTTGTGATAATTTGAGTTTTAATTCATATCAGAATAATAATACTTAGTAATTACTCGGTTCAAGATTCTAGGGACATTCCTAAATGCTTCAAATAGATTATAGTATTTCCTCCTTATCTGCCAGAATAGGTTCCAAAACCCACAGTGGATACCTGCAATGGCGGATAATACCAAAATCCATATGCACAATGTTTTTTCCTATGCATACATTCCAATGATAAACTTTAATTTATAAGTTAGGCACAGGGAGAAATTAAAAACAATAACTAACCTGAGAAACTTAACAGAAGACCATGGGGGAGGGGGAAGGGGGAAAAAAAGTTACAGAGAGGGAAGGAGGCAAACCGTAAGAGACTCTTAAAAACTGAATAAACTGAGGGTTGATGGGAGGTGGGAGGGAGGGGAAAGTGGGTGATGGGCATTGAGGAGGGCACCTGTTGGGATGAGCATTGGGTGTTGTATGGAAACCAATCTGACAATAAATTTCATATTAAAAAAAATAACTAACAATAAAATAGAAATATTACAACAATACTATAATAAAGTTATGTGAATGCAGTTTCTCTCTCTCAAAATACCTGATTGTACGGTACTCACCCTTCTTGTGATGATGTGAGATGATAAAATTCCTGAGTGATGAAGTGAAGGGAAGTGAGGGGTGTAAGCACTGTGAAGCTAGGTGAGACTACTCTTGACCCCACCATTGGTCACAAGGAGGATCATCTGCTTCCAAACCAGGGAGTACTGGGAGTAACTGAAACCGTGGATAAGGCAGGGACTACTCTATATCCCTAACAAGGATTTATAGCAGTGGTTCTCAACCTCCCCTAACCCATACCCTTTGTAATCAATACTAAATCATCACTCTCTTCTCGTCCCACCCTCTTTTACTCTCACAAACACACACCAGATTCTGATATGTCATTTCACCTGACTTTCTACCTTCTACATTTTATTACCATCTGCCATTCCCTTCCATTGCAAATCCATCTTGTGAAGTTAACTTCTCCATATCTCACCCACGGAAGATGTTTAAATCTTCTGAGATTTGTATCACAAAAATAGTAGATTTTTTTTTTTACTTTTCCACATATAAAACTATAAGATTGACTATTTTTCCTATTATTACCGCCTCTGTGAGATTTTAATACATATCACATGCCCTCTTTAACTCTTGATAATTATTGATTTAAGGAATCTCATATCACTGAATGTCTAAGTATGTATTGTCTAGTGCTTTATATAATATTTCTTTAAGTCCCACAGCATTATTTTGAGCTAAATGTTACTATTTTTAAAGATGAGCTATTTAAGACTCAGAGGTACAACAACTTGCTTAAACTCACTGCTAATAACAGACCATGCACTTGAAATCTAGTGTGACAGAAGCAAGACTGCATGCCCACTGTCCATTTTATTTTCCTGTAGCACATTTCCCAGCCACTCTTACAGCTGGGTGGGAGGTTCTAAGTTCTGGCAAATGTTACATATACCACTTATAGGATTGGCTTTAAAGTCTGTTCCTCAACCATCTATGTTCTCCCTCTCCTCCATTGCACATCCCAGAAACAAAGGACTCCTCAGTGATGGAGCAACACAAAGGAAGAAGCTAAAATAGCTGAATTTCTGCTTGTAGAAGGGTAGCTTTGTCGAGTTACCTGACTGGGACCAGATCATGAGTAGAAGTAGATCATGAGTAGAAGTAGACCATTTAAGTAGAAGTGAACCTTCGTTATGTTATTATTGACAGTTTGTAGTTATTTGTTTTCACAGTTATCATGACTTAGCCTAGTTAACACACTGCCTGTTATCAACTTACTGCCTCTGTGTTCCAAATCCACCGTCTTTTCCTTGCATTATGATTCTAGAACTGGACACTACAAATATTTCTCCTTTGCCAGCAGGCGCAGTGTAAAGGCTTTGCCAGTGCAGGGTGCTGTGGAGAAGTACTGTAGGAAGGAGGGGATTGTTTTCTCGGAACCAATGCTGCCAGCAGACAGGTTTTTTGCCAGACGGTCCTGGCAATGATGGAGACCTACAGGTGCACACCTCCCAGTGAGTGTCAGTGGCACACCAGCCAGCAACCTCCCAGCAAGTGGTTTTCTACTCCTCAGCCTAAGTGAACTCCTCCACCATCCAATGGACCTCAGCCATACCATCTCCAACAAGGTCTGATGTCAGCCTCAGGCAAGAGGTGGGAAGCGGCCAGGCTCTGCCAAGTGTTTTCCTTCTTTGGATGCTCTCCTTCAGCCACAAAAGTGGTGGCTTTTCCCTATACCTGACATTCCTGTAGAGTTCTTTTTAACTGTCCATAATTAACCTCCTTTTATTGGCTAATAATTCCTTATGTTAAATGTTCCCTTTCAACTGACTGTATCATGTCTGTTTCTTTACTGAACCTTAACTGATACATCTACGAAATAAATATATGTTTTAAAAATCAGTGCCATCTAAACATATGGTCATATAAAATATAGTCATATGGAGGCATATTGAAAATAAAGTCTTTGAGTCAGCCAGTCTTGAGTCTGAAGAGTGGCTCTGTCACTTGCTAGCTGTGTGACCTTCAGTGAGTCTCTAAATATCTCTGATTAGGAGTTTCTAAATATCTCTGTTGCTATGGAGATTAAGTAGCGTATGTATTTCGTTGGCACAAAGTAGGTGTCAAACAAATGTTATTTTTTAAAATTTTTTTGATGTTTATTTATTTCTGAGACAGAGAGAGACAGAGCATAAGAGGGGGAGGAAAAGAGACAGAGGGAGACACAGAATCTGAAGCAGGCTCCAGGCTCTGAGTTGTCAAGCACAGAGCCCAACGCGGGGCTCAAACTCACAAACTGTGAGATCATGACCTAAGGGGAAGTTGGACAGTCAATGGACTGAGCCACCCAGGTGCCCCAAACAAATGGCATTTTAAATAATAATTTACTACGAGTATTTTTCAGCACCTGTGATTGAGCATTATTGCCTTTCCTTGTCCTATTCAAGCGATCGTGTCCCCCACCTCCTCACTGTAGTTCTTTGTGTACTTATGTCTAAACAAAGCATTTCTGAATGCAGCTTAAATTTTGTCCTCTCATTTTCTTTTGCCAAAGATTATAGTTGAATGTCACTTTTGTTAAAAGTAATCAGTATTTCAGGCATTTATCAAATTCCTTCTCATGCTTCTTTTGGGAAACTCTATGACCCCACATTACTTTACACTTTCACAAGTTTTTTTTCCATCCTTCTTTGATCCCTCTCCATATTCTCTCTCTCTTTAAAAGAGAGATTCCCAGATCATACTTTATAGACTTTTAAGAATAACTACCTCCTGATTTATGTAGGCAAACACCATCTGCTTAAAACATTTTTATATTAATTTTTAAATGTTAATTTAAATACAACATGTGGTATGATATGTCTATTAGAACTTCCTCTACAGTAATTTCATGATATCATCTAGTCCAAAAAAGTATTTATGTGCTTTATTTTTATTCTGTAAGCCACTTGTCACTATTTATATATTTATTTTGGGGATACTGACTGTTTAGTTATTATTAGCATGAAGCACCTGTTCTTCCATTGACTATGTCTTCGTATATTTCCCTTCTAGAAGAATATTTGAAGTTAAACTTCCAATGCCTATAAAAGTCTTCCATTTAAGTGGGAGCTGTTATTTTAAATAAACATTATGGTCAAGAACATGGACCGTGAGGACCATGTACACAGACACACTGGGTACAAGACTTAACTCCCCTTTTTTTGACTCAAATATAATTAACATATAGTGTTACATTGGTTTCAGGTCTACAGTTTGATTTAACAATTCTGTACTTTTCTCAGGGCTTACCATCAGGAATGTACTCTTAATCTCTTCTATTTCACCTATCCCACCCACCCACCTCCACTCTAGCAACCCCTACTTTGTTCTCTGGATTTAAGATTATGGTTTTTGTGTGTGTTTGTTTGTTTGTTTGTCTCTTCCTTTGTTTGTTCAGTTGTTTTGTTTCTTAAATTCCACATCTAAGTGAGATCATATGGCATTTATCTTTCTCTGACTTATTTTATTTAGCATTATATTCTCTAGTTCCATCCATGTTGTTGCACATGGAGAGATTTCATTAATTTTTATGGATGAATAATATTCCATTATATATATTATATATATAATATATAATATCACATCTTCTTTGTTCTTCTTTGTTCACTCATCTACCAATGGACAGTTAAACTGCTTCCATAACTTGGTTATTGTACATAATATTGCAATAAACAGAGGTGTGTAAAATTTTCAAATTAGTGTTTCCATATTCTTTGAAGAAACATCCAGTAGTGGAATTACTGAATTACATGGTAATTCTTTTTTAATTTTTGGAGGAACATCATACTGTTTTCCCCAGTGGCTGCACCAGTTTGCATTCCTACCAGTAGTGTACAAGGATTCCTTTTTCCCTACAACCATGCCAACACTTGTGTTTCTTGTGAGTGTGTGGTTTTTTAACGTTTATTTATTTTTGAGAGAGAAAGAGTGTGAGCAGAGGAGGGGCAGATAGAGAGAGAGAGAGGATCCAAAGCAGGTTCCGTGCTGACACTACAGAGCCTCATGTGAGGCTTGAACTCACGAACTGTGAGATCATGACCTTAGCCGAAGTTGGAAGCTTAACCAACTGAGCTACCCAGGCATCCCTGTTTCTTGTGCTTTTTATTTTAGCCATTCTGACAGGTATAAAGTTATATCTCATTGTGGTTTTAACTTGCATTTCCTTGGTAAGTAGTGATGAACAGCCAAACCAACCTTAAGAAAGAAAAACAAAGCTGAGGGTATCACAATTCTAGATTTCAAGATATACTACAAATCTGTGGTAATTGAAACAATATAGTATTGGCACAAAGATAGACACATGTACCAGTGGAACAGAATAGAGAGTCCAGAATTAAACAATGATTATATGGTCAATTAATCTACAACAAAGGAGGCAAAAATATACAATGGAAAAAAGTCTCTTCAACAAATGATGTTGGAACCACAAGGGATCTTAATGATAGAGAACAAACTATGGGTTGAAAGAGGGAGTGTGTGGAAGATGGGCTAGATGAGGAATAGATACTAAGGAGGGTAGTTGTGATGAGCACTATTACATGTAAGTGATTAATCACTGAATTCTACTCCTGAAACCAATATTGCACTGTATGTTAACTAAGTAAAATTTAAATTTTAAAAAAAGGAAAAAAAGAAAAAAAATGATCCTGGGAAAACTAGACAGCTTCATGCAAATAACAAAACTGTACCACTTTCTTACATCATACACAGAAATAAACTCAAAATAGGTTAAAGACCTAAATGTGAGATCTGAAACCATAAAATTCCTGGAAGACACAGGCAATATCTTTGTCATCAGCCATAGAAACATTTTTCTACATTTTTTTTCCTCTGGGAAACAAAAGCAAAATTAAGCTATTGGGACTACATCAAAATAAAAAGCTTTTGTACAGTAAGGGAAGCCATCAATGAAACAAAATGGCAACCTATTGATTGGGAGAAGACGTTTGCAAATGATATATTCAATAAGGGGTTAATATCCAAAATATAAGAAGAATTTATACAACTCAACACAGAGAAAAATCCACAAATAATCCAATCTAAAAATGAGCAGAGGACCTGAATGGACATTGTTCTAAAGAAGACATGTAGATGGCCAACAGACACATGAAAAGATGCTCAACATCACTAGCTCCACTTTTAATGGCCATGTGGCCATGTTAGTTAGGGGCATCTGAGTTACAAGTGGCAGAAAATCAAATCAATCTGCCCTGAAAAAATGAACAAAGAACCAAAGAGGAATTTATTGCATTGCACAACTGCAAAGTTAAAGGTTAAATTAGGATTCAAGCACAGCTGGACTAAGGGACTCAGATGCGGTTTTCATTTCTCCCCGCCCTCCTTTCTCTCATTCTTGATTCTTCATCTATGTATTGGCATGTGCTCACCTAATTGTCACATGTCCCATGGGGTGAGAAAATGATGGCCATTTCCTGTGGTCCTCTTTCGTAAAGCTTTGTGGGGGCGCCTGGGTGGCTCAGTTGGTTGAGCATCAGACTTCAGCTCAGGTCATGATCTCACAGTCTGTGAGTTTGAGCCCTGCATCGGGCTCTGTGCTGACAGCTCAGCCTGGAGCCAACTTCGGATTCTGTGTCTCCCTCTCTCTTTGCCCCTCCCCTGCTCACACTCTGTCTCTCTCTGTCTCTCAAAAATAAGTAAACATTAAAAAAATTTTAAAAAAAAGTTTTGTGGGGTGGGGGGGCACATTAGGCACAAAAAAGACCTTTGAATGGTTCAGCTGAATCACTAACATACCCCTAGATCTGTCACTTCAGCCAGGAAGAATGAAGTACTCTGATTAGCCCACTATGCCAAAAGGGTAGATACACTGACTGGAAATCCTGCCAGAATCATATGATATACATGAACATTGGTCTCTATCATCCTGTTTTTTTATCTACAAATTGTGAAATCACCCCCGCCCCCATAGGGTGGTCATGATGATAAAACGACATTATGTTTAGAAAAGATATAAGACCTGAGCAATAACTATTAACATTTATTATAATGATCAAATAAAAATGAAGAATGTCATGTAGTAGAAACAGAAATAATTTTTTTTTTTGATCCATAAATGTATCTTTTGTCTGTCTTGTTAACCCATCCCTATCTCCCCAAGGAAATAGCAAACTTAAAGATCAGGGACCCATGACTTTCAGTCCTCAGGTTTCCATGACAACAACTATCACAGAGCAAGGAAAGAAACTAACATATATTAAGCAGAGACCTTGACACGCGATCTTCTTAAACACACTAAATACAGCAACTTGTTCAGAGCAGTCACTTCATAGCTGTTTGATTAAGGACTTCAATGAATACAAAGTGACTGATGTTATACATCTGGCATAAGGTATTCTTAAAAGCAGTTCAAGAAAAAACAGAAAACATTGTATTGTATTATAAGTAATAGAATGCTTTGATATTTCACATTTGGGGAAAAAAACACTTTAATAAGGTTTTTTAAGTCCTTTTTTAAAGAAAATTCTGTCCTAATAGAAAGCATAATTAGGGCCATTTGGAATTTTGAATTCCAGAGTCTTATGTCTACCATTAATTACGAGTACATTGCACTTAGGAATATACCAAGGCCTGGATCTGGAGATTAACAGTCTGAAAATCAATACAATTGAACAAAATAAGTTGGTTTGTTGAAATGGAAATTTTTAGTCATCAAGGCAGTGAGATAGTGTATATACACTTCCCAGATTCATTTTGCCCTCATCTTTGAGAATTAAGCTAAGTCCATCAGCACCTCTGACCTTTCTGTTGAGATTTCTCCTACTCTTTTTTAATGTTGGAGAATTGTATGTGCCTGGGGCCCAGAAAACAAAAGGATATTTTCAGATGGAAACAGCTCAGATGCAGCTGATCTAAATCCACGTATAACACTGGTTCCAACATCTGAGAGCAAGTCATGAATTCAGAAGTGATGACTAACCAGGCAGATGTCAGCAGTGGTAAAGGGCAGCTCATGAGATTCCGCCCCGTGGAATAAAAGCAGGACTATTCTCCGTGGTGAGGTAAGGTAATGTACTAGGGGAGTCAATAACTGTGTACTGCTTTCTCCTATGGCCCCACTTTTTTTTCTTATCACAACTTTATTATTTATTTGCATATCATACATTCCATCCAATTAAAGTGTACCATTCAATGCATTTCCGTAAATTCACAATGTTGTGCAAGCATCACCACAATCAATTTTAGAACATTACCATTACCCCCAAAAAGAAAACGTATACCTTTCAGCAGTCATGCCTAATCCTTTAAGCCTAGGGGACAAGTAATCTTTCTATCTCTATAGATTTGTTGTGGTCCTAATTTTGATACCTCCAAAAATATCTGCCATTTTTATCTGACAGCTTTGTTCTTACTACTTCTATTTAATAAATAAATAGCAGACAGGCTAGTATCATAATAACCAAATGTATCAATTACTTACTATGGTTTAGGCACCATGCTAAGTGTTTTTCATGTATTAGCACAGGACAAGATGACACGATCTCTCCAGTGCCAGCATATGGTAAACTCTGCTAGCATTTCCTGGGCTGACTATTGTGCTCTGCATTCAGAACATTGCCCCCTCCAGAAATGTCAGACTGTCTACGATTTACTAGCCTAACAGTTAAGAGTGGGGACATTGTAATTAGGCTGCCTGGGTTGGAATCCTTGCCTTGCCAGTCTGTAGTGGTGTGAGTTTTGGCAAGTTGCTCAGTGTCTCTGTGTTTCAATGTCTTCATATATAAAATAGGAAAATGAGTAGTTCTATGAAGGATTGTTGTGGGGATTAAATGACATAATAGGGGTGCCTGGGTAGCTGAGTCGGTTAAGCATCTGACTTCGGCTCAGGTCATGATCTCACAGTTTGTGGGTTCTAGTCCTGCATCGGGCTCTGTGCTGACAGCTCAGAGCCTGGAGCCTGTTTCAGATTCTGTCTCCCTCTCTCTCTCTGCCCGTCTCCCATTCACGCTCTGTCTCTGTCTCAAGAATAAACATTAAAAACAAATTTTTTTAATGACATAATAATGGTGAGCTTACATATCAATGACTGTCCCATAGTACATGTTCTATAAATAACAGATAATATATCACTATAATGTGGCATGTGAGTGACAACAGAGTCGAGTTGAGCAAGTATAGGAAGAGATTTGAATTACAGAGACCTACAAGTCTACAAAGTCTGTGTCATTATGCCGATACTTGAAGAATGGGTAGGATTTCCAGGCAAAAAAAAAAAAAAAAAAGCAAAGAATATTGTAAACATTAGGAAGCCCTAGCTGAACAAAATAGTCTAGTGTGGCTAGATCCTGGTGTTTTAGGAAGAGAATGGTAGGAACATATATTCTATTTCCTTAAACACAATTGGAACTGAAGTCCCTGCATTTAAAAACAACTTATGTTTTCAGAAGAAATATCTCAGTTTGGACATTTGACTTCTCTCTTGATACATTGTAGATTACTTACATATTTGAGTTTCCTACCTGATCATAACACCTTAAGATCTGAGACCATGACTTAGTCATTTGTGTCTTCGGAAAAGTGCCTAGCCAAGTGCTGGGAATATACTAATTGTTCAATAAATATTTGTTGAGGGAGTAAAGGAATCAATAAATCAATGAATACTCATTTTGATGGCTGTAAATAACAATTTTCTATGCTGGGTGAGGGTTAGAAGACAGTTCGAATCTTACCATGCTTATTTTAAACACCACATTTCAGAGGATATTTAGAAAGAAAAACAGTGAATTAGAGATTCCATGGTAATGAAAATTATTGCCTGGATGCTCTGATGTTTTAAGAACTATTAGCAGTTGGGGGAGCCTAGGGGGCACAATCGGTTAAGCCTCTGACTCTTGATTTCGGCTCAGGTCATGATCTGACAGTGAGTTTGAAGCCCATGTCAGGATCTGGGCTGACAGTGAGGAGCCTGCATGGGATTCTCTCTCCCTCCCAATCTACCCCTCCTCCCCTCAAAATAAGTAAATAAACATTAAAAAAGGAATTATTAGCATTTGAAGGTCAATCAAAAATGGAAATGTCCTCACTGGGAGATGATCCTTGGAAGCACTGGCAGAGGAGTAGAGAACCAGGACAGGCAAGGAAGGGAAACCAAAACAGTTGTGGTAATGAGCAGGTCACCACTGTGTGAAATTCTGCCTCAATCCCATCTGGGACCTCTGAGGGTTCATAGAGTTAGCCTCAGATTTATCCCACCTGAGCCGGGGACGATACTGAAGTACTTATCTGCCTGTTTGTCAGTCTCAGATGAGACTGCTCCTAGAGGTGATAACTAACTCTGTAGCACTCTGGCCTGTCCAGCATGCAAAACAAATACACTCCATGCACCTGGGGAATGCTTTTAGGCAGAGTTTCAGAGGACTGCAATTGGAAGCCATGTGCTGGGCGGACACAGGTATTTCCTCCGCTGTTGACTACTGTAGCCCATACCTTGCATTTCTCAGATTCACTTATGCTAATGTTAAGTTCAGTCTGTCCTTTCACTGATGTTTTTAAGGAAGTCATTGGTCATAATTCCCAAAGACAGAGGGAGAGCACTAGAGAACTCACAATAAAGGGTTGGTGGGATACGCTCCCATTTCCACTGCTGTAGTTAATTTTGAGACCATCATTGACATGCAGCATTTCCCTCCTCTACCACTTCTGTCCCTTGACCAACCTGCTCCTAGCTGAGGGTCATGATGTGGTGCATGCAGAGCTTTGTTCCTGAGAGTGTGAGTCCCTGGTTACTTGTACTCTTCCAGATGTTATCACCGCAATTGCCCTTTTAGTTCTCACTAGGCATGGAAGCATCAAGAGGCACTCCAATGAGCCCCAGCATTTCCAGACATACTCTTCCCTGTTTCATTATTTAGCAGCAACCCTCTCCTCTTGGTAATAAGGATGACCTTCCCCTGCCTGTATAGTTAACAACCTTCTCTAACAACAGGCCCGTAGGCATGAGGAGCCAAAAACATCAGGCAGCAGCTGAAGAAGCTATAGATTTGGTGGAATCTTTACTATGTCCCCTGGTAGAATGATCAAGACCTCTAACTTTGCAGAGCCTGAAGTACAAAGGGGAAGCTCACTTTCTTAAGTTGATTTTTTAAAGAGATAGTAGGAGGCTTTACTTCCACTTCCACCTTTTGATGCTCAAGATCCAGGACCCAGCACTAAATATGCTAATACCACATATTGAACCTTAACCATGTTGGTGTCATTCCCAGTGAACACAGCAACATACTTACAGTCTCAAATCTGGCACAGAGAACAACCACCAGTGAGCTTCTCATTGATGCTGATATCCCTGTTTGGGGGACACTCATTGTTTTAGTGAAGGGAGTGTCTTCTGGGCTCTCCTGAGGAACATAATCAGCTGGTAGTTTCTCTGATATTACAAAATAAATACATTATAATATGCCCACCTCTTTGAGACCTTAGAGCTCTTCTCTAATACTTTGCCAAGGTAGTTCTGGCATCTCCACATCATTTATTTTAGGCCAACATTGTTTCCAAGCTTCAAAGAGCTATTCTAGTAGCACATTGGGATCAGCTCCAGGTTTCCTTGCCAGAATGTTAAAAATTAACTCATTAAAGAGTGCTCTCATAGAAATAGATTATCCATCATCTGGTGCTACATTCTGTCCTCCCTGATGCAGCATCTTAAGACCAATTCAAGAACGTTCTCCAGCTTCCTACCCATACTTATTAGTCAGGCTTTGTAGTTCATTTGATTAATAATCCTTTTCACCCTGCAACATAGAGCATAGTTTTCTTCTCTGAGACTGTTCACACTGAGACTTGATTCTAGTTATTTGTCTGGAAGCAATGAGGGAAGATGGGAGCAGAACTTGAGAAGGAAAAGCATCACCTTCTAAAACATCCTACTCAGGTGGAGCTTTTATGTGACAAGTGGCTATTCTCCCCCAGGAAAGGGTAAAGGTCTTTTTTCTGGGCCACAGTTTCAGAACAATCTTTGGGTTCAAGATTCTTAAGAGCATCCATCCAAATTATCTCCTTCTATATTTCAGTGTATGATTTCTTTCCTATAAAAATTCTGATTTTAGTGGAGGAAATTTGCTAGCTCTGTGGGGTCAGCCTCTTTTAAAAGTCTGCTTCTCAGGGAGCCTGGGTGGCTCAGCTGGTTACGCGTCTGACTTGATTTCGGCTCTGGTCATGATCTCACAGTTTGTGAGTTTGAGCCCCATATCAGGCTCTGTGCTGTCAGCTCAGAGCCTGCTTGGGATTCTCTATCTCTCAACCCCACTCTTTTTGTGGGTGTGCTCTCTCTCTCTCAGAATAAATAAATAAGCATTAAAAATAAATAAAAATAAAAGTCTGCTTCTCCTAAAATCTTAGGCCTGATTTTCAGCATCCATCCTGTCTATCCTGTAGCTAAGGGAAATGAGGATTATTTTGATTGCTGTTTGGAGGTCTTCAAGATTATACACCAAATCCTGAGTTGAGCGTTAGCTGAATCAACTCTATAATGTTTTCTCCTACAGAGTTTCTGGAAGTTAACTCCATAATCTGTCTTTGAAACCCAAGAGCAATAGACTTTCCTTCCATCTAGATTCTATCCCAATCCACGTGATGACAATTTTAGTAATTATGGTGCTACAGCTTGCTAGGGATTAGCTCCACCACATTGTCTACCAGCAAGGGGGTCCTTGCTACCACCTGGGTGATGAATGATTCAGTTCAAGAAGCTGGTGTTGAGAATCTGCTTCTTAGGGCACCTATGTCCCAACTAATGTAGACTGGGTTTGGGTTTCCCCATAAGACCCTGAAACAAGGATTTCAGTGAAAGTTTATTTAGGAAGTGAACCCAGGAGTGACCAGTAAAGGAGGGAGGAAGTGAGGAAAAAAGGAAAGGAAGCCCATACAGGATGAGTCAGATGGCAGGTTTCCCCTGTGAGAGCCAGGGCTTAATCCCACTTGGACTCCTGTGAGGCTGTATAAAGTATGCCTCAGGATGAGTCAGTTGAGTGTCCAGCTTTGGCTCAGGTCATGGTCTCACAGTTCATGGGTTTGAGCCCACATGGGGCTCTATGTTGACAGCTCGGAGCCTAGAGCCTGCATTGGATTCTGTGTCTCCCTCTCTCTCTGCCCCTCCCCTGCTCATGCTCTGTCTCTCAAAAATAAATAAATATTAAAAAAAAATAAAACAACAACAACAAAAAGAATGTGGTTCCCAGGAACCCAGGATACTCATCTCCCACTTCCTGCTATCCTTGGTTGAGAGCTACTCCTGTAGACATTAACTCCTGGAACGTCTCATCTGTCTGCCTCACATGTCAAGTGCTCCAAAGGCCAGAGAATGGCCTCAGGGAATAGGTCACAAACAACAATAAGAAGCTGAGTGGTTGGTACTTACAGAAACAGTGAATGCCAAGATAATATGGGTAGGACACACAAAAATATCTGCTACAAAAGACAAAGCTCCCGTGAGTATAATATGAATACCAACGCCGTTAAATGCTATTAAAAAGCAGTACCTGGGGCGCCTGGGTGGCTCAGTCGCTTAGGCCTCTGACTTCTGCTCAGGTCATGATCTCGCAGTGCGTGAGTTCGAGCCCCGCGTTGGGCTCTGTGCTGACAGCTCAGAGTCTGGGGCCTGCTTTGGATTCTGTGTCCCCGCCTCTCTCTGCCCTTCCCCACTTATGCTCTGTCTTGCTCTGTCTCTCAAAAGTAAATAAATGGAAAAAAAAAAAAAAAGCAGTACCTATCTTCAGCATATCAGCACCATAGCCATTGGGTAAACCAAAATATTATCATGCATATTTTAGTTGTTTCTTTGCATGTTGATTGGTCTGCTATTAGACCATATTCTTGATTACAACATATGAAAATATATTCCTCTCCTTAACCAAGAAAATGTAGATACACTGCTTGACCTAAATGCTGAAATGAACAATAGATAGACTCATCTAAGTATAATAGTGCCCAGAAGTTCCTTTAAGTGTATTTTTCTCATTGCATTTTGAAAAAAATTTTAGAAATGGGTCTTGAGAACCATGGCTACACAGTCAAAAAAAATCACAGTATTAAGACACTTAAAGCATTTTCAGAAATAGGGAAACAGCATCTTGTAATGTTTTATTTTCCACTTGTGAAAATATATATAATATATATTACATGAACAGAAGAGCCCCACGGCTTAAGTCAGAGAAAGTGAACAGAAAGGCACATATGGAGGCAGGTCTTTTCATACAGTTTTCACTTAAACCAACATTCAGGGCATGGCAAGGGACAATAAAAGCAAGAAAAGCACAGGAAGCCTGTGTACTCGACTCTGAAGGGCTAAATCAGAGACAACTCTTAGGGCTGTTGGAAATGGAGGTCATCTCTGGAGAAAAAAAACGTTTCTACTTAATAGGCCTGTCAGCCCAGCAGAGAGTGTATTGAAATCTGGACAAAGGCACCAGGGGCAAAGTGAAAGCCAGTGCTGAACTTGACAGCTAGTCTGCTCTTCTCCCCTTTCTCTTTAAGACTAGAGGCCATGGCCGAATCCAAGAAGAAAATAAGAGGGCAGACGCTGGCCCTCCAGAACTGTGGCCCTCCAGAACTGTGGTCGGCTACAAGACAGAATTTTGGAACAGACTAAATATTTAACAAGCTCGTAAACACTGTGCTGATGCTGGGAAAAACATGAAAAGAACATTTGCTATTTTTCTCTCTTATAGGAAATATACAGGCATAGATCTTTGGCTTGCTGCATGTGTATCCCTATCCTGACATTTACTCAAGTTGATAAGAACTGAGACATGAGATAAATGGGATTATTTCCATCATATGCCAGCAAAGAAGCCTACTAGGATTTGGCACAGCTGGAGCAGCTGACAATCTTGGGTGATGTGAGATGGGGCTTCACGACGTCCGGCTCAATGGACTCCATCAGGTCACACTCGTTTGCAAGTATATGTTTCACCAGGCATCTGGAGGCTTCATCAATGTTTATATTCTCCTACAGAGGGGGTAAAAATAAATAAATAAATAAATAAATAAAAAGTTTTTCTTGGCGCCTGGGTGGCTCAGTCAGTTAAGCGGCCGACTTTGGCTCAGGTCATGATCTCATGGTCCGTGAGTTCGAGCCCTGCGTCGGGCTCTGTGCTGACAGCTCAGAGCCTGGCGCCTGTTTCAGATTCTGTGTCTCCCTCTCTCTGACCCTCCCCTGTTCATGCTCTGTCTCTCTCTGTCTCAAAAATAAATAAACGTTAAAAAAAAATTTTTTTTTAAAGTTTTTCTTTTGTTTTTCTTTTTTTCTTTTTTTAACGTTTATTCATTTTTTGAGAGACAGACAGGGCATGAGTGGGGGAGGGGCATAGAGACAAGGAGACACAGAATCTGAAGCAGGCTCCAGGCTCTGAACCGACAGCACAGAGCCCGATGCGGGGCTTGAACCCACAAACTGTGAGATCATGACCTGGGCCAAAGTCAGATGTTTAATCGACTAAGCCACCCAGGCACCGCCCCCCCCCCAAAAGTTTTTCTTATCAATATTTTAAAATAATGCTGAAGCAGAGACCTATGTATAACAAAAGAGCAATATTTTTGGCAACTCATTTAAGTATCTCTTGGATGCCCTATCAACGCATCTTCTTTCTCCTCCCCTGCCTCACATTCCTTTGAAAAGCTTTACTTTTCATTCCTTCACAAAAGCAGATATATTTATTTTGTTACTTCAGAGAAATAGTGTTTGTTAGTCTCACTTACTTTTAGTAGGTTGAAATGAAGGTAGAGGGCAACTTTCTCATTTTTACATACTCTTACAGTAAAGCATAATATTATATAAGATACATAAGTCTTCAGTCTAACTTAGGTTCATAATTGCCCTCTTCCACATACTACTTTCGTGACATTGATATGAAATAGGAATAATAAGACACCTCTTACAGCGGTCATTAGTGATTTTATAAGTATTTTCTGGCTGTCTGCCTTTCGGTCAAATGGGAGAAGTGGACTGCTCTGACCTCTTTGAAGTTAATCACGGATATGTGACTTTCATTGGACAATGACATGTGAGAAGTGATGTGTCTCCCTTTTGTATAGAAGCAATAAAAGGCAATGCTTAATTTGCCATGTTTATTTCTCCCTGCTTCTGAAATCGTGGAAGCACAAAGATGGAAATTCTCTTGTCCTGGGTCTATAGATGGGAATCAAGAGGAGCCAAGTGGCCCGTGATGATGCATGTAGCACCAAGTGAGAATTATGACCCTATTGTTTGACGTCACTACATTTAAGGTTATTACTGTGATATTACCTAGACAATCCAGATGGATATAACTCTTCAAAGAAAAATATGACATCAGAAATTTGAATCTGTGTTCAAGAATAAAATAAGCTTTAATTTGGGGAAAATGTGGAGCAAACATTTAAATCTCAAATATGCTCTTTATTAGGTTAATCTAGATTAAATAGCTTTTTTTCCCCCTGCTAATAGAAAGCAGAGAAATACAGAATATTTACTACTGGCATCCTAAACAAAAAACCTTGATCTCCGGTAAAGTCAAATTTGTTAAACTTCTCTGACATGTTTCATCATAGTCAATATAAAGAGATAAGGACTTTCTTGTCAACTTGTTTCACTGCAAGACCTTGTCCAATCTGAAGTATAACTTCTGATCTCTGAGCTTTTTATGTATGTCAGTTGTTGATACATTTTGAGATCACTGCATGAAGTCATACTACATGGAAAACGTAAGAAGTGGTGATGGTTTCCAAATGGCACCTGTGGCTAATGACATTGGATGCAAATATTCATTAGCATGTTCCCCATCCTTCAAGTCCACTTCTGAGCTCACCTCCTATGAAAGCTTAAAGTAACTCTTGGAGTTCCAGGACATTTCCTCTGATTATTTTCTTTCATGTCCAGACCCTTAACAAAAAAAAAAAAAAAAAAAATGCTTCCAAGGGTTCCCAAATCTAAAAAAAGGTAAAATTATGTTTTGCTTGTTTGTGATGTTCTTGTTGTTGTTACTGGTTTTTATACCATACCAGAATTCATGTCTCTGAGCCTTCCATTCCTCTATGCATTCCATTCCATCTATGCAATGGTCTTGATGACACTACTTACCTGATGAACAACTGCTTCTCTTTAAAGGTTATAGTGGTCATTGGTGCTTGCCCAGTGTGTTCATGCCGGGCACTTTATACACATAATTTACTTAATCCCATTTAAAGCCCTATGAAGTAAGGGTTTGGTTTGTGTTCTCACTGATTTTGCGGTTATTGTTAGGCTGGGCCTGAGGATGGCCTTGCTACTTTTTGCTCCTATATGTGCCCATTCCCTGAAAGCCATTCCACAGAGAACAGCTTCCTCTGCCCTGTTCCCTGCTGGGTGGTTTACTGCACCTTCACGTCTTTACCCAGGCTTGGCATGCCTTCTGCTCGTCTTCCTCTGCCAGTTATTATGCCCAGGGGTCACAACTGAACTATCTGCTCTCGGGCAGCAATCTGACCTAGAAAGAGCCTGGCTCTTTGGGAGAGACTCAGCTCCATGTTTGCTCTTGAGCCCAGCCACTTATTTATGTGACCAATTAGAAGGTCCAGGTCCTCCACTGTCTCCAGTTCCAGGAAAGTGGAAATGAGTAGCTTCACTCAGCCTTCTGAGCCCTGGCCTCACGGGCCAGTACATCTCTCTGCAGAACCCCTACATTTGGTTGGTTTTAACCAAGCAACTTTGGTTGCTTATCTAGCCATTAATAAACCAACACTTTTGTTCCCATTTGGCGATTGTTTGTGTGTAGGGAAGAAAGCAATAAAATCTCACCTCAAATACCAAATGGATGTCATTATATCTATTTATAGATAAGAAAACTTAAGTTTAGGTAGATTCCTGAGACAGGGAAACTGAAGGACTCCATAAAAATCTGCTTTCTTCTCCCTTTCCTGTTTCTATTTCTGCCAACATCTGCACCCCCCTACTCTGCTTTACACACACCTCACAATGCATATAGCTCATGCCCTCCTTGTAAGGGACAAGGAGTTAATGATTTCTCTAGAAGAGATAACATCTAAGGAAGGACCAGATGAGACATCCTGGCTTTTACCAACTGGCTTTTACTAGGTGTGTTAAACTATATGCATATTCCAGACCACCAGCACTAGACATCTTTTTACCAAGGACCCTTGGTTCCCATGAATGACACCTGGGTCTTTGTCTTTGTCTCACCAGTTCCTGGATTCTTGAGAGAGTACATACACCACTGGACCACCTATCCTTAATCAAAACCCCCAGACCTGAAACAAAGACAAGACTCATGCTCCTTTCTTTTCTGAGTCTCCTGGACCCTCCATCTGTATCTGCTCTCTCTACATCATCAGTAAGTTCTGCTTTCACCTCCTGCTGGCTTGCATTTGATTTCCATCCTAAGCTCAGCCAGAGATCCTCTTGGCTCATCCTGTAGGACCTCTTCTGGGTCACTAGACCTGACCTGCCAAGATCATTAAGAGACTTCCCCAAGATCATGCAGTGGGTGGGTTGGGGGCCACACCTAGGTCTTTCTGACATCAAAGCCTGGTTCTTATCATGCTATATTCCTTTCCAGGATTGTTCTGAAGATCAAGCGCAATAACAAACAGAAGTTCTTACTGCAGTGTTAGGCCTCATAGGTGCTAAATAAATCTTAGCTCCTTTCTCTTTCATACATTAGAAGAAAAACATGTTTATGTAATAGGAAAAACACATCTTAAGCATTAAAAAGGCCCCCCTTCACCTACAATGTAAAGTTAGACTAGTCAGTAGTATTTTTTAAACTTCTACTCATATATTAACATGCCCTTTATTTTTTTTATTTTTTATTTAAAAAAAAAATTTTTTTTAACGTTTATTTATTTTTGAGACAGAGAGACACAGAGCATGAACAGGGGAGGGGCAGAGAGAGAGGGAGACACAGAATCTGAAACAGGCTCCAGGCTCCGAGCTGTCAGCACAGAGCCCGACGCGGGGCTCGAACTCACGGACTGCGAGATCATGACCTGAGATGAAGTCGGACGCCTAACCGACCAAACCACCCAGGCGCCCCTTAACATGCCCTTTAAATAGGGTTTACTTTCATTAATGTGCAAATTGGCAAAATCCAGTAATGAGGTGAGTGAAATGCAAGTGTGGACAAATCTATGAAAACTCATCATCATTATAAGAAACACAAGAAAAACCTAAGCCCAATTAGTGGCAGCCTAGCAGGATCATTTTCACAAAAGATAGGATGATGCTGGTAAAACTGTTGGAAAGTTTAACACCTGGTAAAAGCTAGTTGGGGTCAGGACTAGGACATGGGATCATGGAGGATGGGGCTGGACAAAGGGATCCATCAGAGCCAAGAAGTGCTAGCACCTGCTTTTTTGCACATAGGAACAATGTGGCAGCTCATGATGGCTGAGACACATTCAGTCATTCATTCCGTCAATATTATTCAGATTCCCCCAAGTAGTAGACATACAAAGAAAAAGATGACCAAATAAGTCCCATCCTTAACTGAGCTTAAACCCCAGCAAGGTTTGTATAAATAGCAGAGGTATAATGAGGTTGGAAAGGGCAGATCACTCCAGATCACTGAAGAGCCTTGAATGCTAAGGGGCCACGTAGAGTCACTGAGGGTTTTCTGCAGGTCAAGTGTCAATAAACACAATATGATACAAATCCATTACTAGGCAAAACTGTACACAACCTGAGCACTGTTTTATCAATTAATCTATCAATAAGTATTTAGTAAATGGCTATCAGGCAAACCATGGTGCTGTTGCCATGCCATACCTATTTCAGATCAGAAATTGTCAGAGGAAGCTCAGAAGAGGAGCAAACACTATTATTTACCACATGCCCTCTATGAAAAGGCCTGGTATGCAGTGTTTTGAGCACAGGCATGAAGCCAAACTCAGCTCCTCCACTTTCTGGCTGTGTGACCTTGAAAAAATTACTTTAACCACTCCATACCTCAGTGTCCTTATCTGTAAAAAAGGGAATTAAGGGATCTACTTTACAGGTGGTTATAAGTTAATATATATTAATAGTGAGAACACGTGAAATACTCAACTACTCAGAAATACACATTCAACAAATGTTATCACTATATTTTCATTTTATCATTGGCAGAACACAATAATATGTGTATTTGATTCCTTCATTTTGCAGCTGAGGAAACAGATTGAGAAGGGGTAATTGGCTGACCTCAAGACACACACTAGTAAGTGGTGGGGACAGGTACAAGTCCAAGGAGAAGAGTAAACACTAATACGTACCACAATATTTACCATATGCTTACAATAAAAAGTAAGGGATAAAATGCTGAAAGCACAGGCTTAGCGCCAGACCCTCATCTCAGCTCCGCCAAAATAGTCCCACAAACAAATAAAGGAACACTATGGCCAGGACACATGTTTCCAGCATAAAAAAGGTGGGAGCTGAGGTGCCTGGGTGGCTCAGTCAGTTAAGCGCCTGACTCTTGATTTTGGCTCAGGTCATGATCTCACAGTTTGTGGGATCAAGCCCTATGTCAGGCTCTGAGCTGACAGTTTGGAGCCTACATGGGAGTCTCTCTCTCCCTCTATCTCTGCCTCTCCCCCATGCTTGCTTGCTTTCTCTCTACAAAACAAATAAATACATTTAAAAAATAAAATAAAATAAAATAAACCCCTCTCTTAAAAAAAAAAAAAAAAGGTAGGAACATGTATTCAGGGCCTCCAGCAAGGTTCATTTGTATTGCTGGTCCTACTGTCTGTCTATATACCACTGAGGTCACAGCCAAGGGCCTAGGCTCAGATAAGGAATGGCAAAACAGCAAACTTCCCTCTCTCTTTCTGTCCATGGCTAGCGTGGATAATCAAAATGCACCTGATAGAACTACAGGTTCAGACCCTTTGGGCAATTATATTGCAATATAATTGATTGAGCTACTTGGCACCCAAGTCGTCACAGCTAAGTCCACATTTTCCAGGTGATTGTAAAGAAACACAGCTGCTGGCTTAAGTGCAAAATGCTACCTGGGAATGTTTATTGGCATTCATTCTAGAGAGCAGTAACATCTCTAGGAGGAAATTTATACGCTCTATGACTTTGATGATATGTACACTCAGGCTGAATCTGACTATGATGTATTTACAAATTGCAGTGTGACAAGATGCTCTATTGTGCAGACTGTGTTAGGTTTATGTATGCTCATCTTTGTGTCTCTACTCAAAATCTTTTCATTCATATTAATAAGCATACCTAAGAAAAAGGCTTAAAATTCCCAGCAAAGCATTTTAGTAAAAATAAATGGTAGTGATGGGGCACCTGGGTGGCTCAGTCAGTTAAGAGTCCAACTTCGGCTCAGGTCATGATCTCACGGTTTGTAAGTTCAAGCCCTGCATCTGGCTCTGTGCTGACAGCTCAGAGCCTGGAGCCTGTTTCCGATTCTGTGTGTGTGTGTGTGTGTGTGTATGTGTGTGTGTGTGTGTGTCTCTACCCACCGCCCCACCCCCACTCATGCTCTGTCTCTCTCTCTCTCTCTCAAAAATAAATAAATGTTAAAAAAAAAACCAAAAAAACAAAAACAAAAAAAAAATAAATAAATGGTAGTGACCACCAGGGTGACTACTGAGTGTCTACTCCATGCTGGGCATATAGCAGGTCCTTTACTTATGACATAATGTTCACATCCAATCCTCATAAAAATCTATTAAAAAGCTAATAGCCATATTTTAAAGGTAACAAAACTTTGACCTTTAACAAGGTTAAGTAATTTACCCAGGGGAGTATGTGATTGTGATCAACCTGTCTTTTCGGCTTAAACCGACCTCACTCCAATTCTTATTCTGTTCACATATATTACATTGTAGTGTCTCCCAGGATTAATACAGAGATTAAAATAGTTTTATTTCTAGATCAGTAGTTCCTCAATCCTGGCTGCATATTCAAATCATTTAAAGAGTTCAAAAAAATCTGTTACTGAGACCCTCCTCCCAGACGTTGATATGATTGGTCTGGGATGGGGCCCAGCGTAAGTATTTTTAAAAAGGTTCTCCATTTCTTTAAAATATGCATCCAGATTTGAGACATACTTCTATAATTAAGAATGTCTTTAATGCCATTTTTTTTTAATTTCAAAATGAACTTTCTGGAAGTATCATTTAATATAGGGATTTTAAGCTGTAGTGATTGTGATCTTCCTGTAGAGGATGGAATATAAATCTAACTATATGAGGTCTTGGGTACTTGTCAGTTTTTTAATTAGCTCTTCAGAACATCTGTCTGGTGGCAAATTATTTAATCTCTGACCCCCCAGTGCCAGAGAGCAAAAATATTCTAGCAGAAAACCTTCACTTCTGCCTAGTTAAAAACTGGCAAAGAATTCTTCCTCCTCTAATCTTTCCAAATACATCAACCTCAAACAAAACACCAAGTGTACCAGAGGCCCTGAGGTTAGGGCACTAAATTCCTCAGCCCCGTGAAATTTTAATTAGAGCAGATGGCCCGCAGGGTAACACTACCACTGTAAGAAGTCTTGCGCAGAACAGGGCTTTTCAAATACTTTCTTTCTCTAAGATTCAGTACTTGTTTATTGAGCACATAAGTGCTAAGCAGTTTGCTGGTTTTCATTTGCCTTAGTTCATATCTAATATGGGGCAGGCACAATGGACACCTGTGTTTTTGTCTGCTTTGTACTTCTTTCCTCCCTCATCTGTAATATCACCCCCCATCCTTCCGGTAACGGCTTCCTCTCAATCTTGAGCTTCTTCTACTGGGGCTCCTCTAAACTGAGCCCTCTATCTCCAACACTGTTCTCAGAAGTTGGCATTTCATTTAATTTTCACAAGAAAGCCGAGGTGGGAGGCTCTGACCTCATTTTACCAATGAGAAAAGTGAGGTACAGGGAGGCTAAATGGCATACACCAGGTCTCAGGGACAGGAAGGGGCAGAATCTGGTTTCCAGCTCCAACCCTTGGAGCTTCTGTATTTTCTTTTTCTTCTCCCTGTTGACTTCTCAAGGTCTATGGCCAAAAGGTTGTAAGTGCCCAAGCAAAGGTCTGCTTGCATCCAAACCCCATGATTTTACACTGAAGAGTGTGCTTCAGAAAAACCACGTCCTAATGATGCCCTGTTGTCTGAAAGTTACTTTGTATCTACCTAACAGGCACTGGGAAGGACAGATGGAGCTATATTGTCATTGATTTCAACATAGGACAGAGTCACATTGTCAGCATGTAGATACTGGTGAAGAAGAGGAAAGTCTACAGATAAAATCAGCTCCAAAGACTGTGTCCCTCTGACAAGATCTCTCCACTCTACTGTAGCCCTGCCTCAGCCCCTGTCCTCCATGTTAGATGTCCAAGTTCATGTTATACCCCATTTCTCCCCTGTCTTCTGTAGCCCTCGGGCCTCACACTTTAAAGCTCTCTTCTCTGATGCCCTTGCCATCAATCTAGCAGCCTCAGAAACCCCACCTCAGCCGTGAAACATCTCCAAACTTGCCACTTACCAGGGAAATCAGATACCACTAATTCAAATTGATCTCTTTGACACATGCAGAAATTAACGCAACAGAGAAGGAAAGTGACTTGCCTGGCATCACACAGGCTGCCTCTTAGCTCTTGCTGCTTGCATACTTCTTTGTTTCTGTAAATATCTCTGCTAAGTAGCCTTCTCTCAGCATTATGAAATGTATCGTCAGGGCTGCTTGGCACTTTGTACACACCTGGCACTTACCAGTGACTCATAACCACTTATCGCCTGTGTTCTTAAAAATGGATTTTATCTTATTATGTTTGTGTTCCTGGCTCCCAGCACAGTGTTTGGTGCATAAGAAGCCTCTAAACAAAACTGCCAAAGTTAGTTGAAACCTGTTGAAACTTACTGTTTGCGAGGTACCCTTTATCTACTTTACCTTTACAAACTAAGCTAATCCTCACAAAAACTCAGGCGAGGAAATGGAAGGATAGAGAAGTTAAAATTTTTCCCAGGGTCACGCAGCCAGCAAGTCAAACTTTCAGCACCTAGTTCCCCAGCCCATGCTCAGATCCTTCTCCTCTGACCCCTGAAAGTTCTGCGCTGTTAGATGGCAAAGCCAGACTGAAGCCCAGAGCCCTTGCTCTTAACCTACTGAGCCATACTCCTCTCTATAAATGTCCATGGAAAGAATGAAGACTCAAGTCTCCTACCTTGGTGGCCAGGGCTTTCTTTCTAAATTTCAAAAATTATGAATGAGCAATTGCAGTGTGGTATGTTTGGCCCACAGGCATTTATTTACTTATTTTTTTTTATTTTAAATGTCTTTAAATGGCACATATTCACTCTCCAGTTTGCCACCTACCTCTCTCATACCCTTAACTTCATGGCTCCTAGAGGAATGTGAGTTCACCATCCCCGTCTCTTTTCCCACAGCAGGCTAACTAGGGACACACAGTTCCCAAGATCTTTTTTAGAGTTTACCATTCCTGAGATACACTGCCAACTTCAATATGTAATGTATGACTTACCACTAATGGCTATAAAGAATCAAAACATTCATAGATTTTGTCTCTATTAACATTTGGCTTTCAATACAGTGTTTTTTTAATGTCCCTCACTATGAGTAGTATACTGAAACAGTGTTTGCCTACCCAATAATCAGTATTGAAAAGACAATAAAGAATAAATAGAAGCATAAAAACTACCATTAAGCCAGATTTTATAAACCTTATTAATGAAGACAGCAGCCTTCAGTAAAAATACTTGCTCATACATCAGTTTGAGAAGATAAATGGCCCACCAGACCCAAAATATTAACAGTAACACTTGCTGGGTGGCTCAGTCAGTTAAACATCTGACTCTTGATTTTGGTTCAGGTCATGACCTCACGGTTCATGAGATTGAGCCCTGCATCAGGCTCTACACTGACAGCGTGGAGCCTGCTTGGAATTCTTTCTCTTCCTCTCTTTCTCTGTCCCTCCCTCCCTCATACAAGCATGCTTTCTCTCTCTCTCTCTCTCTCTCTCAAAATAAATAAATATTTTTTTTAATAGTAATACTTGCTAGTATTTACTGAACACTTACTATTGAACATTTACTCAGGTACTATGCTATATATGCTTCATGAGTAACCACATTTCACCCTTAGTACATGCTGAGAGGTGGATATATTACTAATCTATTTTACAGGTTAGAAGACTGAGGAGTGATACACTTACAGAATAAACTGTGTGTCCACAGTATTTGCTGGACTTACTCAATTCAAAGTCATATTTTTTGAGTGTTAACTATGAGTAGAAATTATCTGTTTAATAATTCATCTCTATCATAATTAAATGCTTGCACTCTGGAACCTCTGTGTGCCAAGTCTGAGGATTAAGACTGGAACATTGTTGTCCCAGGAAGCAGCAGGATATAATGGAAAGAGAATGAGCTTTGGAATCAAGCTTTAAAACTTGCTACTGTCCCTGACTCTGGGACCAAGAGCAAATCCAAACCCTGAGCCTTCCTGCTTAAACTGTAAAATGAGGCTAATGATAACCACATGTCATAGGGTTCTTGTTAGAATGTAAGAATTAAATGATACACACGGATGAAGCACCTACACATTACGTATCGGTCCTCAGATAAATACAATCCTCTTGTGAGAAGTTGCCTCTGACTCCCAGAGGCTGGACAAACATCCCTCTATTCTAGCACCTGCCACTGGTCAATACGTAATGGCTTGTTAGTCTGTGTCCTCCACTGCACTGGGAGCTCCTGGGGGGCTTCGTGGCTACATCCCAGTGTCTAGCACAGTGCCTGCTGACAGTAGGCACCTGGAACACGTTGAGTAAATGAATGAACGGATGAAAGAATGCATGAACAAATGAATGAGCTTGTTAACAAGGGCCCTCCAGAGTAACAAGTCCAGGTTTCAACCCGAAAATAATTTTAGATGGGGGTGATCTCTGCAGGGAGTGAAAAGGAAAACTTATTCACAACAGAATTTATTTCACAAGTCAAACTTCCTTTCTTTATCTTGTTTTTCAGTTATGATCTGACACCATTATTTTTGGGTGAAATGGAAGGAAGACTGACTGAAACATTTTATAAAAATCAAGCTGAACTACTAAAGGCTTTGCAGCTGAGCAGACCTGCATTAGATACTTCTTTTGCTCTTTTAAAAATAATTATTTATGCCCTGATATTTCAAAAGCTATTTCAGGTGACTTCCACTATTTAATAACTAGATAATAAACTTAGGCAAAATATTCACGTTTATTGGGCATCACCTAGAATATAAAGATAATAGCACCCTCCTGACAGAATTATGAGAATTAGAAATAATTATATTAGGGGCAAAAGTAGAAATTGGGTAACATCATATATATTTATGACTATATATTATATATGAATATTTTATTATCATCTTTTCTCAAGAATTTTTATGAAACTGAATGAATGGTCAATTCGAGCTTTACAACTACTTCTCAGGCCTGTAGTTTATATTTTCTTAATATACGGCCCTTTTGTCCAGCCCTCAACTAACTCTAGCAGAGAGTTTGAAACCTTTGCTTTTCCTGATAGCATAAATGAAATGCTTTCTACCACCATTGTTAGGATAACATCAGTGTGGGGGAAAACACAAGCAACAAAAAGTATGCATAAAAGATGATGTACTGACAAAATAAACAAATGCATCTTTTAGCACTCCCTTTATGTTTGGAATGCCATGGTACTAGCCAACTACCAGAACCCTGGCTTCAATGGTAGAACCAAAGTCTACACTTCCGTGTCTCTGAGGTCTAACTCCTAAATTCCACACTCGGATAACAAGTCATTCTTGGACTGGGCAACCTCCTTAAGGCAGTGCTTAGCATAGGCTATATAATTTTTTTTTCTTTTTTTTTTAATTTTATTTTTTCTGTGGAATAACACTACCCTTTTCTTCATTCTACAAGCTTGTAGTAGCAAAGAAGAGATGCGTCATTTCATAGTTCCTACCATGTAATATTGATGTATCATGTAACTAAATGAAATAACTTATTATTCAGCAAATAATCATTGATCTCTTTTCATGGACCAGGCACTATTCATCAAACTCTCTACAATCTTCACTTTAATAAACCATGGTGCCAGTCATTATGTGATTATTTTATTAGCCCTGGCGTCTCCTGCCTCTGCTCAGACATAACGATAATGATGAGCTCCATCTCACAATTGTTGTGACATTTTGCCCTAAGCCAGGCCCTATGTAGTCTCGTCTATGGTCACATCCCTCTGTTTTCTTCCCATGGCCACTGTTTTCCATACTCCTTTCAAACTATCCCCTGACTACTCTAACTAAAGTGTAGTGACCATGATACCTCACCCTAATTCCCAGCTCGAAAAACGTTGCTGTCTCACCTTACCTAATCAGAATTAGTCCAAACCACTACATTGAGCCAACCAACAGGGCTCCCCCTTAATTCTCTTGGCTCATCTCTGCTGGCTCCCCTCACTTAGCTGAACTCCAACTGAACTAAACCACAGGCCATTCTCTCAATGTGCCTTGCTTGGATTATCCTTACTCCATCTCTATCTGTAGGCCTACAGAGTGGATATATCTCACTTGGAAGTAATTAGCTACTGACATCTAATTGATTCACAAGGATTTCATTTTACTCTGCTTTGAACTTTTAGGTGAAATTTGGGTACATTTTCCAGTTTCATAATCGTTGGGTATCTTGAATTTTTATTGCTTACAAATTGGTTTATTTAAAAGGAAAGGTACAGTAAAAGGACTCAGAACTATCCTAGCCCTGCCAATTGCTAACTATGTAACCTCAGGGAAATCGCCAAAAGTCACCAAGCATGCAATCATGCATGACTGGTGCCTCAGTTTCTTTACCTATAATTGTGAGAAAAAATGTCAGCTTCACAAGTTTGTTTAAGATGTTATTAAAAAGAAATGAGCTACGTGAAAGAACTCAGCAATAGGGCCAGAATAAATAAGCCCTGAAAAAAAAGAAAACACTTGATTAAATACTAAGTTGTCTATGAGAAAGTTTGCAGGCACAAACATAATATACTTCTTTGTTAGAGCAAGGTATGTCAAAGTGGGTTCTGAAGTTTCATAACAAGGTAGGAAAAAAAAAAGGCATCTTATGGCCAAATAATTTTATGAAAAGCTAAGTTAAAAAAAATTCCAAAATGTTTCTTTATAAAAAAAATAATGTTTATTTGTTTTTTA
The DNA here is from genome assembly GCF_018350215.1 of Panthera leo. NCBI lineage: Eukaryota > Metazoa > Chordata > Mammalia > Carnivora > Felidae > Panthera > Panthera leo. The sequence continues at coordinate 44,659,377 of NC_056688.1, read as the reverse complement.
GAGAGAGACAGAGACAGAGCATGAGTGGCGGAGGGGCAGAGAGAGGGAGACACAGGATCTGAGGCAGACTCCAGGCTCTGAGCTGTCAGCACAAAGCCGGGCTGGAACCTATGAACCCTGAGATCATGACCTGAGTCAAAGTCGGACGGTTAATTGAGCCATTTAGGCGCCCCTCAAGATGATTCTTTACCACTGGATTGCTCGAGTCCTAGAAGCTTATGCAATGTAGCATGTGATTGAACTTCTTGCATTAGATGGAAAAGGGTTTTAGCATCTGGGGTGGGGGGACATGTGAGGAACCAAAGAAACACAGCAGAACTGGGAGCAGAGGATAAGGATCCGCAACAACAACATGAATCGAGGAAAGGCAGATTCGGGTTGGGATGGGAGGGTCAGAGAGAATTAAGCAGCTCCACTTTCCTCTCCCATCTCCAAGTAGAGAACAAGTATACAGTATTCCATTACCTCATCTGATCACAGAACTCTTATCTCACAGAACGCTATCTCATATAACTAGTGTTCCTCTCTGCACAAGTTGGCAATTACTGCTGAGGAGTAGTGCAGCGCCTCTAGAAGTGGCTATGGATGGTGAGGGGATGGATGCAGAGAGACATCTGTTAACTGACTTTGTGTTATACTTGTGGTCTTCCACCCTTACCTAAGCAGCGCTAGATATTTTTGCCTTTCTCCATTTTTCTGATGCTAGCCCCAAAGGAAGTTTATGTATGTTTTTAATAGGAGAGTAGCGAGAGACAATGTTAATAATAAAGCTGGAAACAATGGGCCTGACGTGATGACAAGGTCCTGACATCATCCCCTTTGGGGAGCCTTCCCTGGCCAATGCCCCATGTCCCAACCTGAGCTGGGTCGGGTTGGGTATGTCTCTCAGGTGCTTCCATCACAGTCCCTAAAGTAGCTTTAATGGCTGCAATGTCTTTTAGAAATTTACCTTCGCAGTAGGTAGTAAACTTCTTGAGAGCAGAAGTGGCACTTTTATGCACTTGGACTGTTACCAGCAGCTTATATAGGGCCTGTTGGCACATACATGCCCAACAAGTAATTTATGAATGAACTGAGCTGTGAAAGGGAGAGAAGAATGGACTAATACCAATTAAAATTACAACAAAATATTGTGAGCTCTTTTATGTTGTAGTCTATTATACTGAACTTTCTTTAAACTCAGGATAGCTTTAGACAGTTCATTAATTAAGAGAGCTGGGTCCTAGCCCTGATGTTACTACAACTAGCTTAGTCACTATGAACAGGTCAAGTCTTCTCTCAGGCATTAGTTTTATCAGCTGTGAAAGGAGAGAATTTATATTCTGCCTTTTTTCCAATGCAGTTAAACTGGTGCAAGTCCTAAGAATAACGTTTCTTTAATGGGAAAGATTTCTCAAGTTGAGAATTTAAGAACAGGACGTTTATTTAAGCTATCATTTACTACAGCAAGTGCACTCTATCAACATGATTAGCCATAAGTTCTTGGTTGCAAAAATCAGAAATCCATTGAATTGCCTAGGTCATTTGAAGGGTAGCTCCCAGGGGTTACAGAATTGCTGAATGACCCAGGCCACTCCAAAAACCTTAGGAAATAAAATTAGGCTCTCAAACACCATCAGGTCAGCTTCATTCTTCCCTATCTGTTCAGCAGCTTTCTGCATGTAAAGAGGGAGAGAGCTGCCAGCAGGCTCTGGGCTTACATCCTCATAGCTTTACCACCCAAGAGAAAGGTCCCTTAGCCCCAAACTCAGCTGGAGAAGTGCTGGGGAAGAACTCAGATGAGTCTGGCTTCAGTCACATCTTCACACTGAAGATTAAAGCAACTAAGGGTCCAGGAGAGAATGGTCCCAGGAGAGGCCCCACTCAGGTCATATAGACACTATTAGCCAATTATGATGACTTCAGGGACAGAGTATGCAGGAAATGGTAACTTTCATTTGGAAAACCTGTGGGGGAAACTGAAAGGGAATGTTTGGGAGTAGAAGCACAAAAATGGCCACGAAAGAATCACCACAAAATCAGGAAACCCTCAGTTGTATCTACTATAAAGCTTTATGCACATTTGTAATTATCTACACTGATGTATTCATGTTTTATTTTATTTATTTTATTTTTATATGTTTATTTTTTATTTATTTTGAGAGTGAAAGAGCAAGCAGGGGAGGGGTAGAGAGAGGGAAAGAGAATCCCAAGCAGGCTCTGAGATGTCAGCACAGAGCCCAATGTGGAGCTCGATCTCATGAACCATGAGATCATGACTGAGCCTAAATCGAGTCAGATGCTTAACAAACTGAGCCACCCAGGCAACCCAACACTAGTATATTCATATTTTAGACAGACATAGCAAGGTATGATTTTTTTAAAAAATAGGAAAATATTTTTCCATAAAGTTGTGCACTATTAAGCAGATACATATCTAATGGTGTCTGATAACTTTAACATATGCAGAATAAGTGGACATTGAAGCTCTTATATTGGACATGCAAAAAGAGGTAAGTAGAGTGAGACAGAAATGACCTGAAAAGATGTACCTCATCAGAAAGGTATGAAGTAGTTGCTTAATAACTTTTTAAAGGAATAAATGAGGCTCCTGGAAGTTAAGACTTGACCTTAGTTCAGATTTCTGGTTATTTTTACAGATTTTCACTGAATTAAGTCTTTTCAAAAGGACAGTAACTTTGCCAGATAAAGAACATTTCTGCTTCAATTATAAACTTTAAAAATCTTAACTTTGGGGACTCCTGGGTGGTTCAGTTGGTTAAGTGACCAACCCTTGATTTCAGCTCAGGTCAGGATCTCACAATTCATGAGATCAAGACCACACTGGGCTCTGCACTGACGGCAAGGAGACTGCTTGGGATTCTCTCTCTCCCTCTCTCTATGCTCCTCCCCCACTCACTCTCTCTCCCTCAAAATAAATATATAAGCATATTTTTTTAATTTAAAAAAATTTTTAACTTTGTTCTGGAGAACTATTCAAGGTGTATTATATACTTTCTTGCATTGTAAAATATGATTCAGAGGACCTAGCTTTTCTTGCTGACCCTGGGTGCCTTTTGCTTTTCCTCTCTTCCTTCTTCTGATGATATTGTGTATATGCAGCTTTAGGTCTACAGCTACTAAGCCAACTTTATGCACTGACACCCTAAGTGTAAATATAGCCTAAAAGGGCTATAAAGGAGTTCTTTTTAATAGACACCTAGCCTTGATTAGAAGGAACAGACTAAAATGATAGCAGTGAAATCAATTGGTGGTTTGATTACAGATAATTTCAACACTCAATTTTATAAGTCTGGTTATTTTATAAGTTATTTATAAGGTGCACATACTACGTTAACATTCACATTCAAAGGTGTGGAACAGAGGAATAATTAATTTTGAAGCATGAATAGTGTAGGTCCCAATATCTTCATTTATCAAAGTCCAGACAATAGGAAGGAGACAGCACATCTAGAAATATTTCATACACTGGAAAATAAAATTATAGAGAATAAATGGAAACATATATGTAGGTTTTTTTCACAGATGGAAAACCCATAAGATTGAGTCTGGAGAAAAATAAAGACAATAAACTCAGGAACAGAAATTCTAACTATACAGTCATGAGTAGCCCAGTGAAGAAGAAAGAGGAAGGAGATCTAAAAGAAATGAGTTTGACTACAGGAACATCTCAGTTAAGATTAGTTTTAAAAATAACATGTACACAAGTAGAAGGGAAGTAAACTCAGAAAAGATTCAAGGGTGGTCTGAACTCATCCAAATAGGCTCAGGATGCTCAAACCAAGTCTAAAGACATGCCTGGAGAAAATGATAAAAGCAGAAGACAGTACTGGGATTTATTCAGAGCAAAAGTATTGTCATGAAGGGAAAGCCGAATGCTTAAATAATGTAGCACAAGGTTAACAGATGACACAGAGAAGGCAAACCTAACACAAGAAACTAACTTCCTTTTCTTTTATAATAAATATTTCAGTTTGAGCAATCAAGAGACTGCCTTTCAAACCTTTTCTTTAGTATAATGCCCCCCATCACATCCTGTGAACAAGGTGCATTTGGACAGGCTCCGTGGTAAAATGAGTAGATCGTAGCACAGAGCTCAAGATTCTGCTGGGAACTAACCTCATTTTATCAGAAGTTTGGATGAAGTCATAAAAGGCATGCTGAGCAAATTTTTGTTAGACATACAAGAGGCAGAAGTGACATGATGAAATTTGGATTTTTAGAGTGTTCTTATAGAGGTATAAACACTTCTGTTCATTGTTGGCAAGTATAAATTAGCTCATCATTTTTGAAAATCTATATGGAATTATATAATAAGAACTGTACAAATGTCTATTCCCTTTGATCTAGTAATTCTATTAAGAATAAAGTCCAATAAAAAAGAATAAAGCCCAATTAAGGAATCTTAAATATATAAAATAATTTACATATAAAGATACTTATCATGACATTATAACAGAGAAAAGTAAAAATTGCCTAAATGTATAATAAGAAAAGGAGGGCCAATTATAGAGGATATTATGGTACAGACTTATGACGCAGTATGATTCAGTTACTAAAAATTATATTTACAGAGTATGCCATGGAAAATGCCCATGATAAATGTTAAGGTTGCATATAATATGATGCAATTAGGAAATACAATGTTAACAGTGATTAATCCTGGGTAGGAGTTTATGTGTGAGTTTGTTTTTCATTATTTTTTTAAGTTTATTTATTTTGAGAGAGAGAGAGACAAAGAGAGAGAGAGCACGCAGTGCAGAGACAGAGGGAGAGAAAGAGAATCCCAAGCGGGCTTTGCACCATCAGCGCAGAGCCCGACGCAGGGCTTGAACACATGAACTGTGAGATTATGATCTGCACTGAAATCAAGAGTTGGATGCTTAACTGACTGAGCCACCCAGGCACCCCTTGTTTTTCATTATTAAGTCCTATTTTTCCTAAACTAGATAACATTTACTTTCTGCACTTTGGCATTTCCATTCATGCCCTGGCTATCTACACAATACATGATATCTCCTCTTCCTTTCCAACAGAATCCCAATATATGTAGGTAGCAAAAACTTGATTTCCCTGGCTTCCTTGTGCTAAGGGTAGCTATGACTAATGAAATATAAGCAGACGTCTATTGGGTAAGCTTCTAGTAAAGCTATTGTTTTCTAAACTTTAAAAAAGAGGAGTTGGTGTGGGCAAACCCAGCTGCTACATGTCTTTTACCCTTAACCTTTCCAGAATACTTATTCTTGTCTAAAAACAAGTATAGTGGGCAGAAGTCTATGCCATCCCCAAGATTTCTACCTCCTGGAATACATGACCATTGACTATAGCCAGGACCTATGCATATGATGGGATACTCACTCCCTTAATTAGGTTACCTTACATAAGACTTCATTGTAGATGACTGGGGACAGATTCTCCTTCTGACCTTGAAGAGGTAAATCGCCAGGTTGTGAAAGGCTACGTGGCTAGAAAGTGACGTCAGCCTCTAGAACCTGAAAGCAACCCCTCGTCAACAGCCATGTGTCGTTGTTTTTAGGGTCTCTTCCAAACTTGTATGCACATAACCCTAACTGAAACTGACACTTTACTTTTATAAGCAAATAGATTAAAAATGAAACTGGAACCATAGATTAAAGCTTCAGAAGAAAATTTAATGGACATTAGTGTAAAATCCTACACTTGGGCTCAAATTATCAGCAGCTCATATCAGTAGCATAAAGATCTTATTTGATAGCATACTATTTGCAAAAATAAGGAGGCTTTTAGATGACCATGAGTGTACACATGTCAACAGCCTGATACAGCTGTTAAGATAAATTAATGCAGTAAAATACTATATAAAATTTAAAATGTGATGTAACCAAGGTAAGTTAAAGCCTCATTATACCATGCTCTGTCCAGTCTGTTGGTATGTAATCAACAGACCTGGCTGCTACGAAAGAAAGAAAGAAAGAAAGAAAGAAAGAAAGAAAGAAAGAAAGAAAGAAAAAAGAAAGAAAGGCGATCGACAAATTACAGAGTATCCAGGGGAAGGAATCAGAATGATTAGGGTTCTTAAAGCCATTTCACGTGAACAACAAGCAGGAGTTCTTAACAAAGAGTTTCACAAAAGAGTGAGAAAAATCAGAGGATTTGTGAAAGCCAAATAAGAAAGTAAATGTTAGAAACTTTCTACATTTGAAAGTACTATTCCAATGTTAATTATCATCATTTTGAACATTCTTGGCAAATAAAAGCTGACTTTCAATCTACATGATGAACTTAGTTTACAAATTTTTTCATAGACCTGAAACTTAAGTTTACATAATTGCTCTCAGAGTTAGATTTAAACATCTCCCACCTCCCCAAAACCTAGTGAAAGCCATCTCCAATCATATCAGGGACACTCTGGCCTAGGTTAGAACTCCCAGTGACTTGAAAGAAAGTGCACTGTTGATAGCATAGAGGGAGACAACCATTTAATCACTTTCCTACTTTGCAAAGTGACTCACCAACTAGCAGACATACAGTGAGTAAACCCAAGTTTTGATGCTTTCAAGAGAGAGCCTATAATGTGTACTCTTCTCTAGTTCATCATTTTCCCACCTCACTACTGAAAATAGCAGAAGAAAAGAAATTTCAGGCTAATTACATGTAATCTTATTAGGGTTATACACTGAGAAGAGATCACGGAGTTCCAATCTCAGCTTTTTTGGAAAATGCCTTTGCCCTCTACTACTTTTCCTCTGTGTAGCCTCATTTTCTCATCCAAATGTGGGAGTGCCCAGGGATCAGTACTTGGTCCTCTGACCTGCTGCCTGGACTTTCCTCCTGAACTCCAGAATCATGCACAGCTATCTACGTGGCATCTGCTCTTAGAGGTCTTCTAGATTTTAACATATACAAAACTAGGTCTTGACATCTCCACATCTCAGGGCTCCTACCTCAGAAAATGGCAACTCCGTTCTTCTAGATGCTACAACCAAACACTGCGGAGCCATCCCAGAATCCTTTTTCTCTTATAACCTCCATTCAAATTGTCAGGAAATCCTATCTGCTGCCTGTTCAAAAAAGCATGTCGTCTTTGACTACTTCCCACAATTTCTCTCTCAGATGCTGCAAATAGAGTCCTCGCTAATCTCCTGCTTCCAGTTTCTCCCACTAAAATCCAGGCTCAACATAACCACCAGAATGATTGTTTACATCAAATCCTATCACATCTCTGATCAAACCCCGTGTCTTCCCATCTCACTCAAGGCAAAACTTAAAGTTATTACAGTGCTCTAACGACTCAGCATGACCCCTGTCATCTTCCTGACCTCATGTCTATTATTCCCACCAGAGTGCCTCTGCACATGCCACACCTTCTTCCTGGATCATTGCCCTCAGCAATCTCTACAGCTCAGTATTGTCCTCTTTCAAATCTTGAACTCAAAAGATAAAAAATAAAAAAATACAACACCACACTTTCTAGTGAAACCCACCTTAGGTAGGTAGCACCTACCCAAGAGTGCTTTCCTTCTTTGAACTCTTTCCTATATCCTGAGCTTACATGCCACACTAGCTGTACACTCCTTCCCCGCTTAAATTTTCTCAGCATTTAGCTCTACTGACAAACTACACATTGCACTTATTCATCTCTTTATTACCTGCCTCCACCATTACAATGCAAGCTTCAAGAAGGCAGGGATTTTATCTGTCGTGTCTGTTGGTATAGCTCTGGTGCTCACAACTGTGCCTGTCACATAGAGGAGAGGTGCTCAATGATTATTTGAAAAATGGCTGAATGAAACTACAAAATAAGTAGTTAGACCATAAGATGATTATGAAGTGCTCTCCAGATCTACTTGTCCTAGGTTTCCACAGAATGGTAGAGGAAGATATAATGACATGATGATTTGGGGGTTCAGCATGAGTTTCTGTTACTGTGGAACAGTTGAGCTCTTTAGACCTTGGTCATTTGAAATTACTGCTCATGTCTGTCCTTTATGAAATCTGAAACATAAGAACTAAACTTATAACCAGATGAACCAGAGGATGATAATTCTCCTTCCAAAGGAACTTTTCCTTGTCAAAGGGAGAGCTGTCATAATGAGCTTCTTGAGGTAGCACTAAAAAATGGGACTTATATACAATGTTTCAGAAACATATTGTATGGGCAATTCTAGGCACCCCAACTCTGACCCTCTTTTTCATTTTGGGAATCCTGGGAAACATAAAAACTGGAGGACTTGCTTTATGGTACACAAAGATTATGCCTACACTAGAAAATTCAAAGGGACCAAGAATTAGAAAAGCTTTCTACAGAGAAATTCCTTCCCTGAAGCAACCTTTGACAGGCAAATGATTCTCAAAAGATGATTCAACCTCATTTAGTTCATGGAAACAGATTTACAACCCTTGATTTTACCATCACTGACTTTTCTACCTTATACCTAGGACAAATTTAATCACTTCGGAATACCCCTGGACACGTCTGGCTAACCTAGTCTTTGAACAGTGTCCTAGCATGTTAGGTCAACTTCTGAGGCTAGCTTCTGAGAAGCTGCTGCTGCTTCTCATTTCTATCTAATGGGATATTGGTTTTTCCTCCAATCCCAGCAGGCCCTCCCAAGAAATCAATACCTCACTAGTCAGTGAAGCAGACAGAGATGAAACAGAAGGCCTTGGGAGAGCAGGGCTGCTGCCCGCAAATCTAAGACCACTTGTGTCAAAGATGGCAAACAAGACACATCAAAGAAGGTAAATGACCACAAAACAGGAACAAACAAAATCAATACCGAAAAATAATGAAGTAACACAGGGAGGGAGAAGACAAACATGTCTTAGTAACAAAACCTCTACAGACACAAGGAAGCAACACTTCCCAGAACGTTCTGACAGTGGTTCTGACAGAAGAGACACAGGTTTTGCCTGTTGGTTGTCTTTTTCAAAGTAGAAAGCTGGTATGGAAAGCACCAGGCATATCCAGAATCAATCAGACCTGAGTTTAAGTCCCAGCTCTGAGACTCACTAGTTGTGTGACTTTGGGTAAGTTACTTAAATCCCGTTGTGCTGTAGTTTCCACATAATAAAATGAGGATAAAATAACCCTAATTTTAAAAGAAACTATAATGAGTTAAATTATATAATGACTAAACTTGAGTCAGAAATGAAGTAGATAATCAGCAAAAAGGTCAAAGAGCACGGGTACCTTCCAGTTAAACATGGCAGACTGAGGGAATAGGTTTATTCCCTATCCTTGCGAAAACACTGAAAACAAATGATTTGAAAGAAATAAAACATTTCAATTAGCATCTCAAGAACTAAAAGAATGAGAAAATATGCAGCAGCATTCAAGAGATTTCAACACATGTTTAGAAATCAGAACACAATGGAGAATAGTAGTGGATTTATAAAAACTATTCAAAGATCCCTTTGAATAGAGGGATCTGGGTTCTAATTCTGACTCTGCCACTTGCTAACCATATGATCATGGGTAAATCATTTGACGTCTCTAAGCCTCAGCTCCTTAATTTGTAAAACATGCATAACACTATGTGGTTCATGAGGGTTTGTGAGAAGTAAATGAAACAAATAAAGCACTTAGGACAAGGCCTGGGAATAAGAGTATGAGTGTGTTTCATAAATATAAACTATGATTCTTAATAATAAGATTCTTTGTGGTTTCGTATTGACAAGTTTCTGATTACTGTAAAGCTACTAACTGCAGTAGTGACATGTTCTCACTTAAGATATCTTAAGAGTAAAGATGAAAAGCTTGTCTTTGCTTTTAAGAACACCCAGAATCTCCTAACAGTGGCTTCTAAAGACCCTCTGCGTGGCACCCCTTAAAAAGGAGTTCCTCTCACGAGTCCCCTTTCAATCTTCCTTTGGGGACTCTCTCATCCTTGGTGACACACAACAAACATCAAGGAAGCTGTCTCACTCTCAGGCACAGATAACAGCCTTTCCTTCAAGTGTTCCTACACCTCGCATAGAAGCCACCAATTTTTACAGAAATTCATACTGCATTATAATTATTTGTTTATATGAGTTTGCCTCTAGGAGACTGGGAAGTTCTTAATGGGAAGAATCTATGCCCTTTATGATCAGTGCCCCAGTGGTTGGCAAAGTGCCTACCTGAACACACACATAGTAGCTATTCAAGGAATACTTCAGGAATGAATGAATGAATGAATGAGTGAGTGAACGAACAAAGTATAACACAATGCATCTCAACCAAGGTGCATACCAACATCACCAAAGACCGTTTTCTAAAAACATACATCTATGCACCTCCAGACACCTCAGAGCAGGGCTGAGCCATGTGGAATCTTAGCAAGCTCTTCAGGAGTTCCTGATGTACAACTTTTCAAGAATCATTGTCAATGGATAGAGTTCTGGACTAGATCTGAAGTCTGGGCCTGGTTTCTCCAAAGCCTCTCTGGAACTCCATTTTATGAATAGTAAGAAAAGGCCAATATGCTAGCCATTGTGCATGGCTCAAATGACAGGAGCTGAACAAAAGGAGAGATGCATGTAAACAAGATGATGGGAATTTCAATGAGGAAAAGATACTAAATTCTGGTCCTGGGGTGTGAAGGAGGAATAAGCCAGATAATAAGATCCACAGGCTAATGGGAGATTCTTGCGGGATGCTGTGCGGTGTTACCAGGAAAAGACTTCTGCAGTTCCCAGTTTAGGGCCCAAGGCATTAGGGGGGATATTTCCCTCATCTTCATTTCTTTCTCTGCTCCCCCCTCCACACTGCAGGGCACTGCAACCTCCCTGCTGTGCAAAGGATCTATAAAGGTTTCTGGATGAAAGCAGTTATGTAATGTGGAGTCCTCCTGGGAAATATAGTAGTAAATTAATTTTTCTCCTTCTGCACAGTTCTCTAAGGACAGAAATACCCCCATAAAGGGTAGGAAAAAGAATAATAGGGTAAAAGAATCTTCTGAAAGAGTCCTTGAGAAGCAGTGTAGCAAACAATTCTGTTCCATCCAATAACCACTGACCAAATGACCACTATGGATGTGCAAGCCACTGAGCTGGTGGCTGCCCAGGAAGATTTCACAGTGCAGTACAGAGGGCAGGCTCACAAAGAAAGAATCTTGACACAATTGTGATAAGAAACAGGAGAGACTACCTGAGGGTTGGTAACCAATAGCACTTGAGTCAAGTTCTGAAGGAAGAATGAGAGGGAGGTGAATAACTGTAAGAAGCATGTCCCAGACAAAGGGAAAAGCAAGATGTGAACAGGGGATGTGAAGCAGTTCAGTAACATTAGGGATAAATGGAAGGACAAAAAAGGGGCAAGAAAGAATCTCACTGTGGGTTTTCTATGCTCAGGAACAAGGGATTTCTGAAGGGTGAGTAACCTAGTTATAAGGGTGCATGGCTTAGATGTCCAGGTGGATGTGAGGTCTCCACATCAGATGATCTGACTGGCAGAAAAGCCAATGAATTCAGTTTCAGATGTGTTGGGTTTGAAGAGTTGTCTGGGTGAAATCCAGGTAGAGACCCAGAAGGATATGGAAGTCTGAAGTTTGGGAAAGAAGTCATGGTTAGAGATCAAGATCCAGGAGGAAAGCTGACTCCAGAAACATAAATCAATGAGCATGGCTGTGCTCCAATAAAACTTTATTTACAAAATAGGAGGTAGGCTATATACTTGGGCTGCAGGCTATCGTTCGCTGATCCCTGTTCCAAGGTGTCTAAATTTGAATCAAAAAGTAGGGCCTACAGAAGATTCTTGAATTATCAAAGTGATCCCTTGGGTAGATTGAGTTTTTAGCACCATGCAGTACAGACTATCATAAGCAAAGTGTGGAAATAGACTATTAAAACTGTCCAAATGTCAGACAGGAAGGACCTAAGCTTTATGAAATGAAAATTTAAAACATGCAGGAGAGAAGGACATATGGAACACCTTGCCCCCTGCACACCAAGCTGTGACTATATCCTCTGAGGATCCACATCTACTTTCCTACGACATTTTAGTCATAGTTGGATCTCAGATTCTCTAGAAAATTTTAAGCACAGACTAGAAAACCTCTAGAGAACCAATTTGGCTAAAGATAAAAATCAAAACATTATTATTAATTTACATTGATTCACAAGCAGGTGAGTAGCTTGAGTTTCAGGCTCTGGCACTTAAGCTCTTCTCAACTTCAAGAAACAAGTCGCTTTTTTTTGTTGTTGTTGTAGGGCATTAAGAATCTGTCAGAAGCAGTGATTCCAATGGTTGTGCTACAGACTATTAAACATTGCCACCATTTCCTTTAAATAACATCTTCTAACTTGGCTCTGATTATAGATTCCAGATTGGGCCCTTCCTTTTATGTCCCTAACTACAAACAGCTCTAATCAGACCAGCTGAAAATACAGGGTTAAATGTGCTGGGACAAAGTAAGTGAGTGAACGCTCATCCTACAACCTCATCTAAATTCTTTGGAGACAGATGCTTAAAACCTGTAAGATCTATTTCCTATAGGAAATTCTAACATTTTAAGAATAAGAACTGGTACCTCATAACATGCTCTGAACTCAGAAAGACCTTAATATACATCATTCACAGCACAGACCTGGACAGTCACTCAATACAAATTGTATTGAATCAGTGATTGCACCAGTGACTGTCAAGAATTTTTTCATGGTTTGACATTTGAAAAATGAGAATAATCAGAGATGGTCTACTACCCAATTTAAAAATAAAAGGTTTTTTTTTTTTTTTTAAATGGTGTTCTCTACTCAATCTGCTAAAAGTGAATTAGAATAGCCATCTACCCATACCCAGATGGCATTATCTATGCATTTTCAGTTTGTATGAATGCATTATGTTTCTAAGTGTATATTTTCTAGAAGCCTATGAAATAAATCATATGTGATACTACTCTTCAGGCAGCTTCCAGAAAAACTAGCCACTTCTTAACTGCTGCATATTTTAGCTTGCAGAACAATAATAATAATAATAATAATAATAAGAGCTCAGTAAACAACAAAACACAGAAAACTTTCCTTTTAAATGAAAATTCTAGGCCAGCATTTCCTAAGCTTGTTCCACTATTTTGTTAAGTGTTCCACATGACCAAACACATTTAGGTACTGCTGCATGGTGTAGACCCCTCTTTTTTTTTTTAATGCTTATTTATTTATTTTGAGAGAAAGAGAGAGAGAGTATGAGCGCACATACATGAGTGGGGGAGGGGCAGAGAGAGGGAGAGAGAGAATCCCAAGTAGGCTCTGCGCTCTCAGGGCAGAGTTGGACGTGAGGCTCAATGTCACAAACCCACGAGATCACAAACTGAGTCAAAATCAAGAGTCAGACACTTATCGACTGGGCCACCCAGGTGCTCCTCTTCTTGAAGGAGACAGCAGAAAAAGCCATCATTTTTATTTTTAGAAATCACACTGGCTATAGGGCACACTTTGATTTTGAAATGTTAACATATGAAAGAACAAAAAGAGTATGTTAGAATTAAAAAAAAAAAAAAAGGCAGTAGTGGGGCACCTGGGTGGCTCAGTTGGTTGAGCGTCCTACTTGGGCTTAGGTCATGATCTCACAGCTTGTGAGTTCAAGCCCCGCATCAGGCTCTGTGCTGACAGCTCAGAGCCTAGACCCTGCTTCAGATTCTGTGTCTCCCTCTCTCTCTCTGCCCTTCTCCACTTGTGCTCTGTCTCTCTCTCTCTCTAAAAAATAAACATTGAAAAAAAATTTTTAAAGGCCGTAGTTATACAGTTTTAGGAAAGTCACTCAAGTCTCAACTTTTTTTTTTCTTTAAAATGGTAATAATAATAATGCCTACTCTGTAGGCTCATGAGAAGGATTGAATGAGTGCATTTGCATGAAAATCTCCACATGAAGCTCACATATAGAAAACAGCAAGAGATAGGGCCACAGTTCTTCCTGGAGATTCAGAATGCACATTAGAATATCAAAGTCCTAAGAAGTCCTGCAGCAAGGGAAGCAGTTATTCAGGTTGGATTTCTCAAACATATTCAACCATGTATATTAATCCAGGTTCTCAGTAGTAAGACACAGAATCTGAAGTGCCAACTACGGAATAGTGTATTCAAGAGATATTGTGTAGCTTGTACATTTATTCAGCAGTCTTATGAAATAGGCTCAAGCCTAAGCTTCCAGAAACTCAAGCCCTACATAAAAAAGGCCTGATAAGGACACAATGCCAGCCACCAATGAGCACTGCGTCCCATAATCTGTGAAGCTTCGAGGAACTGAACTTGAATGCAACTGTCCCTGGGGCCAGCAGTGATTATCTTTCTGGGTCAAACATAGGACCCTGAAAATTCTGCTGTCTCCCAAGGATGGAGTCCTGCTCTGCCTCCACCCCCCTCTCCACCACCAAAAAATGGATTTTACATTGTACCTTCTTCCTCTAGTTGCCCACTTCTCCATCAGTATGATTGGTGGAGGGGCTCCTGGGTGGCTCAGTTGGTTAAGCGTCTGACTCTTGGTTTTGGCCCAGGTCATGCTCTCATGGTTTGCCTCTGTGTTGACAGTGCAGAGCCTGCTTGGGATCCTCTCCCTCCTCTCTCTCTCTCTGCCCCAACCCTGCTCATGCTCTCTCTCTTTCTCTCTCAAAATAAGTATTATTGGTGGAATCTAGGTCACATGCCTGTGATCTGGCTGCAAAGAAAGCAAAAGAAGAAAGTTCTATGGGTTCTTCCTGAGAAGGTAAGCCTGCTATGGCTGGGGGTTCCCCTAAAGATAGCAAACATGTGTAATAACTGCTAGAAATCCAAAATACATGAAAAACATCCATTACACTGAGGAAAACCTACTCCTCCCTGTAAGAAATTAATATGTTCTTATAGAGAACACTTCTGAGTATACTCCCTCTCCCAGAAGGACAAATACCAACATTTTTCTTTTTAACTGCAGGGAAGAGACCAAAATTGAGTGGAGTTTAATGTAAGAAAATTTCTTCCTGGGGAACCCAGTGATTTTAGAACATTCTAAGAAAGAGAGTGGGCCTAAAATGGAGCTATACATAGGATAGGAACAGCCATGGAAATCTGCCAGGAGTAGGGCATGAGGTGGAGGGGAGCATGAGTCAGGAGCACTGAAGTTCTTTCTGTGACTTTGGTTCCTGTCACCACCATTGGATAGATATTACTTGCTCCACTATTTCCCATCTACCCAGGAATTTTCCTGGTCTCCTGTTTCTAAACACAGCCATGTGTGAACCACTGCACCATAAAAGCAGGATGGGACAGCCTGTAAAGAGCTAAGATATAGAAGCATACCCTTCCACCAAGTGCAGTTGTTGTGTGCATCAGAGCTAAGTACAGACGGTGACATCCAGACCAGAGGATGGGTTGTGCAAACAGATAACAGAGATGTTATGTTTGAGGGGTAGGTGTGGTGTGTATATGTGATCAGACATAACATATACATTATGTCACTTAATGTTCTTGACAACCCTAGAAGGTAAGTGGGTGTGGCCAGAAAGTGAATCCAAAAGAAGCAACTGGTGGAGATTCAGGTAATGGGCACCAAGAATAGACGAGGTAAATGGCTCAACAGGTAGCAGGGCCCCATCAGCCAGTGAGAAGGGCCCAGAAGTTAGGACTGCCAACTCTGGGGATGCTCCAACAAGAACAGACCAAGGCTCTCATCGTAAAGAGACAAATCTACCAAAACATATTATAGAGACTGGGCTTAGGCACAAGGGTGCATAAAATAGACATTAGTAGAGTTAAGATCTGATGTGGACAGTGAGATGTACTAGAGCTCCTGATCTATATGGTGACCATGTAAATTCAAATTACAAACCAAGAATGGGTTGTTCCAATAATCATGCCAGGACAGCAGTATAAACCAGGAACGCCCTTGGAAAATGGGACATGTAATCACCCCCAATTATATATTATCTGGTCCTAGTGAATCCACAGGTAGAATTCAAGTAAACATGGCTGAGAAAAAAAAAAGAATATAAAGGTTGAAAACTAAAGAAAACTCAACTTATTCACAACAGTTTTTCTTTTTATTCCTCTGGTTTTAATATTTGAAGAAATGGTGTAAAAAGATCATAGATGCTAGCATACACCTAATTTTTTCTCTCTTAAATCACAGCCAGAGGCTACCATGAGTGTTCCAGCAATAGCAGTGAGACATAAAAACTCTTATGGAAAATTATTCTACAAGACTGAAGAGCAAAAGGGCAAATTTCCCTCAGCAGCAAGGTCAGCATCAAGATGGAGGCTAGTCCCAGTGACTTTTCAAACAACCTGTTAGTTTCAGCTTTAGAAATGGCCAAGCTGCAGGACTGCTACAAGATGTGGCCATGGCGACAAAGCCAAAGGTCATGGCCTTTGGTCCATCAGAAGTTTTAGAGTCATAAAAAAGGAAATCAGTTGTTTATCACCAGACAGATCATGACATCCCACAAAAGGATTCTAATTGTTAGTAGATTCACTTTCTAAGACAAAGATCTCTATAGGAAATGTTCCCTGCCCCCAAATGTTGTAATCAAAGAATAAATGGATCGCAGTTCCACATGCTGCCATCTTGTCTTTGGGTAGACAGTTTGATCTGGGCCTCTATTTTGTAAATGCTGTAATACTATCCTCAGAAATTAAGCAGAGCTTTATCAGAGATCATTTAAAAACGACTTTTTGAGCAGTTTGACACTCCAGCATCAATGCTGCAGTATTGTTCCTGAGATGCTAGATATTAACTTTGAATACTAACCTGGCACTGGGAAGACATTTTCATTATTAAGACATTTGGGACAATTTCAATAGCAGTATGTTTGGAGGGAAGAAGGCATTGAGTGCAATACAATGAGGCCTTGTACCCTCTTTAGCATTTCAGCACACTTTAGGCTTGTGAAATCCCTCCACCCTCTCTCTGTACAAAGCTTCTCTTCAAAGTTTACACTGGCAGGGATTTGGAGGATTAAAAATCCAGTATCTAAGTACAGTGGGTCAGTCAGGCCTTAAGTTAATGAACCTCATGCTCTTAAGCAGAGTTTGACTGCCATAGTGGAACAAGAAATGTCAAAGTGAGGTTAAAGAAAATGTCCAGAAGGTCCTTTGGTCTACAAGCAATTTCAGCCCTCCTCACAAACTCATAGGTCTTTTCCTTTCCTTTCTTTTCTTTTCTTCTTTTTCTATTTTATTTATTTATTTATTTATTTGTTTTGCTAACACTTTTCCCCATATACCATCTTATGTGTTTAATTTATATTTTATTGTTATCCATGAGGTCAGGATTCTGTCTTTTTTATGCATTTCTGTATTCCCAGTGTCTGGTACATAACAGGTGTTCAATAATATTTGTTAAATGAATGAATGAATGATGGAAGACTCCTTCATCATATATATGAGTCATTCATTCTAGTTTGCCCTTCAAATGGAAAGTAACCTATTGGGAAAAGGAGTTCTCTAAAATCTTACTCTTCTACCCCTGTACCTGGAGTTTTGAGCAGGAAAGCAATTATTTTGAAAGAAAGGAATCTGAAGGAAAATGCAGAAGTTGTAGAGTGAAACTGAGGATAGGGCTAAGGAATAAAGAGAATAGGTGAATTCACACACATTTTGGAATTTAAAAAGAAAACAGCAATATCAACATCCAAAAATAAAACTATAAAAAATGTCATATTTCTTTAATTTGTGTAATTTAATCAGACCTGTGAGTTTTGCTCTGCATCTCTCTCTTTACAATAATTCATCAAACAAACCAACCAAAAAGGTTCACTGACAAGTAGAGTAGAAAGGCAGTAGAAAATGATGGATACTGTGGCCTGAATTAAAAGATAACCCCAAGAAATAAGGGAAACAAAAGGTTTTGGAAGAAAAGACAAAATAGCACACCGTGGCTCCAAGGAAGGCAAAAATGCCAGGCACTGAGAAGTAGCAACTTCCCAAAACAGGCCAGCTCAGAGACACCACTCTCATTGAGACTCTCCAGGACATGAGGGGAACAAAGGAACATCCCAACTAGGACAGAAAAAGTGGCACCACCACCCTCTTCTCCATCTCTACCATCCCCCAACCCACTCAGTTGCTTAACAACTGCTGGTATTCAGATTTCAGTGAGGGGCACCTGGGTGACTCAGTTGGTTAAACATGTGACTCTTGGTTTCAGCTCAGGTCATGATCTCTCGATTCATGGGATCAAGCCCCACATTGGGCTCTGTGCTGACAGCGTGGAGCCTTCTTGGGCTTTTCTCTCTCCCTCTCTCTCTGTCCTTCCCCCGCCCTCTCCCTCTCTCTCTCTCAAAATGAATAAATAAAGTTTTAAAAATAAATAAATGAATTTCAGTGATAGTCTCAACTCAGGTTTTTCTTTCCAATCCTTATAGCCTTCACCTTCGTTCAAAGCCTTGCCATTTTCCCACAGGAATTCAATCACTACTACGTTACTCTGTCTCCAGGTTGACCTGCCTCCAGTCTGTCTTGCCCTAGTCCCCGAGGAAAATCTGACCATTCTTCTCTCCAGCATGAAACAGGTCTCAGACTCCTCCTCAGCCTATTTGAATGATGTCCACTAAAGTTATATTTTCAAACCATTCTCTAGTGATTGCACAAATGTTCACAATAAGGCCTTACTGTGATTTCCATAAGTACAGAGACAATGCCTATCTTATTCATAGTTGAATCCCAAACAACCAGCACAGTGCCTGTGCTCCACTCCCTAAGTATTTATTTTGTGTTTTTCACAAATAAATAAAATGGGAAAATTATGATATAAAACTAAGCAGAATGCAATCCTAATAATGTAAAATATATGTATACATTTATATGTAAAATATATAAATATTATACAAATATATATTATAAAATATAATTTATAAATATAAAATATATAAAATGTTTCATATATTTTATACTTACATTTTTAACATATATGTAAACTTACAATATGTTATGTTAATTTATGTATTTTTTCACTTTCAAAATTTACCATAAAAGCTTTTTTTTTTTCTCTCTCTGATACTGAGATACAAAAATATAAGCAAAAACAAAAGGGAGTAAAGCAAAAACCATGCATCTGACAGATGAGATGGCAGCATGGGGCATTATGGGAACAATAATATCCTTATCACACCACATTGGGTTCTTCATCTTCCAGCCCTGACTCTGCCCCACTCCCTGCTACTCCTCCACCACCTGAAGAGTGAGCAGTGCCAAACCACACGATGTTCTTCACAGCGATACTTGCTAACTACTTTCTCACTCCACTCTTCCAGTATTCCCAATGTGGTAGTTCTGCGTTCCTGCCATCTTTTCATTTCTAGGGCAAAGCACCATGCCTGGCATACAGAAGAACATATTAAATATTGATGGAATAAATTAATTAATACATGGATAAGGCAGTGACACTGAATGCAAGGCCCATTTCTTTCATTCACTCTAAAATCATACTTACCTAACAGGGTTGTTATTGAGGACTAAATGAGAAAATGCACGTAAAACATGCCTGACATATAATAAGCACTCACTAAACAAACAGTTATTAACTATTATTACTGTGACCATGTACAAGTTGCTTTTTGCTCTCTTAGCCAAAATCATCTTTTTAAAAAAATTTTTAAGGTTTATTTATTTTTGAGGGAGACAGAATGAGAGCAGGGATTGAGGGAGGGGCAGAGAGAGAGGGAGACACAGAATCTGAAGCAGGCTCCAGGTTCTGAGCTGTCAGCACAGAGTCCGATGTGGGGCTTGAACTCAAGAACCACAAGATCATGACCTGAACTGAAGTCGGACACTTAACCGACTGAGCCACCCAGGTGCCCCTGCCAAAATCATCTTAAATTGTGGATAGTAATTTCTGCCCTGCCAACTCATCTTCTTGAGATGAGAAAGAGCTTAAAACAATCTGGGAAATACAAATCACTAAACAAACACATATTATCATCATAATGATGATGATAATGATTATATGATTATTGTCTTTGTGAATCTTGCCTAATAGGTTTCCCCTTTAAGGTCACATTACCTTGGCTGATGTTTCAAACCATCCTACGAAACCATGCTCCTTGCAGAACTGGTCCATCTTGAGGCCATTGTTCGTGAGCACATCCTTCCCCTGGTCACATTTGTTGGCCAACAAAACCACTGAAACTGGTTTGCCATTAGGAAGACTTAACTTTGAGTCCAAATCATTTTTCCACTTTGTCACTGCTTCAAATGTAGCTGGCCTGGTGACATCGAAGACAATAAATGCGCCCATAGCTTCTCTGTAATAGACCCTTGTCATATTTCCAAACCTTTCTTGACCTATCACCAAAAAGAAAGAGAAATCAAAAACTCATTACAATTGTAAACTGAATCATATACTGGAAACTCTCAAGGTGTCCAGTGTGAGCAGATCCCTCACTAAAGTGCTTCAGTACTTATGTTTAAAGAGTGAGCTAAGTACACAATCAGTATGATGTAGGTAGTGAAACCAGAGTTCCAGAGCAGAATTTATGACCAAAATTGACTGGGATTTCAGCTAATTAACAAAATGGAATGAATCTTATTGGTTGTAACTCTATCCACTAGCAGTAGCTGAAGACAGGAGCTAATGAAGGGTGGGTTTATATTTTTTGAACCCAAAACTCCAGAAGTGTATGGCCAAAGGCCTTTTATTCTGATTTGGTCATTTATTCATGTGAAGAGTCTTATAAAGTTATAAAAATTAAAATAAAGCGAGGTGTGTATTTAATAAGCCAACTTCTCTCAAAAAGAATAAAACGCCGTAACTGGCCTATATCTAAGGACATATAGGTCAACAATTTTAAAAACACTTTACATTTAACTCTGAGTACAAGATGTTGTGATGGTGAGTTTTAATTCAAGTTAAAAAACTCTTTTGTAGGTTGTGATATTCACATGGGCATTAGCATTGCAGATTTGAAGAGGAAATGATCCATAGCACTAGTGAAAATGGATGCAGGTCAAGGGTTCCGCCCTAATGGTCCTATATTGTGTGAGCCTGTGTGCTCATGCATGTATCACTGGAAAGAAGAGCATTCGGTAGGGGCCAGCACATGATGATCCTAAAACATTCCTTACATGGGTTTCACCACAGAAGCTTTGTTTTCTTCCCCATAGTTGTCTAGTCAATCAAAGAAAGAGGTATAATACTCTTCATATGACACACAACCCACAGATGAACTTTCATTTCTCCCAAATGAGTTTTAAATTTCTTTTATTTTCTTTCTTTTTTTAGTTCCTAATGCAAACAGTGATCTCCTTTGATACTGCTCAGGGTGGCCATGACATTTCAGGAAGAGAGGGGAAAAAAAGGCTTCTGTGATCATTTGGGACTCTGAAGGCCTCTAGGCTTTGCACAGTTGTCTTATGATCCCTTTCAGGGAACTAATCAGATGAAAAGCAAAGTCATGGGTTATTCAATAATCTGCTTGTCCAGAGATTTTCATAATAGAGTAAGGAGGTCCTGAAGAAGAAAGATTTTTACATTTAAAATTTATGGCAAAGGGTCACTTTTAAGACTAATGCAAAAAAACAATGTATAGGCTTAACACCTTTATAGGAATTCAAAAAGGAAAATCTGTATGTATGTGTGTGTGTGTTTGAGTTCATGAGGGTATGTGTGCCAGATCAGAAACAAAGAGAAAAAAGTGATCTTTGTACACTGAGGTCACTGGGCTGGTAGACTTGAAAAGTTTATATTTCCGGTGATCTGATAAGAGGTCACATTCAGAAAAGGGCATTTCTAGCACTCACATTTTATCCTTCCTTTGTCAGCTGATAGCTCTCTCTCTGCTGTTTTTTATTAAAAGAATGAGAACCATGTGACTTTTCATGAATCCCTACGAATGGCCAATATTGAGACCTGAGGAGAGTATCATAGGTAACTTACTTAAAAAAAAAAAAAAAAAAAAAAAAAAGACCATAGTTCAAAAACTCCCTGTGGGGTTAGATCACTCATTGAACATACATTTACTGGATAGCTAATACAGTCCAGGCTCTGTACTTTGTGCTGGAAATACATAATTTTTTGCCCTTGAACTGCTAAACTAAGAAGTGTCATACTGGATGCTTGCACTAAAAATGATCCAATTCAGCAGGTAGGTTCTCTTTTCTCTTAGATTCTACACACACATCCATAGCCCTGTCGATGTGACTCATGATTCAATGTTCAGCTTCCAGGAAAGTTAAATGACAAAGCAATCAACTGAACCACAAAAGTTAATACGATGGCTGCAGTAATAATTTGGAAAACCTTGCTGCAGAAGGCAGTAAATTAAATGGTCAGAAGACACCGGTCTTCATTTTAATCACTGGTTACCAGTGCAGCCTTAGACAAATGTATTCCTCTTCGTAAGACTACGTTTTCTCACCTGTGCTTATTATTGTATGTCAGGCATGTTTTACGTGCATGAATTTGTTTTGGCTGACCTCCTAGGTCCCTCGCTGCTTTCCTGCTTCTAGAGTTAAAATATTCCTAGTAAATTAATGCGTGGCCCTCTGTCCCAACGGCCTTAAGTAGTCCATTTGGTGTCACAGACTCATCTAAAAATATACATAAGCAATACAGTCATAATGTTTATTTAATGGATTTTCACTTGGTAATTAATACTCTATAGATGTTCTCAGTGCACATAATCAAGCTGTGAATCTTCTACACAGGCATAGAAACAAGAGGAGGAAGTGTGTTGGGTTTTCTGTTAAACTGGGCACATCCATTTACCACTCCACTACTAACCAACCAGCTCTGTGACCTCAGATTAGTCACCGTACCATTCTGAGCCTCAGCTTTCCTCATTGGTAAAATAGGGAAATGGGATTGGATACCGGAAACTAAATTCGTTATTGCCTCTGGCAACCCCTCTAATCAACCTCCTCAGATGCAGGCAACCAGCTCTCCACCTCCTACTCCCTCTGTGTTCCCTCCAGTTCTCAGCATCACTAGTAATATTGTGCCCCAGAGCGGTACCTTCAAGTCATCTGACTCTTTCTTCGCCTCTCTGTCCAAAGGGTCTCCAACATTCTACCAATGCTTCTGTTTCAGAAGCAGCCCCTGATCAGTCCTCTTCCCCATCAGCACTGCTACTGATCTTAAAATAAATATAAATATAAACATAGGTCTTCAGACATTCTGGCAGCATAAGGGATCACCAGACGGGCATACACAGGAAGGAAATGAAGTCATTATCTTAAAGAGCTATCTGCACCCCCCTGTTCATTGCAGCATTGTCCACAAGGAATGAGACATGGCAACCTCGTAAGTGTCTACCAGTGAATGAATGAATGAATGAATGAATGAAGAAAACGTGGTATATGCATACAGTGAAATATTATTCAGCCACAAAAAAGAAGGAAATTCTTCCTTTTGCAACATGGCAAATGCTATGAGAACATTATGGTAAGTGAAATAAGTCAGACAGAGGAAAAAAATACTATATCATCTCATTTATATGTGGAATCCAAAAAAGTCAAACTTGTAGAAACAGAGAGTAGAAAGGTGGTTGCTGAAGTCTGAGAGTGGGAGAAACGGGGAGATGTTGGCCAAAGGATATAGACCTCCAGTTATAAGATAAATAAGTGGTGGGATCTAATATATAGTATGATGATTATAATTAATAATACTGTATTATGTGTATAAAGTTGCTAAAAGAGTAGTTCTTACATGTTCCCACCACAGACAAAAAAAAAAAGGGAATTATGTAAGGTGATGGAGGTGTTCATCTTATCGTAGTAATCATTTTGAAATATATAAATATATCAAGCCATCATGCTGTACAGCTTAAATTTACACGTTATATGCCAATTATATTTCAATAAAGCAGGAAAGAAAATGCATCTTAGGTATTTATAGAACACCCATTCCTGGGCCATGTTCTTCAGAGATTCTTACATGGTAGTTTTATATGGGGCCCAGGAATCTATCTTTTTAAGCAGTCCCTAGGTGAAATCTTAAAACCATTTCTGTATTAATCCACTTTCAAAATGTAAACATTACCATTATGTTCTATTGCTTTAGCCCTTCAGTGCCTCTTACATGCTTAAAAATAGACACCTTTATTAAAACTGCAGATAAGGAGACTTTGGCTCCAACCACCTTTCCAAACTCTCCTCCTGTCACTTTCTTCAAGTGCTCCATGGCGAAGCCACACTAGAGTACTTACTCTTTCTAAAACACATCCTCCATTACTCCCTGGATTTTTCTTTCCTTTTTATATCTCTATTCCCAAAACCTGAATTCCTTCCCCATCTTTCTTCCTCTCACTCTGTCCAATGAAATCCTGTATATCCTATAATTGTGCCCTGAAATGCCATTACAGTTCTGCAACCTTCCCTGGCCTCCCAACTTTTTCACGACCCTGTAGCATTTTCTTTACCTGACATCATTTACATTTATTATGCTATATATTCATGCTTCAGTCTCCACTACAGCACTGTAAAATCTTGAAGAGCAAGTTGATCATATTTTGATCTTATAAATCTGAGGCCTATTTTCCACCTATTTGATATAGTAAAAACTCAAGATACTCTTGCAGAAATAAGCTAAAATTAAAGTTCTTTCTTCCTCTAAAATACAACATCATCGTATATTCATGAACGAGTGCTGTGTACTAACACACTTGCTCTATATTATACTCTCATTTCCAGTAAATAATCGAAAGATGTTCATTGATGGAGAAAATTAACATTATTCTAACAGGGCTAGGTGCATATCTGTTGCAACAAGTTTTAGACTGGAATGTTATGATTTTGTAATCATTTTCATATTCTTAAGAAATTTGGAATCAATTTACTCTATTCAAAATAACATATGTTTTGGGTCATGGCACAATCCATAGAGCTAAAATTTCCTCCAAGATACAGATATACTCTTTATTTCTAGGGAATAATAGAATGAAAAGCAGGAAGATAAAAATGAGAGTAAATATGGACCTTGCACAAGGATCTAGAGGAAAAAAAATCTATCTAATTACTGAATTTACAATAGCTTAAGCTGGTTTTGAAGAGTGAGTCAAGGAAATCTAGACTAGGATCAGAGTCTGGCTGACATCCTCGTGAGCAGGTTTTGTCCACTTTTTAAGGGCCCATCTTACCTTGCGTCCAACATTTTGAAACCGTCTCATCTTCTCTCTTCCCTACTTTGCCCCACCAAGCCAGTGACAGAAATGTATCAATCAATCACTTTTTTTCCAAGTCACCTAGGCTGATATACTGGCATTAACCATGTGTAATCTTCCCTCACAAAATTGTAAGTTCCCCCTAGCCAGAACCAGGTTTAAGCACCCCCATGACAAGTGTATTGAACATTCAGTATACAGTGAGTGCTCAGTAAGGTCTCCTCACCGAGTGAAGGAATAACCCTTAATTCTTTACCTCCCCTCACCCCAGCAGATACTTGCAGGCTTAACTGGACTTTAAGGCTCACCCTCTGCCATGTCTCTTGTATTCATCATTTTCTTTCCATTCCCATCGAAACCACTCTAGTTAGGATTGCCTCACCTCCTTCATTCACTGAACAACAAAGTTTTGAATGCTTATTAATTTTCAGGCACTGTTCTAGCAACTAGAAAAGATAATTAAAGGTCTGTGTCCTAATGAATCTTACATTCTAGTGGAAAGAGATACAGTGGTAAGGTACACATAAAACTGCATTAGCTGGTGAAGTGTTACAGAGAAAAATAAAGTAGGAAAGGAGAAAATGGTATGTGAGAGGGAAGACAAAGTTAAGCAGGATGGATAGTGGAGGCCCACAAAGAAGGTGTTATTTAAGTAAAGACCAAAAAGAGGTAAAGGAGAAAGCCATATGGATATTTAGAAGAGGGTTTTAGACAGAACAGCACAAAGACTCTGAAGCAAGTATTCAGAGAAGAACAAGGAGTCTGCATTGGAGAGGACTGAGCAAGGGGAAGAGTAGTGTGCAGTGAGATGGGCAGATCTCAGGGTCCAAACTGGAAACAATTTCAGGCCATTATAAGAAGGTTGCCTTTTATCCTGCATGAGAGAGGGAAGCACTGAAGGATTGTGAGCAGTTGAGAAACATCAACGAGCAGGAGTAAATGGATAGTATGGCTGCTGCATTAAGGAACGACCTATGGGTGTCAAGGTTGGAAGTGAGGAGACAGGCAAGAGACAATAATTTGGACCAACATGGTGATGGTGAAGGGTGGTAAAGATTGCTGGCTTCCTGGGTATATCTGGAAATTGAAATGATAGAGGAGATGTATAGTATGAGATGATGCAAGCAGGACTCCAGAACTTTTGGCTGAAAAAAATGGAAAGTATGGAGTTGCCATTAACTGGAATGGAGAAGACTTTTGGAAGTGTAGCTTTTGTGGAAACAGGTCAGGATCTGATATGTTAGGTTTGAGATGTCTGTTAGGCAGATACGTTGAGTCGGCAGTTGTATATATAAGGCTGAAGTTTCAGGCTGTGGTCAGGGCTAGATATTGAACTTGTACTTTAATTTCTATACACCTCTTCCAAATTCACCTTCCAAGGCTCTGTTTTCACCCTATCATTTTCCTAATTAAACACTTTCAGGGATCCCCTACTGCCTACAGCAGATGCCACAAACTGGATGTTGGGCTGCTAACATGTTCTGTGACCTACACAAGATTTAAGGCAATTTGGACGACTTGCCAACAGTTATAAATTGGAAGATCTCTAATAAGACAGATATTGGAATGTCTTGAAAACTCAGAATATTTAGAAATACAAGGTCTACATCATATGAGTAATGTTTAGGAGTTAGTTCATTTGAGCTGACTAGTACCAAACACCCAATTTTAAAGGGAAAATAACTTTCTGAGATGCTATGCATGTCACATTGTCATATACCACAAAACTCCACCTTACATTTAAGTGTGGGTAATTATATCAATTTTATAAAAACTAACTCTAACGAAATATTTAGAATTTAATGAAATTTATGTAATTTTATTTTAAAGAAATTGTTGCTACTGATCCTTTTTTCTTATTGCAAGCCTCTTATAAATGATTACTTAGGATCCCATGTTTGCTTATTTTTGCATCAAAATACTCTTTAATGCACTTGGGCTTGTTCCAGGATATCCACCTACTGTAAATGGAATTTTGTAGAGAAACAAAATGTGATCCAGGATTACAAGGAAACTGTGTTCCTATTTCCTACAGAAACAGGGAGCAGTAGCTTGAGTGATCCTGAACTGGCAACAAACACTTCAGATAGGCCCTCGAAAGATGAGTAAGAGTTTGCCAGGTAGAAAAAAGAGTTCATTTACTCTTATCCTCTGGGCTCCTGTGGGATTTTCAAAGTTGCACACCTTGATCAACTTAAAGGCTGATCCTCAGACTGAGCTCAAGGTCCTGCTACAACTCTGACTTGCACAGCTCTCCTAAATTCTGCTTCTTGCTTTCATTCACATTCACTCCCTGGCACCCTCCACTCCCACTGGAACATATCCATTCCCTTACTCTCTATCTAAGTCCTAACTATTCTTCGAATCTGTACAAAACCCTACCTTCTTGGAGCATTCTACTTGGCCCATACTCAACTCTTTCCTCCATTATACTCACATGGCACTGACTCTATCACTTGCTTGCCCACTTATGCAGGCCCTGCCTTGTACTGCTTTTGATGGGCTGCAAATTTCTGCAGTTTACGTCCCTAACTACACTGAGCTTCTTGAGCTCATTGTTGAATTACTCAAGTACTGTTCTCTACGTCTCCATAGCACACACACACTCTGAGAGGCTCCTAGGCTATGCTCACAGCAGACTCATGTGATAGAACAGAACTGTAATACAAGTACTCTTTATGTAATGAAATAACAGCTAACATCGATTTCTTATTTGTGAGCAGGAACTGCAGCAGGGAGAGGGGTGAACTAAATAAAGCAAGATCTCTGATCCAACTAATTTATTTTCTATGCCTACCAAACTCCTGTTCATTCTTTTTTTTTTTAATTTTTTTAATGTTTATTTATTTTTGAGAGAGACAGAGACAGAGACAGAGACAGAGCATGAGTGGGGGAGGAGCAGAGAGAGAGGAAGACACAGAATCTGAAGCAGGCTCCAGGCTCTGAGCTGTCAGCAGAGAGACCAACAAGGGGCTCAAACCCACGAACTGTGAGATCGTGACCTGAGCTGAAGTCGGACACTTAACCAACTGAGGCACCCAGGCACCCCTAAACTCCTGCTCATTCTTAAGATTCACTTTGAAAAAACTTGTCCCCAATTCAGAACCATTGAAGCTCCTTCTGCAATTTCTTTAGTTTCCCCATAAATGATGGCTCTCCTTTCATCCTATTACTGGTTGTCATCTCTTACAGGCAAATCCTACCTCTATTCAACAAGAAAGTAAAGTTAGATGCAGTGTACTGAATTAATAAGCTAAAGCGTGAAAGAGTAAGATGACATAAAAAATAACAATTGGTTTCTCAGGTGTCCATAAACAATAACATTATAGAAAAGAAAGATGAATGAATTAGAGTGATCTGTTTTTAAATTAAATTTCAAAATATTCTCATTCAATTCTATATTTATATTTAAATTTCAGGCTGTGTATGTGGGAGAGAGAGAGAGAAACAGAGAGAGGGTCAAAGAGAGAGACAATTAGTGCCTTGGTATCTCAAAAAAAAATTTTTTTTGTCAGAATTTATTTTGACTGAGGTCTTAAACTACTCAGTTTAGATAAAATAACTCACTTGGATGGAGAAATAAGATCATATAGTGATAGAATGGCCAATACTGGATAGAGGGAGGGAATGAAACCAAATCACAGAAGAGAAGTTGGCATGAATGGATATAAAACAATCAGCATGCCATGTTTTTAATTAAACTAATTACAACTGAAACAAATACCTAACAAACAACCTAAAAATATCTCCACTGAATATAAGCACAAACACATTAAGTAAAAAGGTATGTTTTGGATTACTTAGCATTTGAGATATCGCCTCTAAGTAACATTTATAGATATTTTTATAAATAATTCACAAGACAGTAAAAAAACAAAAACAAAAACCTCACAAGTCTTAGCACTTTCACAAATAACTCACAAGTCTAGGACTCTAAGGGTTTTGTTTTTAAAGAATTTCCAGATTCCTCCAGAGCTGTAATTCCCAAGATGTGTACCAGGGTGTTCTGGGGTGTCTCAGTGAACTCACAGGGGTACAATAGGATATTTTAAAATTTCAAGGCAAACACAATGGTACTCAAGATCAATCAAACACCTCAGGAACTACTAGCTTGAGGTAGATCACAATTTTAACCTTAGATAACACTACATTCCTGCTGATGTGATCCTATCTTTTTGAAACTGGATTTTTCAGTTTGTGTAATAAAAAGCAAGAGGGGCACCTAGATGCCTCCATCAGTTAAGCGTCCAACTCTTGATTTTGGCTCAGGTCATGATTTCACAGTCCTGAGATCAGGAGATCAAGTCGCCCTTTGGGCTCCATGTTGGGCAAGCAGCCTGCTTGGGATTCTCCCTCTTCCTCTCCCTCTGCCCCTCCCCTGTTCATATGCACATGTGCTCTCTCTCTCGCTCTCTCTCTCTCTCTAAAACAAAAACAAATACAAGAGTCATGTGAAAATCAATGTGAAACAGGAAATGAGAGTGGTGATGTCTACTCTGACTCAAATTTTGAGGTGTTCCATGTCCCAAATATATAGAACTTGGCCTGTTATCCTACTGACCTAGAGGCACCATGAAAATATGACTTGACACTTAAGAATGCTGTGAACTAAAAGTTTGAGCACTTATGCTATAGCCTCTACATTCTCTAAATTACTGTTTTAAGTTTAAAAGGCACACACATGCACATGCACATGTATCCCTCTGTCCTACATAAGACTTATTTTTTATTTCAATACCATCAAGCATCACAATTCTTTCTATCTTTAGTCACTATGGTTATCCTGCCTAGAAGTAGTATATTAAGATGGTTGTTTTTAAGCCAAGCAAACTCCATGATCTCAGAAATAATGTGTGCATTTAATTCTTAGCTCTATTCAAAAGTATAAACGTTCAAAAAATAAAAAATTCTTCCTTTAAAATAAATAAGGTGTGTTTCCTTTTTTTAAAATTTTTTAAAATTTACATCCAAGTTAGTTAGCATATAGTGCAACAATGATTTCGGGAGTTGATTCCTTAGTGCCCCTTACCCATTTAGCCCATCTCCCCTCCCACAACCCCTCCAGCAAACCTCTGTTTGTTCTCTATATTTAAGAGTCTCTTATGTTTTGTCCCCCTTCCTGTTTTTATATTATTTTTGTTTCCCTTCCCTTATGTTCATCTGTTTTGTATCTTAAATTCCTCATATAGGTGAAATCATATGATTTGTCTTTCTCTAATTTCAGTTAGCATAATACCCTCCAGTTCCATCCATGTAGATGCAAATGGCAAGATTTCATTCTTTTTGATTGCCAACTAATACTCCATTGTATATATATGCCACACCTTCCTTATCCATTCATCATCCATCGATGGACATTTGGGCTCTTTCCATACTTTGGCTATTGTTGATAGTGCTGCTATAAACATTGGAGTGCATATATCCCTTCAAAACAGCACACCTGTATCCCTTGGATAAATGCCTAGTAGTGCAATTGCTGGGTTGTAGGGTAGTCCTATTTTTAATTTTTTGAAGAACCTCCATCCTGTTTTCCAGAGTGGCTGCACCAGTTTGCATTCCCACCAGCAGTGCAAAAGAGATCCTCTTTTCCACACCCTCGCCAGCATCTGCTGTTGCCTGAGTTGTTAATGCTAGCCATTCTGATAGGTGTGAGGTGAATAAGGTGTGTTTTCTAACTGCAACTTAATCTACGGCATGTGAAAGTGATTGCACTGTTGTATGACACTTAGGAAACAGCAGAACAGAGTAGTTAGAAAACAGTAAACAAATCTCAGTTCCTAGCCACCACCATCCCTTACGATTTGTATGGCTTTTGAAAAGTTTTATGTATTTTTTTTTCCTTGCTGATCTGTTTTCTAGCTTGTCTAAGCACAGTTCTCTCAGTGCTGTGATGGGATTAGTAAATAGTACCTACCAGATACTCTCACTGAGAGCAATGAATAAAATGATACATAAAAATGCATAGCACTATGCCTGACACCCAATAAATGGTAGCTGTTAATAATACATTATATCATAGAGAAAAATAGTCCTCCCAACAAAAAATTTGTCGATTAGCTTTATATTTTTCCCTAGAAATTAGACTGAAAATTGTCTGAATCCTTCCCACTACAGATATTTTCCTTGTCTCCATTAGGCTGAGGAGCTCATACAAGAAGCCAAGTTTTTCATCACTTTTCTTGAGAGAACAGTTTAATGCAAGGCTGATGAGAAAGAAGGGTTAAATAACGTATCAGGATAAAAGAGACTACAAAAAGTAGAGACTCCAAGCAGAAAGAAATAATTCTGATCTCTCTCAGACATTTGAAACTATTGACTATCCTCTCCTAAAATCCTTTCTCCTTTGCTTCCAAAATCCTGTCCTTGCTTGTTTCTCCTCCTATATAGTGCTTTCTCCTTCTCTACCTGTTTGCTGACTCCACAGTCATTTCTGGAAATTATGCAACAATCTGTGGCAATGCCTGCTAAAACACATGAGGGCTATCTGGAGAGGTATGAATAACTCTAAAACAAGGTTAAAAGAAGAAGTGCTACACTGGCATAAAAAAAATTGCATGAGGTTCAAGGGAAGAGGAAGTTACTGCTGGAAAGAGAGAATTAGGGAAGTCTTTGTAAAGGAGTTGCCCTTTTGGATGGGTCTTAAACATGATATAGGATTTGGATATGTGGGAATA